>NC_044031.1:536045813-536360179 GCF_901765095.1 Microcaecilia unicolor
CAATACTCGTCTTAAATGTGTCCATAAGTCAAGGGCCAGATTCTATATAAGGCGCCTAAAAAATCTGCATGCTAAACATTTCTGCCTACGCGTATTCTATCAGTGCTGCCTAGATTTAGGCGCGGTATATAGAATATACTTAGTTGACATCCCAGTGTCTAAAACTATGCGCCTCCATTTACACCAACGAAAATGTAGTGTAAATCCTCGCACGTAGGTTTACACGCACTGGGCCATATTCTATAACTATGCACGTAAATTTGGGAACACCCACAGAAAGCCCATTTCCCTGCCCATAGCCATGCTTCTTTTGAACTGTGCACATTAGAATTTAGGAGCAGTTCATTACAGAATATGCTTAGCAAGTTGTGCGTGTAAATTCTTATTGCCAATTAGTGCTCATTATTACTTGTTAAGTGCTATTATCAATGCTGATTAGCTTGTTAAGCCAATTAAGTTATGTGCGTTGTTATAGAATACTCCTGGATTTCAGTAGGGATCTCTGGGCACACTATATAGAATCCAGCAGCAAATGTCTCTTCTTCATATAGTACTCTTAGGTTCCAATCCTGCAGATCCAGATCCAGTGCTTCTTTACCCTGAAATCAAGCACAGACAAATAATATAGAAGAGAATAGGGTAGGGAGAGATTAGTTAAAAAGTATTTATTTCACTTCTCTAGCATGGCTCCTTCTGTGGCACTGCCAGGTGCAGTGGCGTTCCTAGGGAGGCAGACACCCGGGGCGGCGCCCCGCCCCCCACGGGTGCAGCACCCCCCCCCCACGATGCAGCGCGGACCCCCCTGGGTGCACGCCGCTGAGGGGGGTGCCGCAGCGCGCGCCTGCTCAGAGTTCCCTGACTTCGCGCGTTCACTGCAACTCCCTCTGACCCAGAACAGGAAGTAACCTGTTCCAGGGCAGAGCAGAGGGAGCTGCAGCAAACGCGCGAAATCAGCGATCTCAGAGCAGGCGCGTGCCGCGGCACCCCCCCAGCGGCATGCACCCGGGGCGGACCACCCCCACCGCCCCCCCCCCCCCTTGGTACGCCACTGGCCAGGTGATATTACTGCTAGAAATCTCAGAGACCATTTTCTGGCTGGAGTAGCATGGCAGTGAGAATGAGTGATCATTGCTCCTGCCCTTCTAGACTCCATGGACCTCTGGTAAGGCTGGGGATAGCATTGGGGGAGGGGAGCTGTCAACGAGGATTTGCCCATGGGAGAGTGGTGCAGGGGGAGAGATCCACATGGTGGGCAAATGCCTACATGGCAGGGGGAAGGGCCTGCCTTGAAGGGGAAAGACTTCTGGAGGGGGGGGGGCTAACATTGGCAGGGCTGCCATCGAGGTACATTGGGTAGGTGATTCAGAGGGTGGTTGCTATTGGGGGGTGCTACTAGTACTACTAATTATTTCTATAGTGCTACTAAACATACACAGAGCTGTACACATTATATGCAGGTACTTTCTCTGTCCCTGGAGGGCTCACAATCTAAGTTGTTTTTTGTACCTAAGGCAGTAGAGGGTTAAATGACTTCTTCAAGCTCATAAGGAGCTGTAGTGGAAATTGAACCCAGGTGGCAAGGATCAAAGCCCACTGCACTAATGATTGGGAGGTTTGTTGTCAGTGCAAGATGTCAGATGGCTCTTTGGAGAATGTGCCTGGAGAAGGAGAGGGTTGCTGGTGCAGTGGGGGTGTCAAGGTATGACAGAGGGCTACAACTTTTGAGGGTGGGTGGGGAGATAGATTAGCATGGAAGACTACTGATCCACAGTGTGTGCAGAACAGAACTGCTAACATTGCTGACAGTGACCTAGAGCTAGAAGAACTGCCTTCTGTGCAGCAGCCAATACCAGGAAAAGACTAGAATACTGATATCCAGCCTGAAAGAGTTAAAACTCCATAATGCATGTACATAGGAGCGCCTTTAAATTCACTGACTGCCACAGGTTGAATATCGGTGGAGGGTGGGGAGGAATCTTTAAGCAAAAAGGGATATCAATCATAAAACTAGTAAACTTCAGGCCGACACAGAAAACAAAACTAAAATCCAACACTTAAGTCTTATTTGTTTCTTCAGGACTCTCAACTCATGTGAGACTCCTCTTTGTCTATTTATTTAGGTACATAAGTACATAAGTATTGCCATACTGGGAAAGACCAAAGGTCCATCAAGCCCAGCATCCTGTTTCCAACAGTGGCCAATCCAGGTCACAAATACCCGGCAAGATCCCAAAAATGTACAAAACATTTTATACTGCTTATCCCAGAAATAGTGGATTTTCCACAAGTCCATTTAATAACGGTCTATGGACTTTTCCTTTAGGAAGCCGTCCAAACCTTTTTTAAACTCCGCTAAGCTAACCGCCTTCAGAGTTAATTTAACCCCAGACACCACTGTCTAGCCCCCCCTTTTTTTTGTAGATTCTAGGGATATTCTCTGTGTCCCCTCCTACTTCTCAGGACCAGGATTCCACTGTTCACCCCTTTCTCCTTTGAGGTAGGGGTTCCCATTCCAGCTTGTACCTCTGAAAAGGTGCAGAAGACTAAGCAACCTTGTCATTGCTTACCACTTCTTTATTCCTTTATTATGGCTGGGCTAGCTGAAGTCCTTAATCCCCTCTAATGGTTTGGGTATGAAAGCCAAAGACCCTTCCCCTAACCCTGAAGTATGATATCTAGAGAAGTAGGAGCCAAATCAAAGATTTCAAATAGGTCTGGGGTTTTACACTATTACTGTTTTCCTCCAAAAGAGGTCTCCTTCCCCCATTACTTTACTGGTCAGAGAGCCCCTCTCCCTGTTCTAGAAGCTGTAGAGGTATTTATAAGTTAAAGTCTAGTACTTTAGTAGAGCACTGGAGGTCTCTGCTATTCTCAAAGTGCAGAACCTTAGAGGTCTCTACAAACATGTAATTCTTATTTTGCAATAGAAATAAATGTAAACTTCAAATATTTTTTCATTAGCTCCAAAGCTTGAATATCTATCAAATAACTGCTCATTTAGACTTGAGGTTTGAAGTAGTGATTAAGGAAGGAATTGTACTTACCTCTCTAGTAATCAAAACTATATCAAACAGCACAAAACTGCGTGTTGGAGCTTTATTTCTTAGGAGGGGTAGTCTCTGAGATGTGTTAAGGGAATAATGCATGAATTTTGCCAACTAAAGTATGTTAAAAGAGTAAATCATACATGTTATTTTTACCACAACATGCAAAACATCTAATTTTTCTATGAATCAAACACACCTTCTGTTATTGTTTGCAAGCTGCAGCATTTATGAAAAAATAATGCCTGCTCTCAGGGAGCATTGGGCCCAAAAGAGCATGTAGCCCAATGGCTGTTAGGGGCCACCTTAAATGGGTAGGAGATAAAGTAATGCAATGCAGAATCCTGTACCCTCCCAGCATAGGCCTCCTCCTGCCCAAGATACCCCTAAACTCCCACCCCAGCAAAGACCCACTACCAACCTCCTCAACATACTCCCTAGACCCCTTTTCTCCCCTCAGCAAAGACCAGATGACCCACAGTGGTAGTCTCATAGTATTGCCATTGGGTTTCAGGCTGGTATGTGCTCCTTATTTGGCAGCTTGAATCCCAAGTAGTAGTACAATGAGACTACCACTAGAGATTAAGTATTGCCATTTTTAACTTGGCAGCCTAGAGGGCAGAAAAAATTGGGGATTGTTCTTAAGCATCACCACTAGACTCCAGTGATTGCATTGGTAGGTTTGGAGGGGTCCTTGAGAGGTGGGAGGGTGTTTGCTGGGGTGTCTTTCCTTGTGGAGGAGAGTTCCAGAGATATCTTTGGGGGAATGGGGGGTCCATCATAGGAGCCGACTCTGTGGGTGCTGTGGGTGCTTGAGCACCCCCAATATTGAGAAAATTTCTTGTATATGTCTAGAGAGGAGTTATTTCCACTGGGCATAGCACCCCCAATAATTTTGAAAAGTTGGATCCCATGGGGTCCATGCTGGGTGGGAGTCTACTGCTTTATCTCTGGTCCCTTTAAGATGGCCATCTGAGACTATCAGGTCAGAAGTTAGCAGCCCAATGCTCCCAAGGAAGAAAAATAATGCTATCTCAAAGCTGGCATTATTTTTCCACAGATAGCACTGCTTCTGAAGTTTAATGCAAGCTGTATTATTCATTTACTTTGGGAGTCACTAACCTCTTATACTGTTAACACAGGTTAGTGACTCCTACAGTAAAATGTAATATCATATCACAGCTTTAGTAACTTCCATCCCCTTTGGACATCCAGGTTTACAAAATTCGGTATTTACACATGTAAGTGCTATAAATTGCACATGTAGGTAGCAAAGTCTGCTGTAAGCCAGCATGTGTATGTTCAAAGCCCTGGGGGATGCCACTCATTTTGTTTTTTGTTTTTTTTTATATAAAATGAATGTTTCTGCTGTGCATGCTGCTAAATATATGTGTTTTGCCTTGATTTTAGATGTATATTTTACAAAAAGGCTCCATGATCACTGAGCATTTTGTAAAATAAGTTGCAAATTCTGAATGTCCCAACATGGATATCCCTTTTCACATCTAGACTACCTATACCAGACCAACAAATCAAAATTAGACTAGTATGTCTTCTGATCTCTCTCTAGCAGAGTGGATCCATTATATATATAAATGGGAGGTATATATGACAAGGCGCCTAGTCAGCAGCCCTTCAGGGCTGTGGTTCCTGGGCCTGCCTCCTTTGGTGTAGGAGTCAAGCGTTAATCCCATGCCCTTCAAAGCTACCATGAGAACTTTTGTCCCTAATAAAGGAATCAGAGGCAACCCACTGTTACCTTCTGGTTAGCACCAGTAGGCTTTGTTTCTCCGCACGCTGTCCACTCAAACTTGTTAAATCTTTCAAATTAAAGGACTCAAGGCAACAATTTTGGAAATGGTCAGCAGAAGGGTGGGGGGGAATCCACCTAAGAAGATCTGGGAGTAACTCCAATTGTGTACCCTTCTTCCTTTATCTACCCAGTATTGAAGGGACTGCTTGGGTGGAAATGTACACCCATCACATCAACATATATGATGTTTCGCTCTCATGGGAGAAGAATACTCGGGGTCTTTTGCGTGTGCCAAATAATGTATTGGATTGATTGATTCATGAACTAGTGAAACAAACATTTTAAAAAGCAGGACTTCCTATTTTGTTGGAACAAAAACACTGTAAAAACTGGTGACCACATCATCTGAAGTAGTGACTCTGAATAGATAGGTTGAAGATTGGTTCATGAAAATGTATTGACAAAGCAATTCAGTTTGAGTAGCTGTCACCTGCCACAAAGACTTCAGCTTCCTATGGGTCAATTCACTCAGATTCCAGTGATTGGAAAGTTTCTTTAGAAAGATGTTTGTTTCCTCAAGTGAATAAAGCAAGTTTCATCTTACCTTTAATAAATGCTGTCAAGAGGACACATACCTCTGACCTTTTACAGAAAGTGCATTTATAAAGGAATTTAGAATAGTCCCAGTCTGCGTCATGGGATATGCTATCAAGCTCATTTCAGTCTCTTCTTCTTTCATGAAACCTTTTACAATATACATCTGACCTGCACAATGTCATGCATGACTAGAATAGGAGTGCTTACATGGTTCTGAGATGCAATGTTTGATCAGATGAAACCCAGTCAAGAGCTCTCTTACTCAGTTTTTATAAATGCACTAAGGTTTCCAACTCTCTTTTCCTGGTTGTTCATTCTTTCAGCCTCTTTTCCAAAATTAAGGCCATGCTCAGGGTCTTGAACTTATGGAATAGTGTTTGCCTTACAAGTACATTATTTAAAGAAAAATCTAAGGGGGCCTTTTACAAAGCTACACTAATGTTTTTAGCTCATGGCAAAAATCAGCTTGTGGTAAAGGCTGAGACACCCATAGGATTATAATAGGCATCTTGGCATTTACCACCAGCCATAGGAGCCAAATTTTCAAAATTATTGGGGGTGCTAAGCCCAATGGAAATTACCCCTCCCTGGACACATACAAGGAATTTTCTCAATATTGGGGGTGCTCAAGCACCCACAGCACCCACAGAGTCGGCTCCAATGCCGCCAGCTGATTTTTACCGTGACCTAAAAACGCTAGCGTGGCTTTGTAAAAGATCCTCTTAATTAGAGCTTAGAAATTGTATTCAAATGTACAGAATTGTATTAATTGGATAAAAGTCCATTAAGCACACAGTCGCCTGCTTTTTTTTTTAGCCATGTACATGATTATTAATCAGCCTGTTGTATATGACATTTTCCCACCTATCTCTGACAGTGGCAGGTGGGAAGAGACAGAAGCTGTGAGCAAAGTGTTCTGTGCATTCCACTTGCTGGTCTGGAGGAGAGAGTACCCGAACCTCACTGTCAGGAAACACCATTTTTTTTGCATTACTTTCTTTAAAATTTAGTAATAATTGTGGGATTTAGAAATGGAGTTGAGGACATCTGTGAAGGGTCTAAAGAGACCATGGGGCTCATTTTCTTTTTCTTTTCTTTATTTATGACATTTTAACATAATCATCACAACATAGGAAATGCAGGAAAGGAAAATAAAATCTATAAGAAAAAGAGAAATATAAAACAATCCATGATATTTCAATTTAGCCCACAAATATAAAATGGGCAAAGTTGGCATCAATTCAAGAGCATAATTAGGAAAAGAAAAAAAATAAAGTAACAATGCTTGATGGCACACGATTTCCCTAAGTTACACACATCTCACTAAGGGGCCCTTTTACAAATCAGCAGTAGAGTTACTACCACTTTGTCGCATACCAATCCAGCACTACCACCGGTTTACCACAGGAGCCGGTGGTAGTGCTGCCCTCACCACGCGCCATTTGCAGCGCACTGTAAATTATTTTTAATTTTTTCCACCAGGAGCTTACCTGGCAGAAGTCAGTACTGCCCGGTTACCACCAGTTTAGTGCAGGAGCTCCTACCATCTCCTACACAGAAGGCGCTAAGGGCAACCCCAGGAAATGGCCACACAGCAAACATATACTTACCGCACCGCCATTCCTTTTTTTTTTTTCATAAAAACCCTGTTGCAGTAAAAGGGGCCTCGGCATGCAGCAAATCCACACACTGAGGACACCGCAGGGCCCCTTCTACCACAGGAAAGTAAAAGGGCCCCTAGGTTTCAACAACAGGAGGAACGGGCAATCCGGACAGCTTCTTTAAATCAAGACACAAACACGATTGATCTGGTACAAATAATATGTGCTGGATGTTCAAATATTTCACCAAGCACTTGCATGGATAACAGGAAAAAAGAAGCACCCAAGGAAATAGTTTCTTGTCGCATAACTAGAAACACTTTACATGGCTGTTGCCACATCAGGATATAGCCATACTCTTTGTCCCAGATACTCCATATTTGGATTTCAAAAGTAAAGCCTCAGTATAGCATTCAAATCCTGCTCAAAAACAAAGCTCACCAATAAAGTGGCTCTTTCCTATATTTCCTCAGTGGAAGATTCTAATATTGCAGAAATATCAAAAACTTGTTGATTACAGCCTTCAAGTCTAGCTCCTCTCTGAGGTAAATAATAAATCTTATTACAGGCATGGAGAGGGATCTTGGGGTAATAGTATCTGAGGATCTGAAGGTGACGAAACAGTGTGACAAGGCGGTGGCCGTAGCTAGAAGGTTGCTAGGCTGTATAGAAAGAGGTGTGACCAGCAGAAGAAAGGAGCTGTTGATGCCCCTGTACAAGTTGTTGGTGAGGCCCCACCTGAAGTATTGTGTTCAGTTTTGGAGGCCGTATCTTGCTAAGGATGTAAAAAGAATTGAAGCAGTGCAAAGAAAAGCTACAAAAATGGTATGGGATTTGCGTTACAAGGAGAGGCTTGCGGACCTGAACATGTATACCCTGAAGAAAAGGAGAAACAGGGGTGATATGATACAGACGTTCAAATATTTGAAAGGTATTAATCCACAAATGAACCTTTTCTGGAGACGGGAAGGAGGTAGAACTAGAGGACATGAAATGAGGTTGAAGAGGGGCAGACTCAGGAGTAATGTCAGGAAGTATTTTTTCATGGAAAGAGTGGTGGATACTTGGAATGCCCTCCCGAGGAAGGTGGTGGAGATGAAAACGGTAACGGAAATTTAAAAAGCGTGGAATAAACATAAAGGAATCCTGTTCAGAAGAAATGGATCCTCCGAAGCTTAGCAGAGATTGGGTGGCAGCACCAGTGGTTAGGAGGCGGGGCTAGTGGTTGGGAGGCAGGGCTAGTGCTGGGCAGACTTCTACGGTCTGTGCCCTGAAAATGGCAGATACAAATCAAGGTCAGGTATACATATAAAGTAGCACATATGAGTTTATCTTGTTGGGCAGACTGGATGGGGACGTGTTTTGGGTAGCACTAAAAGATAAATGTTTTTCTGCAATAATGAAACAAAATGAAAATGTCTAAACCTAAAATTAAGACTTTTTTTGGCTAGACATGTTTCAATCACAAATAAGTGACCAAAAGGTGCCCTAAATGACCACTGGAATGACCACCTGCCTAGCCAGCTTATTTTCGAAAGAGAAAGACGCCCATATTTCGACCCAAATCGGGAGATGGGCGTCTTTCTCCCATGGGCGAACAAATCGATATAATCGAAAGCCGATTTTGGTCGTCTTCAACTGCACTCCGTCGCAGGAATGAACAAAGTGGGCGGGGGCGTGCCGGAGGTGTGGTGAAAGCGGGACTGGGGCGTGGTTATCAGCTGAGGAGAGATGGGTGTCTTTAGCTGATAATTGAAACAAGAAGGATGTTTTTGACAAGAATTTGGTCCGCATTATTTGGACCCTTTTTTTCAAGTCCAAGTCCCAAAAAAGTGCCCCAACTGACCAGATGACCACCGGAGGGAATCGGGGATCACCTCCCCTGACTCCCCCAGTGGTCACTAACCCCCTCCCACCAAAAAAAAACCACTTTACAAACTTTTTTCCCAGCCTGTATGCCAGCCTCAAATGCCGTACCCACCTCCATGACAGCAGAATGTGTTCTATCGTCTGACAGCCTTTCCCTGGTTCTGATGTGGCTCTCGGGTGAGTGTGACACCTTTTCTGTTAAGGGCACTGCAGAGTCACATCAGCAATGCATTGTGGTGGGTGTAGGGTTTTGGGCTCCGTGATTCCACTAGCTTGTGTTAAATGCTCACGATGTTGGTAGTTGGTAGGCTCTACTCCCATGGTGCTTTTCCCTCTGCTTACTGGGTCAGAGTGTGCCCTGTTTTGTTTCCGGTAGTCCATGAGGTAGTGACCATTTTTGTAAGCCAGTTTTAGCTCCCTTTCATGTGTTACCCACGTTACTGAAAGTGGGCATTGTACAGCATTCTGCCAGCTCTGACCTACTGCTAATCTCAGTACCAGGGAGACTCTTTGCCAGTGGGGCACAACCTCTGATCGGCAGTTAACTGTGAGTAAGCGTGCTTATTCCAATAAAGGATGTTTTCGGAGACATTAGTCTTCAGGTGTCAACTGGTGTGCCAAGGTTCTACAGCAGCAACAAGTCCTAGAGGCCTGCGTGTATGCAGGTCCCTGGAGCACTTTTAGTGGGTACTGCAGTGCACTTCAGGCAGGCAGACCCAGGCCCATCCCCCCTACCTGTAACACTTGTGCTGGTAAATGGGAGGCCTCCAAAACCCACTGTACCCATATGTAGGTGCCCCCTTCACCCCTAAGAGCTATGGTAGTGTTGTACATTTGTGGGTAATGAGTTTTGGGGGAGGGGGCTGGGGGCTCAGCACCTGTGGTAAGGGAGCTATACATGTGGGAGCTGTTTCTGAAGTCCACCGCACTGACCTCTAGGGTGCCCAGTTGGTGTCCTGGCATGTAAGGGGGGGCCAGTGTAGTACGAATCCTGGCCCCTCTCATGACCAAATGGCTCGGATTAGGATATTTTTGAGCTGGCTGGTTTTAGTTTCCATTATCGCTAAAAAAAAAAAAAAACGCCCAGCTCAGAAACGAACAAATCCATGGCATTTGGTCCGTACAAACCATATTTTCGAAACAAAAAAAAAGACGTCCATTTTTTTTCGAAAATACGGTCTGTCCTTCCTCTTCATGCACCCGTTTTCTGACATAGACGCCCATGGAGATAGGCGTTCGCCTTCGATTATGCCCCTCTTACTCCCCCAGTGGTCACAGACCCCCCCTCTCACCCTTTAAGGTGTGGCCATGATAGTACATACCAGCATAGGCGCCGACTCCGTGGGTGCTGGAGCACCCCCAATATTTTTCAAACCTGTCCTACTTGCCTTCCTGCCGCTCAGCCAGCGCTTAAACTCATTTTACCTTTCTGAACTGCACTGCAGTGAAAGAAGCAGAGTACAGCCGGCTCCGTCTTCAGCAGCTTTCTCCTTCCCTCTCAGCTGTGGTGGTCCCGCCCTCATTTCCTGTTTACGCAAAGGGTGGGACGCTGAGAGGGAAGGAGAAAGCTGCTGAAGACGGAGCCGGCTGTACTCTGCTTCTTTCACTGCAGTGCAGTTCAGAAAGGTAAAATGTATTAGCCGGTTTTCCTGCGGGCCTCCGTGGATGTTTTCTGCGTGAGTTTTCCTTGTTGTGGATAGAGGGACGCTCACTAGTTTTGCAGGACTGACAGAAAGCTTTTTTTTTTGGGGGGGGGGGGGTTGTCGTTTGGGCTGGAGATGTGAGCCTTTCTGCGTTTGAAAAGTTTTGGGCTTGCTTGCTGGGAGTTGGTGTTGTTAAGAATGACGGAGAGGTGGCTGCTCTATCCACAGAGTTAAACTTTCCTCACCCTAAAGGGAAGATTTCACAAGCGTGGGGAGGGATACTCTGAAGATTGCTCCCAACTTCAGCTGTCTTCCGTGGATGTTAATCCTTCTCTTGAATAAATATCACCCTAGACTTTTCTTTCCTTCTCATGGGCACCCCTGGAAAGGAAGCTGGCAGGGATTTCTAATCTCAGGCATAATGATAACTTGGTACAAAACTAGCGCTCCAGTCCAATTTAAAGGTGTTTTATAGTTATAACAGAGAAAAAAGCCCTCAGAAACCACTGGTAAATTACCTGTGGTTTAGTGCATAGTTATAGATAATTGATTCAAATAACTTATGCAGTGTTTCTATCACTGGGCAAAAAAACTCTGTTATTTTTAGGGCTAAGTTGACATAATGATAACTTGCCAATGCCAATGAAACCAATTCTGCGTTTTCTGAAATAGGAGGCTAGTATCATAGGTTCAAAGATGAAAGATCTGTCCTTAGCTTGTTCTTTTCGTAAGCAATATGAGGAAGGTTTTCTTTTGCAGATGATACCAAGATCTGTAACGTCATGGAAGGCATGGGTAATGTACTAATGGAGGTCAAGTGAAGCTTGACAGTCTTGATTTTGGCTGCTAAGACTTAATCCTAAAAAAATGCAGGTTCTTGAATTCAGGTTTTCGGTGCAGTACATGGGATGAAGCATTGTGTACGGACGAGCAGGATCTATGGGTGATAATATCTGATGAGTTTAAGTGGCTAAGCAAGTAGATAAGATAATGCTTAGGTATAAATGGTCAGGGGTAGCAAGCAGAAAACAGGAGGAGATGGTAAACGTTTTTAGTAAGACTTTACATGGAGTATTGTGTGAAGTTCCTTTTAAAAAAAGGTAAAAACCAGATGGGGTCCATCCAGACTCTGGTTACTAAAATGGTCAGCAGCCTTCATTATAAGTGGTATAGTAACAGTTTAAAAAATACTCTGGAGGAAATGCAGGATGAAATAAAGACAGACCTGTTCAGAAGAGCATACCCCACCGACCCAACATAAAAATACCTGGACACTTGCGACACAATGTAACCAAAGACCATAACAGACATTACCTGACTCTTCTTCCCCCTTTCCCTCTCTAAGTTCCCCCCAATTGTACCTACCATACATGTACCTCATTCTACCACAATATCACTTTGTATTCATTCATACCATGTATTTGTTCAGACCGGAATCGGCTAACACCGTTAACAGTAATATGTAAGCCACATTGAGCCTGCAAAAAGGTGGGAAAATGTGGGATACAAATGTAACAATAATAAATAATAAAAAGAGGGGAGAAATCGCTTAACATGGATGCAGGGGAGGGGGCAGGGAAGAGGGGAGAAATCGCTGAACATGGATGCAGGGGAGGGCAGGGGAGAGGGGAGAAATCACTGAACATGGATGCAGGGGAGGGCAGGGGAGAGGTGAGAGCTGCTGTACATGAATGCAGGGGAGGGCAGGAAAAATGCTGGACATGGAGTGGAGGAAAGACAGGAAGTAGATGCACATGGAGGGGAGAGGAGAAATGCTGGACATGGATGGAGGGAAGGGAAGACAGGAGAAAATATACATGGATGGCAGGGAAAGAGGAGAAATGCTGGACATGGATGGAAGGCAGGGAAGACAGGAGGAGATGCACATGGATGGAGGGGAGAGAGGAAAAATGCTGGACATGAATGGAGGGGAGGGAAGAGAGGAAGTGAAATGCACATGGATGGGAGGAGTGGAGAGAGAGGAAAAATGGTGGACATGGATGGAGGAGAGGGAAGAGAGAGGAAGGAGTTGCATATGGATGGAGGGGAGTAAAGAAAGAGGAAGGAGATGCATACTGACAGATGAGGGAAAGGGAAAAGAGGAGAAAAACTACACATGGATGGAGAAAATAGACGCTGGATGGAAAGAGGGAAGAGAGGGGGCAGACGATGGAAAGGAGAGAAAGAGGGGTCAGATGCTGGATGGAAAGGGGGGAAAGTTAAAGATCGAGGAAAGAAGAAACAAGAGACTGGGACCAACACAATTAGAAACAGTAAACGGCCAGACCACAAAGGTAGGAAAAAATGAATTTTATTTTTAGTTTAGGATAAAGTAGTGTGGTAGCTGTGTTAATAAATACAGAAAATGGAAGTAAGGTGACATGTTTACTGGACTAATTTTAATACATTTTTGACTAATGTTTGGAGACCAAACCCTCCTTTCTTATGTCAGAGCAGAATACCATAACAGCAGTATACTGTCCTGACCTGAGGAAAGAGGTTTTGGCCTTTGAAAGCTAATTGAAAAATGTATTTAGTCCACTAAAATGATATCATATTTTCTATTTTTTTTGTTTTATTTGTATTTGTTAACCTATAGTATAGTGATTGAAATATGTCATTTTTTGAAATTTGCATCTCTTTATATTTGCACAGTACAGGGGGACTGAGGGGTGGGACTGTTTAGGGAAGAAGTCCTGGTGCAGGTTGCAGGCAGCCTTTGTGTGGTGCTGCCACTGCCCAGGTGAAGACTGCAGCAGACAGAATTTTAAGGTATTGGGGGGGGGGGGGGGGGGGGGACACACTGCCTGTAAAAAAAAAAAAAAAGTTTCAGCACCCCCAATCATTTTGAAAAGTTGGCTCCTATGCATACCAGACTCTATGACAGCTTCAGATATGATGGCCATTCTTGTTAGAGCAGCAGGCAGGACCCATGAGTAGCCTAGTGGACTATAGAGAAGGGGACACAGGCCCATATCCTACTCTAACTGGTACACTTGCGGTGGAACGTGTGAGCCCTCCAAAACCCACTAAATACCTACTGTACCTACATATAGGTGACACCTGCAAGCTTGAGGGCTATTGTAGTGGTGTACAGTGAGGCACAGTAGGCTTTTCTCTGTTCCTGGAGGGCTTGCCATATAATATCAGGGGGTTATAGTGAGATATGTATCTGAGACCTTTTATGTGAAGTAGCCCATAGATTACCCCATTGCTCTGTGCCAGTCTACTAAGAATGATGGCCCTTAGACATTCCAATAGCTGGTTTTTCAGCGTTTTTCTCTTGGACATTTTTTTTCCTAAAAGAAAAAAGCACTGAGCACAAAACATCTAGAAAAAGGTGATTTTCGAACCAAACAGAGAGATATTTTTCAGGTTCAAAAGTGGGTATGTTTGCCTCTGCTCATCCTCCAAAATGATGGCACCTGACCCTGCACAGTGTATACCGTGATGCACCACTCAGGGTCAGTCTGCTAAGGAAGGGAATTTTTCCCTTATTTGCCATACTGACCCTATGTGGTGTGACCCAGGAGGCACAGTGCAGGGTCACATGCCGCTGTTTTGGAAGATAGAGGTGCAGAGGCAGGAGCTTGTGCATATTGCTTCTGCCTCTTGTTAAACGTATGTGGAGAGTCATGGGGGGGGTCACAGGGGGTCTGGCGGGATCAGACTACCAGAGATTTGTTTTGGGGTGTCAGGGGGATTGGGGAGTTCAGGATTGTGGATCCACTAGACTACCAGGGATGTTTGAGTGGTGTCAGAGGAACAGGGGGCATCTTTGGAGTGTGGGTCCCTTATGAAATCAAGGGTAAAGATGCTATTAGCTATTCCACCAATTGCTGCAGAAGAACAAACTAACCCTTCTACGCCTCTTCTGACCTTGCATTCTTGTTCCTGCGTTGCACCCACCTTAAAGTCTTCTGCATCAGGGTGGAATAGTTAATAGTCTCATTTCCATACATTTTGATTGAATGTGCACTGGTATCTATCTCAGATTTGCACAGGGTTAGCTTCTGTGCAAACCTCTTTTCTGCGTCACACACCCAGAAAACTGTGCACAGACATCATGAGAACCATACATTTCTGTCTGTGCAAGCTTTCTGCATTGACCCCTAAGTTTGAACCTGAGGCAATGAAGGTTATACACTCAACCTTAAGGCCTGAAATTTTAGAGTAATGGTGCAATCTTTTCGTTACCTCAGTTTGACTACTGTAATTCTTTATACTGCAGTTTTTCTGTAAAATTGCAACGTAAATTACAACTTCTTCAAAACAAATCTGCAAGATTATTTTTGGAGTTGGCAAATTTGAGAGAGCTTCACTTTTACTGAGAAGGTTACATTGGCTGCCTATTATATCGAGAATTAAATTTAAGGTAGCATGTTTGGTACATAAATCCCTGTATGTTATGAGTTCTATTGAATTAACATAGTCACTATAATAAGGACCGTTTACTAAACCGTGCTAGAATTTTTAGCATGGTCCTAAGGGCGACTTAGCATTTAGCACGTGCTAATCATTAGCACACACTAAAAACGCTAACACGCCCTTAGCACTGCTTAGTAACCAGGGCCCTAAATGTGTTTAGCAACTGTTTTAACTCTACCCTACTATAAAGAATATTCAATCCAAATTAATGTGAAATTTTCATTCCTCTATCAAGGAGCTAAAATTTGGTACTCAATGCTGCTGCAAATCAGACAGATTTCTTCTTATTTTCCTTTTCGGAAAACTATAAAATCTTATCTTTGTTCAGTCTTGAAGACATTTACTCTTAATTTATATTGTATTGCTGTGTTATTATTGTATTTTTCCTTATACTAGGGTCCCTTGGTTTTGTATCGTCTATTGTATATATATTCCCAGGGCAATCTGAGTGTTGTTTCCCCAGGTGTGTGTCTGTTTACAATTTTTATATTTAATTTAATAATTGGACCTCAATGCTTCCACTCCTGGATTGTCACCTTCAAAGATGCATCACAGACTTGCATTATCAAAAGAATTCCAGGGTATATTGTGGAGCTAATCCTATCATCGGTCCTATGTTTTTTAATTTTAATTTACCACCGGTGTAGACACCAATGTAAAAAACTCCTAATGAGAAAAACCATTCGTGTCTCACTGCTGGCTACTTTCAAACATACACACCCTGTGAAAGCACACTACGTACATTATTAAAAACCTTCAGAAACCTTCATTTTTCCCATTCGGATTAAGGCAGAATATAAATCACAGAATGGAACAGAATAGGATTAAGGGGCCCTTTTACTCATGCACTAACCTGTGCCTAACACAGGAAAAGTGGCCTGACGCAGGGTGTGCTAAAGTGTTCTGTGTTAATGTTGCTATCTGCATTTGCTAAGCGTGTTGTATTTCTTTTTCCTTTTGTTAGGAAGGGGCATGTCAGTGGTGGACAATGAGCGTGGATATGCTAATCAGCTAGTGTGCTGACATTACTGCCGCGATAACTGGATAGTGCGTCCATAATGCGAGAGTCCTTAGCGCCTCCTAAATTGGAGGCAGTAACTGCTCCCGTGTTTTTATTAAATGGTTGTGTACTAATGCTAACATTATCGCATGGCTAGTAATGCAAGACATAGAAAAAGCCCATATACTAGCGCAGCTTAGTAAAAGGGCTCCTAAGTGACTTAACCAAAATCAGAAGTGGTAGTGGGATTTGAACCCAGCTTCGTGGTATCCCCTTTCCAAAGGGATAGCATTTTTGCTGACTATCCCATGCACAGCCATTTTGATTTTTTTTTGCCCCTGTTGCTAAAGTCATTTGATCTTAATTTCCACCAATTCTTTCCATAATTTGTAGGACTATCAAGAAGCCTCTAACTTGGAACAGTTTGTGACTCGGTTTTTATTGAAGGAAACATTGAATCAACTGCAGTCTCTGCAGAACTCCCTGGAGTGTGCCATGGAAACCACAGAGGAACAAACTCGTCAAGAAAGGCAAGCCAGAATATTCCCAGTCTGATTCTATGCAGAGAGAAGACAGGAGATAGCAAGTGCTATGTTGCATTAGGAAAAACTATACATAAATAACTCCATATAGAATTTGAAGTACATTGAAATGTGAATGCACAGGAATTATGCATTTCCTGAACAAAATTCTAAACAGCACAGTGAATAATGGTAGAAACTATGTGATGCTTTATTTATTTATTTATTGCATTTGTATCCCACATTTCCCCACCTCTTTGCAGGCTCAATGTGGCTTACAATACATTATGAATGGTGTAAATATATAAGAAAATAGACATTTAGTATTATAGAAGGATCTTGGGTAACATGATAGTAGTGTAACAAGCAATGTTATAAGACAATTTTGGTTATCTGTGTGGAGTTTACATTTGTTGATCTTTGTGGTATGCCTTGTTAAAGAGATGGGTCTTCAGTAGTTTGCAGAAGTTAGTTAGTTCATAGATCATTTTTAAGTTGCGCGGCAGTGCGTTCCAGAATTGTGTGCTCAGGTAGGAAAAGGTTGATGCATGCGTTAGTTTGTATTCTAGACCTTTACAGTTGGGGAAGTGAAGGTTGAGAAATGTGCGGGATGATTTTTTAGCATTCCTGGGTGGTAAGTCTATCCGGTCTGACATGTAGGCTGAGGCATCTCCGTGAATGATTTTGTGAACTAGGGTACATATTTTGAACGTGATGCGTTCTTTAAGTGGGAGCCAATGTAGCTTTTCTCTTAGGGGTTTATCAGGTATTCTTGCATTTTTTAAAAAATGTGTTGGGTTTTTTTTTTGCCTTCACACTGTTGTGATTTAGGAGATTCTGGAGGTCATTTTAGAAGGCTTGTACAGATTTAGTGCCGCTGAATATCAGCAGGTAGGCGGCAAAAGACAATTTAAGTGGGCAGGAGCCACTCCTGCCTGCTTAAATCGCTTTGACTATTTGCTGTCACGTGTCTAACTGTTAGGCACACACCTGACTTGCCTATGCCCCACCCAGGTCCACGTCCCCTTGCAGTTGTGTGCTATGGATTTTGCGTGCACAATTTGTAGAATACCCACTAATGGCAGTTACGTGTGTAACTGCTAATCCATGTCAATTAGCACCAACAACAATTATAGCCTATTATTGCTCATTAACATCAATTAACAGCTCATTAATACATTAAGTTACATGCATAACTGCCACTATTCTATAACCTGTGTGTTCTGCCCTCTCACTGGGACCCAGATGATCAAAACTCTGGCAGTGTACGGAACAGCGCTGGAGAAATAGCGCCGGAACAGCACGGCCAAACAACTTCCTAATGATGAATGCTAATGATATGCTAATATAGGCGTGGTGTTAACATTCAGGATTAGGAAATTGTTTGGAAGCTAAGGGGGAGGACGGTGCCTGGGGCATGCACACAAGAGCTGCATGGTAAGCAAGCTCTTTTGCTCATGCCCTTTAATTAGAAAAAAAAAGATAAGGGCACAACAGAATTACTGTACAGTTCCATTCATCTTCACTGCAGTGCAAATTGTTAGTAAAAAGGATCTGCTACTGTAGCGCTTAACTTCGCACCGGCATATGTGACCGGTATTTAGACAGCTCCACATCCAGTGCTATTTCCAAATGCTATTTAAACAGCTCACCGACTGGCTTCGGTGTGGCTGGTGGCGGGAAAAATCAAGCTAGCGTCGGCATGGAGGAGCCCCCTTCCGCCACCAGTAGTAAAGGTCATTTATAAAATGGACTACTTATATCAAATGTCTAAAATGACTGCTATCCGAGCAGGACACATTACACAATTTTATAGACAATGGGACAAGTATGCGGCATGGAGATCTCAAGATGGGATTGATCTGTGCGCCCCCAGGCTGATCGTTCCACCGATGTGAATGATATACTTAGGGACCCATAAACAATGGTCATCAGTGGGATTACGAGTCTTGATAGCAGGGAAGGGGAGGGGGGATTGGGGGACATTTGTTAATGATCAGTTCTTGCTGTAATTGTATGCTGTGGTTATCTGAATTTAAAACTTTAATAAAAATAATTGGGGAAAAAAACCAGCTCTCCAAACTAAGCTCCAAGATGTCATAATTAGGCTATTGCCCAGTTAAAACAAACCAAAAGTCTATGCAAAACACTTTTCTTGGAGTCTGCCCCAGCTCTTCACCCTGCCCCTACTGGTGATGTTACCAGAGGGACGAGGCAAGCACTCAGGAAACAGAAGACTTCACAAACACAGGTCTAGTAATGCAGATGGATATCATAACCCAAGCTGGCGTAGAGTTTCCAGCCATAAGGACGCCCTTGTTCAGCACACTGTTCTCTGAGCATAACAGAGGAATAGGAAGTGATCTCATCAGCATACATTAGCATGCTCATTGCATTGTTCTTCTGCGTGCTCGTCTGTTCCCACTCTCTGAGATTCTGAACATTCTATGTTAGTAAATGCGGGCGCTAGTCTGGAATTAAAGGCCTCTAGCACTGCTTTTACTTTGAGCTTAAACCAGAATATAAAACATCACTATGAGAAGACTGAGAACTCTTAAGTCAAAATCGTCTTTAATGCAGTAATCAAACAAGGAAAAAAAAACTTAGAGTTCAGATGTGCTGGGCAAGAGTTTCCTTACAAACTGGGAGTCTTTTCTCCACCAGTTGTCTCTCCATGCAAGAGAGATAGCATCACAGTAGCTTGAAGGGAGTCATACAGCAAAATATAGCATAGGCAGTCTCAGTCCACAGAGCTGATATACTGCAGATCAACTCTTACAGATACGATGAACAGAGAAGAGGGGGGGGGGGGGCAACTAGCCCAGCATGCACAGAGAACAAGGCAAGCCAATAGAAAGAGTCCCATAATACACAGGAAGCTGGACATGTGCTCTGAAAAAGCCTATTACAGGTAACTACAGGATTGCAGGGATTTGTAGGTCAAGGGCACAACCCAATTCCCTGCCTCCATGCAAATGGGGGCAGAACACTGTGTGTGCAACTTTGGTTGCTAAGTATAAAATCGAGTGTAATATTATAGAATTAGGGAAATAATGCTCAATAGTAATACTGCACATGTACTTTTGTGAAGTTTGGCACACCTTAGTATATTAGAGTACTTTTATAATGCATTTCCAGATTTAAAATTCCACTTTACATGCAGAAATGGCATTTTACAAACTTTCCCAAGGGTTATAGCACTACTAGACATCAGGGGCATAGCCAGCATTCAATTTTGGGGAGGGCCTAGGGGTGGACTGGGGGCACAATGCATTCCCTCTCTACTTTCTGCTCCCTCAATCCGCTTACATCATTAAAACATTATCTTTGCTGGTGGGGATGCCCAATCCCTGCCAGCAGAAGAGATTTGCTTCCCAAACTGCCCCATGCTCATCGTGAAGAGTCTTGGTGGATGCAGCAGTGACTGAAAAAGAGGCTGCTGACTTCCTCGCTACTCAGACAGCACTGAGATAGTTTGGGCAGTGGATCTCATCTGTTGGCAGGAATTAGGCAACCTTTCCAGCCATTCAAAGGGTACTCCAGTTGTGGAGGGGACCTGAGACCAAGGTGGGTGGGGGGACCAGGCCCCCAAATGGCTACACCACTGATAGACATACACAGCCCTGTACAGCAGTGATAAGTATTCAGGTACAATATCATCCTGCCCCAATAAGTGGATATTTCAAACAATGGAAGATAAAGTGACATGCCCAAGGTCACAAGATATGCCAGTGGCAGAAGCAGGATTTGAACACTTGCTGTGCTGGTTTGTAGCCTATTGTCTAACCACTAGACCATTTTATCTTGTAAATATAGATGCATGTACATAAGTAATGCCACACTGGGAAAAGACCAAGGGTCCATCGAGCCCAGCATCCTGTCCACGACAGCAGCCAATCCAGGCCAAGGGCACCTGGCAAGCTTCCCAAGTATTTCTTTGGCTTGAGCGGAGGTGTTCCTGGGGTCAAAGTTTGCACTTATTTGCATGTTTTATAATATATGCACATAAAATAAAATGGGAAAGTCATGTGCACCATAGAACAGGGGTAACTGTGCTGGACCTTCTTGGAGAGTAATTTTATAAGGGCACCTGTGTGCATCAGTTTCCTTTATATAATAGGCATAATTTATGTGCTTCCTTTCACACAAGTTAGCCCATCTTTTGTAAAATTATCCTCTAGGAGACGAACAATCCAGTGCTCCTGTTAAGACCCTTAGTTCATTCTGCATTCACCTTATTAAAGAAGCATGGCTTTTGAAAGCTAGTACTTTTTCCAATAAAAATGTATTACCTGCAAATTATCTGTTGATCTTTATTTCTGTGTGGACCAGCTGATTCCTAACCATTCTAACCAAACACGATTTTAAATATATTTCAATGCATTGTGGATAAAAGAACCATCAACAGATTTCATATGACCCATCTTAAACACCAGACAACGAAACTTATACCAGAACTGGCTAAAACTGAACTCTGTATACTTAACTGCTTAATTTACTCTGTCACCTATGAACTCTAACACAATACCACTCTGTACTTCTTAATCCGGAAATGGCGATGGCCATTACGGCACTATGTAAGCCACATTGAGCCTGCAAATAGGTGGGAAATTGTGGGATACAAATGCAACAAGTAAATAAAATAAATAAAATTCAAGAGAAGTGAGTTTACCTCTTAGATGCTGGGCTGGTTTAGCTAACTGTTTAATAATACATTGAATAAGCTGCAATTTTAGTCTTAGCCTGTGCGTGGTTTTGAAGGATTATGATCTGGAACAATTGGTGTGATTGCAGTATATAAATAGGTCATGCTGGATTGTAAGGGAGCAGAAGTGAAACTCCACCAAGGAACAAAAGCTCTCCACTGGGGGATTCAATGGTCCTATTAAAGCTTGAGTTCTGTGAAATACAGGCAGGTTCTAAAACAATATCAATCTTATGCTCCTTTCATGTCATAAACTTCCTTTGAGAACTGAATAATTTCCACTGATGGAAATATTGCATAAACTTACTAGCTGAATCTGCTTTACAGTATGTTTTGCACTGCTTTTCCAAGGATTGAGTCTGAATAAATCAACTATAACTAATATAGAACTGATTATTTTTATTGTCATAGTGAATAATTGTTCTTTTTAAATAGGACTCAACTGGGTACATATTGATATTGTTTAAATGTAATCAAATAGATTCGGTCATACATAATTGAATAAGATAATATAATACATTAGATTATAGCATACGTAACTGTTATGTTATCCATTCATATAAGAAACCCCATCTTGCTGAATCACTTCCTATGGAGCTGCCCTGTTGTTTCAATTTGCATATCTTTGCTACTTCAGAATGGTTGTAAGCAAATGCCCAAGGGAGAAATCTAGATTTATTTAAAAGCAACAAAAAAAGGGTAAAGTCAGGAAAAATCTTGCAAATAAGTAAAACAATCCAAAACTAAATTTAATACCTTCAAAACTGAATATGATCAAAGAGTACTGTAAAGAAATGTATGTGTTTCAACTAAATGAATGCAGGCAGAATGTAATCTAAAGAAATAGCCAAATGTGCAATGTAAAATAACAAGAGTGGAGGAGTGGCCTAGTGGTTAGGGTGGTGGACTCTGGTCCTGGGGAACTCAGGAACTGAGTTCGATTCCCACTTCAGGCACAGGCAGCTCCTTGTGACTCTGGGCAAGTCACTTAACCCTCCATTGCCCCATGTAAGCTGCATTGAGCCTGCCATGAGTGGGAAAGCGCGGGGTACAAATGTAACAAAAAAAAAATATTACTGTAGGTGAAATGCAAATGGAAATAATGCATGCTAAATAAGAAACAACAAAAAGCATACAAAAAACCAAGGAGGCCTTGACACATATCAGCTTATGTTTCAACACTGTGAAAGGGACGAAGTCCTCAACTATGTGCAATCAAATATCTCAAGGGCATTTATGTACATGAAGAGAGCCTTTTTCAAATGAAGGAGAGCTCTGGAATGAGGGGGCATACGACAAAGATAAGAGGGAATAGGCTTAGCAGTAATCTAAGGAAGTATTGTTTCACAGAAAGGGTGGTGGAGGTGTGGAATGGCCTCCCGGTGGAGGTGGTGGAGTCGAGGACTGTTCCAGAATTTAAAAAGGCATGGGATAAGCATGTGGGATCGCTTAGGAACAGGAAGAATTAGGGGTTACAGAGGATGGGCAGACTGGATGGGTCATATGGCCTTTATCTGCCGTCATGTTTCTAGGTTTCTATAAATGCAAGTGACTACCTGTGGAGTTGAAGTCTCTTAAAACACAAATTTAAATTAAAAAAAGCAAGGAAGCCTCAAACAGAATATCAGAAGAACAATAAGGAGGGAAAATGCAGAAAACAGGAGATCATCTGAGTTCAGTCACCCAGGTGAAAGTAAACCCTGGAGCAGGGAATGCCACTCAGTCCTCAGTATGTAGAAAGAAAAAGAGCAGGGGCTGAAATGGTGACAAGCCCAAGGATTTCCTTCTGGCTGGGCATGGTCAACCCAACAGCACAGGGGGTTTGCTTCTTACTTGGGGGAAATATATTTTCCTGAGAAGCCTATATCTTGCATGTGGAAGAGAGACTGGCTCTGGGGACTTGCTTCTGGTTCAAGGGAGGAATGATTTGCCCTGGGAACCTGCTTTGGGGGTTTGTGGGAGATATCATGGACTACAGTGGGCCATCTCTTAGCCCCCATGGTCTTAACTGAACTGCACTTCACATTGTACTGACCTTGACAGTGTCCCTATAAATACTTCTGTGCACCTCATACCAATTCAAACAAGTCTTCTCTATTGAGTGGGTATGGGAGAAAGGGAAGAGAGAGAGAGAGAGAGATAATGGAGCTGGGGGTAGAGGGGAGGGAGGGAGAGATGCTTGACAATGGGAGAGGGGTTTCTTGGGGACCTGGGCCCCCTACTTTGGGATCAGGCCATCTCCAAAGTTGCAGCACCTTTGGGGTAGCCAAAGCCCTGCTAGCCAAAGAACTGTATTGCCCAAGTTGCCCCCCTCCTTGTACTGCCTCAGGAGGGAGAAAGTCAATGGCATGCCTTCAGCCAGGAGTGCCAGAATCAGCAACTGGAGGCAAGCCCCCAACTTCCATGCTTCTGAGGCAGTAGGAAGAGGAAGGGGTGGCTTTGGCAATGGATTTCTTCGACTGACGGGGCTTTGACATCCCCACCAGCAAAGGTACAATACCTTTGCTGGCGGGCTGAGAAGGGAGAGGAAATGCGTGTCTCCCACTCAGTCTACCCCTATGCCCCCCCTCAATGGACTGCTAGCTAAACCCCTACCTTTAATCATGCAATAAAAAAAATTAATTGTGTGATTAATCATAATGAAGAATTTGAAAGCGCAAAACCCCTCCACAAAAAACTACACTGGCTCCCAATCAAAGAATGCATTGCCTTCAAAATCTGCACCCTGGTTCACAAAATCATCTACGGAGAAGCCCCGAGTTACATGACAGACTTGATCAACTTACCAATTAGAAATACATCCGAATCAACACGATCTTATCTAAATCTGCACTACCCAAGCTGCAAAGGACTTAAATACAAAACAATTTATGCATCTAGTTTTTCCTACATAAGCACACAACTGTGGAACGCATTACCAAAAGCCTTGAAAATGACGTACAACCACCTAAACTTCCGTAAATCACTAAAAACCAACCTGTTTAAAAAGGCATACCCTACCGATTCAACTTAAATGCCTAATCTCTGCAACACAACCAAACTAAAGCACATAATGGACATAACACAACTCTTCCGTTCTCCGATTCCCTAATGTGGCTGTGCCACATGAACTTGATCTTACCACAACATCACCCTGTATTTGTTCACACCGGAGCCTGCAAAGGCCTCTCCGGTACTATGTAAGCCACATTGAGCCTACAAATAGGTGGGAAAATGTGGGATACAAATGTAACAAATAAATAATCGAAATGCAGCACTACTTCCAATATCTAAATCTCTGTTTTTCCTCAGTATCTGAGCACAGGAAGCACTTATTATTTCACAAACTGAATTGACTTGGATTTTATCATTCATTACCAGCTGATATTTTAACAGTTGTCTGATTTTATGACATCCCAAGTCTTACTTTACTTCAGGCAGTTTATTATTGCCAAACATGCTATTTTCCCAGAGCTTAATGACAGAGGTTATTACTAACTTTACTGACTTCGAAAAATCAATGAGCAACTAAGAACAGTTCCATTTATGGTGCTCTGGGCAACATTTCAGAGGTTCGCATGCTGAGAAAAAGACTTTGCCTTCATGTTTAAACTGAACATTTCATGCCCAGCTATTATTTAAATACATTAAGGGGCAATCAGCAGTCCCACCCACTCCACTGGAGCCACCAGGCTGGCATGAATGCAATGGCAGTTGTCACACTAGTTGTTTTGGGGTTCTCTGAATGTAATTGTAAAGTAGTATTCTACTTGAGAGGGAAATTTGTATTGGAGATCAAAAACATACATAATGATTGTCATTATAGAAAACTGAATTGCAAGCATTAAAAATACTGTTTAGATTCTGATGGAAAGCAGCACGTTTATACAAGTGCCTTGGTAAATTCAAACATTAGGGATCACCCATTGACAAGATCGTTTAAAATCCTATTTCTGGCACATCCATATTGGCCTTCGGTGCTACCTAGCTTCTGATTTGATTTGATGTGATTTGTTATCAGTCCACATAACTCCCTGCATCTCATCAAGTTCTCACAGCTTCATCTGCTGCAACTTCCAGCCCGTTTTACTATTAAACTACAGGTCACCCATAGATCCTCCTTTTTATACCTTGCTCCCCTACTTTGGAACAAGTTTCCTCTGAGGTTCAGAGGTAAGTCCAGTTACCTTAAATTTAAACTGGCACTAAAAATCTGGCACTTCCCCCCCCCCCCCCCAGGGGTCCTCTAATGCTGTGTAGGACACCCTTGGCTGTTGGGCAGGTCTTGTGGTGAGTGAAGAGGTCATGTGACTGCCATGTTCTTTCTTGCTCATTCGCCAAGTGGAGGAGGGTGCCCACCATTTTGTTCCTCTTCTGATAACTGTAAACAGAAGTTTGATTCTGTGTTTCTGTGTCTGTTCCAAAACTGTGGGTTGCAGTGGCAGCAAAGTAGCAAACGCGAGGCCTTTAAAATTGAGCTGAACACCTAAATGCAAGTTTGATTCTGCGTCTGTCCCAAAATCGTGGGTTGTAGTGGTCTATGAGGCAAACAAAAATGCTTGGATGCCCCAAGAAATTTGGCTGCAATGACTGAAAAAATTGGATAACACAATGCGCAGGCAGAAGTGTGAAATTTTGATGCTGTTTGACAACTGTGCAGCACATAGCGCTGATGTTAGACTATCAAACGTCAAGGTTGTGTTCTTACCACCCAACACAACTTCACTTATCCAACCAATGAATCAGGGCATCGTTGCCAATTTCAAGAAGCATTACAGAGTGCTGGTGCTGCACCATCTGATGGGGACAATGGACAATGATGAAAACATTGGCAAGAGAGAAGCAGAGTTGGCTTGCAGGCTAAGTCTTCTGGATTCACTACATATGCAGAAGGAGACCTGGCATCATTTTACCCAAAGTATGATTGCCAACTGCTACTGACAGATTAGCTTTAATAAAGAATGCTATGATGATGAGAATCCTGCATCCAGCAGGAGTTACTCCAGAGGAGTTTGACCGCTATATGGCTATCAATGATGACCGGCAGACATCTGTGGATATAAACAATGAAGAAATTTCTCAGAGTTAGTCTGTGGCTGAGGATGCTGTAGACACAGATGATGAACCAATGGGGGGGAGGTGAAGTTGGCAGTGAGTGTGAAGCAAAACCCACTGTGACATTTGCTGCTGCATTACGAAGCTTGGACATTGTAAGAACTTATCTAGAGGGTAATGGTTGCCAGAGTTATGAACATTATTATGACCTGCTAAATCTTGTCTACAACACAAATAAACAAAACACTGTATAGATTTTTTTTATACCTTTTAAATAACACTAGTTCTGTGTTGCCAAATTTTTATTTATATTTTATTTATCTTTTTCAGAAAATTGTTAACAGTCGTAACTTTGGTCATTTACATGCTCCGGTTAGGTGCAAATAAAAATCCAGTCTGGAGCCCTGGCACTTAACCAGAGGGCCCTATATTAGGAAAGGGATGCTAAATAAGATCAAGAATACTACAATACCTCTGTGTCACTCCATGGTGTGACCTCACCTTGTGTATTACACGCTATTATGGTCACCGTATCTCAAAAAAGATATAGCAAAATTAGAAAACGTTCAAAGAAGAGTGACCAAAATGTTAAAGGGGATGGAACTGTTCTCATATGAGGAAAGGCTAAAGAGGTTAGGGCTCTTCAGCTTGGAAAAGGCTGAGAGGAGATATGATTCAGTGGTGTAGAATTGGTAAAAGTGAATCGATTTTTTTACTTTTTGAAGAAGTACAAAGACTAGGAGACACTCAATGAAGTTACCTGGAAATACTTTTAAAACAAATAGGAGGAAACATTTTTTTTTACAAAGAATACTTAAGCTCTAGAACTCATTGCTAGAGGATGTAGTAACGGCATTAGTGTATCTGGGTTTAAAAAAGGTTTAGACACGTTCCTGGAGGAAAGGTCCACAGTTTGCTCTTGAGATAGACATGGGAAAGCCACTGCTTGCCCTGGGATTGTAGCATGGAATGTTGCTACTGTAACCCAGGTCTCAATCCAGCTCAGTTCTCCAACTGACCTGGGCCACAAAAACAGAGATCCTTGATTTTGTCCACTCACTGAATTGTGAGTGAAAATTCAGTCTTTCTCACTCAAGCTTGGGCACAGCCCAGAGCCAGATAAAATTCCATAAGGCATATTAGGATGTTAAGCTGGGCTTTATCTTGAATATATTTTAATAGTTTGAGAGTAAGCTCTGGCTCTTTGAACACCAACTAGTTTTCAATGCTAATAAGACCGTGGTCTGTTGGTTTTCTAGTTCTATAGCCTCTCCTTCCTTCCTCCTTGGCACAGCAACTTCTCTGGTCTCACATTTCTGTTATCTGGGGGTAATCCTTTACTCTTCTCTCTCTTTCTTTCCACATATTTCACACATGTCCAAAATCTGCTTTTTCACTTTTCGACAGTTATGTGCTATCTGCTATCTCTTCAACCACGATGATTTCCATACACATACTCTTTCATTCTTTACTTTGCGTCTAGACTATTGTAATGTCATTTACTCTGGCCTACCTCGCTCTGCTCTTAAAAAGCTTCAAACTTTACAAAACACAGCTGTCAGACTACTTTGACAAGCCCGCCTTTTTGATCATACATCCTCCTTACTCAAACAGCACCATTGGTTACCCGTAGAGCACAGGATCACTTACAAAGTTGCACTACTCACTCTTAAGGCTTTTAGGATGGTTACACCTGACTATCTCTCCTGTTTTACTATCCCCTATTCACCTGCGAGGGTACTCTGCTCCTTAAACAATCACCGCCTTGTTCTGCCAAGCCCTAAACTTGCCCAACTAGAAATAACCAGGCATTGCGCTTTCTTGTTTCTCTCCCCCCCCCCCCCCCCCCCACACACACATCTGGAACTCTGTACCCCTCACCCTTCGTAGTGACCTGTGTCTTAAAAGCTTTCAGGCAAACCTGAAAGCTTGGCTTCTCAGACAGGCCTTTGGAGAATAGGGCTGGCTGTTAGCTGCTGCTAGTGGAATCGGGTCTGGTTTTCTCTATTTTTGACTGAGTAATGTATGTTTTTGTACCTTCTTCTGCTTGATTGCACTCCTTTCCAATCATTTTTTGGACTGGCTTTCTTTTTCTATATGTAGTTACGTTTTTTGACTTTGTACACCATCCTGCTCTGCCCAGGTAGTTAGATTGGTTTAACAAATCTAAATAAACATGCTCTCTCTCTCTCTCTTACGGAAACACTAACCACACCAAGGAATTATCTTTTCTGCAAAACTTTACTGGACTCTGCAACAAGCACTAAATCCACTCCATAAACCCTTATGTACAGCTATCATTTGGTTTAAGAGGTTCTCTGTCCATCCAAGACTATTTGGTATAGTCTTATCCATTAATTAAATAATTATGTATCGCAGATCCAGAATATATATACATATCTACAACTCCTCCAGTTCTTTACCCATCCCTTTGAGATGTATAATCCAAGGCTGTGCTTGTAACATTGATTGTCACAAGCAGACTCCTCCAGAATCAGACTCCCTAGTCTGTCCTCTCTGCAGAGTTGCATTTCACACAGCTGCACCCTCTGGCTGTGAATGGGCTCTCTTCCCTGTTTCTGCTCTTGAACTGGGCTCCTCTAGCCCACCCAGCGCACTCCTTCCCAACAGTTACTGCCTTGGCTGACAATAAGTTCCCCTTAACTCAGCCTTAGGGTAGCTGGCCTTTCCAGGATACTGCCTCTCCTCAAAGGGTCCAGGCAGGGGCGAAGGCAACCAAAGACCATGTGCTCAGACAAACAAGAACTTTTATTACCTTCAAACTCCACAAATAAGAACTTTTATTACCTTCAAAGTCCACTTCTGCTGTCAATTATTTACTAGAAACATTTCCGTCTGCAACTTATCGTAGGAGCCCACCCCCTTGGGCTGGATCCTTTACCACTGACTATCTCAAATGACTTTCCAGAACTCCAGAACCCTCCCCTCAAAGACTCTGGAACATTCTCTCAGATGACTCTAATAATTCCCATTATAATGGGAGATTACACTAATATTTGGGTTTCTGCCAGGTACTTGTGACCTGGATTGGCCACTGTTGGAAAAAGGATACTGGGCTAGATGGACCATTGGTCTGACCAAGTAGGGCTATTCTTATGTTCTTAATAGTGTGTAGTATACTTACGTATGTAAGTGTCACTATTCTGTACACTTATGTAACTATATGCACACAGTTATAGAATTGCTTTTATGATTGTAAGCCCTCCAAGGACAGGAAAATACCTACCTTACCTGAATGTAAGTTGTTTTGAATTACTACTGAAAAAAAGGAGTCGGTTAAATCCAAAATCTTTTTCCAGCAAACATGGTAGACACAAAGACTGTATTTGTTATTTTATGTTACATCGGACTTCTATTCCATAGATACCTTAACAGTTCTATGCAGATTACACAAATGGTTTTCCTAAACACTTAGGGCCCTTTATACAAAACTGTGCTAGTGATTCTGGCATGACAAATGCAACAAAGCCCATTCAGTTCCTATGGGCTTCGTCACATTTGTCACGCAGGAATCGCTAGCGCGTCTTTGTTAAAGGGGCTCTAAATAATCAGGAAGTAATCGAATCTGAAATGTAGTGAGTTCCAGACCAAAGGTGCTTGGTACTCAAGAGAGGAATTAAACATTTTATGTCATTTAATCCTCTTTATCGATGGAAAGCACGATAATGTTTGGTTATGAGTTCTATGAAAATGACTTTTTTTGAAGAAATGTGATCCAATCACATAAATAATCAGGAGCAACATCACTCATAATTTGAAAAATAATAGTACACAATTTATATTGCATCCTGGCTTCAACTGGGAGCCAATGCAACTCCTCTAGCAATGGGGTAACAGAATCAAATTTGTAGGGCTGTGTATATCAACTATACTGCTGTATTCTGTATAACCTGTACCTGTCTGATTAAGGTCTTAGAACATCCCAAGATCAGGCACAACAAATAGGAGAAACCTCTACGTAAACAGTGCAAGCAAAAAAGAGTAGAGGCTGGCCAAAGGGCAATCCAATACAGGAGATAGATAGTGCTTTGAAAGATGCTTTATTTGCTGCTTGGACACAAGGGACCTGATACAATAGTGTTAGAAAAGGAACACTGAACAACCAAGGAAGCCCAAAGGCATCCGCTCAGACAAAATGCTGACCAAACAGCGCTACCAGAGAGAGTTCACACAATATATATTCTGCAATGCCGAAACATGGACCATGTCGGGTCCCTTGTGTCCAAGCAGCAAATAAAGCATCTTTTAAAGCACCATCTCCTGTGCTGGATTGTCCTTCGGCCAGCCTCTACTCTTTTTTGCTTAGAACATCCCATACAGATATTACAATAATCTATCCTAGATAGAATTTGAATTTAATAAAGCAAATGAGAAGCACAGATGATCTCTAAGGGAAAGGAAGGAATTTTAAATCTTAATAGTTGGTATGGATGGCCAGACTTGATATGCCATATAGTCTTTATCTGCCATCGTTTTCTCTGTTTCTGTGAACTGCTGTCTACTGAAATAATAGCAGGAGCAAACGGAAAACTGTTTATTTCTCCTCCAGTTAAAAAGCTAATTTCCAGAAATATTTGAACCATGCCATCAATTTTTCTTTTAATTACTGAGGGATTTTCACTTTGCTTCCAGTAAGCTCTCTGTATCTCTCTTGGTACATGTTTATATCAAGCATCATCAAGGGCTTAATCACTGCAGGCTTATCCTGGTTTAGACTGATAACATTTCTTTTCTCTGTGATTAGATTGTCAGTCAAATTCTTCTGTAATTATGTTATGAACTGAATTAACAATTAAGACCTCAAAACTCTTGATAGGGATAAATACAAAAAGTATTAAGAAATCCACTATCATAAATGGAAGTAAGATAATATCATTGATCCATATATATAAGAAAAAAAGAAAAAAGAATCAGCTGCAAAAACTCCTTCACCAGGAGAAAATCAGGTGATTCAAAAAAACCTTTTTTCAATCCCAAAATAAGGAACAGGTAAATGGTCACACCAAAAAATAATTACAAAAAATAGCAAATCCTAAAGTTACTATTCATAACAAAAATCAAGCAGGAACCCCACAGGTCAGCAAACTGCACTTCAAAAATAAAGTTAGAAACAAAAACCCCCAGAGCATGGCCAGCCCCTCCAAAAAGAGCTTAACTGAAGCTGTCGTTGAAGTTTTTACTGGAGTTGCCGCTCTACTGGTATATAGCTGTCATTCCATGAGACCTCTATTTCAAATCCAATGCAATTCCAAATACTCAAGGCAGTGCACTGTAGAATCCTCTTGACCATTAAGTTCACAACTCCCTCCAACAAGAGCGCCTTGTTTCGCTATTCTCCGTGCTGCATCAGGAAGGAAATGTGTTAGAACAAGGAGTTACCCACTGCCATCATCGGCTTAAAGATGGCGCTGGAAAGACACTGACGATTTAAAGAGCCAATCCCGTCGGTTAACGAATCATGTGCAAACTGGCAAGACCAAGTGAACACACAGGGGAGCCCAAACCACTATAAAAATGGAGCGAACTCCCGAAAAATACAAACTTGAAGGACACCATTAAAAATAAGCATTCCATTCAACGTTTCTATTAAGTCCATTCGGTTCCACAGTATTCAATCTGTAAATCCATTGCTGCTCTTTGCGTCATAGAATTTTTAAAATATCCCCCCCCCCCCCCCTCTTACCCAAACTGACTTGATTGATCACCATACACCTTAGTTGGTCAAATTGATGTTTATGTTGTTGGCAATGTTTCACCATAGGAGCTTCAAGTTTCACTTGTGATATACAGTGACGATGTTCAATCACCCAAGTTTTAAATTTACGTGTAGTGTGCCCAATGTATAAAAGATCACAAAGGCAATGAAACACATAGATGACATTCATTGAATCACAAGTGGTCTTGTATCTTAATGTAAACGTAATGCCATTTTTCTAAGTAAAAAAAGAACTTTCGATGGTTACTGGGCAAATAGAACAATGTCCACATTTCTTATGATGTCCTTCAACACATTGTTTAACTGTCCACACATCTGAACAACTTAGTTTATCTCGTAAATTGCTATTGTCGGCATACGATATCATAAGATGTTGATCATGAAAAATTTCACTTGTCTGCATCACCCCACAATGCTTTTAAGTATAGTAGCTATTTCAGATGATCTATTTGAATATTTCAAAATGCAAGGAACAACTGGAGAACTCTCCTTCTCTTTCTTGTGTGACTCTAATGGAGGCTCCTGATGATTGTACAGTGCCTATTTAAAAGATTTTTTAATTAATTTATTTATTACATTTGTATCCTGCACAATTCCCACTCATCGCAAGCTCTATGCGGCTTACATAGTAACAAGTCACAAAATCATGAAGTTAACAAAACCACTAAATTATGACGTTAACAAAACCAAGAAGTTAATAAGTTTTTCTGGGTATCTTCTATCTCTGAATCTCATTTTCAACCTTTCAGCAGAATGTATATATTAATGAGTAGTATCACAAATTCTCCTATACCTTAGAAACTGGGGAAAAGGAAGACTGTTTTTGAGATGACTTGGATGCATGGTCATAAGACAACAAAGAACTTCTATCCATGGACTTGATGTATACATCTGTCCTAAGCTCCCCTTCTTCCTTCTTCACCAGCATGTCCAGAAACATAATGTAATCCAAATGATATTTGCACTCAAACTTGATGGTAGCATGACAGGAATTAATGTACAAATCCTTGAAGTTTGTCAACTGTTCCTTGCTATAATGCAAATATGTCGTCAATATATCTGCCCCAAAATTTTGCCTTGCCAAAACTAGGGAAAGAGTATACATTACAGTCTTCAAACTGACTCATAAAGATGTTGGCAATGGAAGGCGCAAATGATGCCCCCATCACAATACCTGATTTTTGAAGGTATAATTCATCATTATCATTAGCATGTGGCCATTAATTCAGAAAATAGAAAATTGGACATTTCCCGGCAGTGGTAAAAATGGCCTTAGCACATGAGAAAGACCTGTGCAAGACCACTTTCTACCACAGCTTTGTAAAAGGAGCCCTAAATGTCATCCTGCATTCAAATACCAATTGTAATTTCTGTAAAACTGGGGTGAATGGTCACAAGACAGCTCCTTTTAGAATCTTGGAGCAGTATTTTTGTAACAATTGAAGTCTCTTTAGCAACTGTTTTCACCAGACCTTGATAGAGTCATAGTCAATTTTAATTAAGGTCTGAATAACCACTTTTAATTAGAGAGAGGAAAAAAAAGGTCATGATTGCCGTACTTTCAATAGATGGATAAACACTGACCTAGTAACTGCTTGTTCCTCTAGTCTTAAATAGGTTTCCAAATTGACTCCAAGATATCAAAGTATTGCTTTTGGCTCTGTTTAAATAATTATGAGATGTGGACATTTTACAGAAGGGCTTCTTTGTGACTCATCCAAAGCCAGATCATATTGGTTACCAGTATGTTATGAATACAGTTTAAGGTACTCTGGTTTGAAAAAGTTTGAGGAAATTGACTTGTAGGAGCATAAGGCCTTCATGAAGCACTATATATGTGGGACTATACAATATAGCTATATAGAACTATAATATATGGCACTACAGGTCAGAGAGAAAATAACGCAGGAGTAGGGTGTTTAATGGCCCCTTCTAGCCATGAACAAGAGACTTCAGTCCAAAACAAGGAGTTTATAGTAGTAATTGCAGCACTCAGACTCGACACCATGCCGTGTTTCCTCGTTTCTGCCTGTGTTGGGAGTCTGTAAATGTGCAACCTAATTGGACAAAGAATAAATCAATACTCTCTTTAAAGAAAAAGGCAATTTTATACCTTTTCGTGAAAAGCACATAAAACGATTATAGCATCTCTGCCTTTCACTACTATATACAGGTTTATTATTTGTTGTTGATTTTATGCACCAGATGCAGCCATCAGCTTTTTATAGAACCTGACTCATGATCCCTGATGTAGGTGGCTGCATCCTTCGAAACACGGCCCGTGTTGGGTCTTCTTTGCTGGTGCTTTCAATAAAGGATACCTTTTTACATTTATGTCCATGGCTGGTCATCATTGGTGTCATACTCTACTTTGATTGGTTTGTTCATTTTGACGTAGAGGCTTCTTCCTGTTTTTTCTTTCAACCTTAAAATTAACCCCCCCCCCCCCCCCCCCCCCATATATCGTGGCATAAGAACTTTGCAGCTGACTATGAGATGAGTAACTATTTCTAGCTCTTACAGAATCTACATTTGTCTGTTTTACCAGTGCTTTCTACATTTGCTGTGAACCATCTCATCCATAATCCACTGTGACTATCAACCTCTCATCCTTCAATTTCAGTTCTCCTCTCCTTAATCATTCATGTGTCCAGTTGTGATCAAGGTATGGTTCCTGAAGTAATACTTTGTATTTCCTATTGTATTTGTGCATTTGCCCCTTGTTTTTCCTTGTTTGTAGATCTAATGTTTTCAAGTTTTTTTCTCTTCTTTTGTTGAAATAAAGGTCAACAAACAATTGGTAGGTGATACATTAAGTTAACCCACTAAAAAGGTATATTTGACAAGCTTTTGAGTCATCATCTCTTCATCAGGGCATTGGAGAAACAAGGCCTTACTTCTCTACTGATCTGATAAAGAGAGAACAACTTTCGAAAGCTTGTCAGATACATTGAGTTAATCCATACTATGCAATTCACCACCTTGTGTGAATCTCTTCATAAAGGTGGTTAATAAATCCCAATAAATAAACAAACAAGCAGGTAGGCTGGACAGGACTGTCTCTGTACTATGGCCTGAACATAATCCTGATCATCAAGGGTGCAAGAAATTAGCTTGTTCCACATGCTGCAACGGTTGGGGGAAAAAACCTTCTCTAAGTTTAGACAAGTAGGGTAGGTTAGAAACAGGTCCGTAATTTGCAAGGAGAAAGGGATCGATCCCTGGATTTTTCATGAAAAGACTGTGATTGATAATGGCCAGAGCAATAGGAAGAAGACCAAGGATGGGTAACCTGATCCAGTTAGAAGGAAGAGAAACAAGCTGGCTTCATCATCCCCAGCTGACCATTTAATTCAATCTGTAGAGCGAACAAGCTTTCTGACAGCCCAGTAACTCCCTTATTCTCTCCTCCCTCCCCACAAACAAGAACAAGGACCTTCTCTCAGGCAAATTACCCTCCACTTATCTCCTTAGACTAGAACAAAGTTCTCACTGGTCAAGTAACTCCCTCATCCTCGATACCCACCCCTTTCATTCCCTGACTTCATCCATTCCTCTCTCTCCCCTAGATATTTCTCCCCCACTTCTTGTCCCTTGTGACAAGGCTCCAGCAACAATCAGGCATGACAGTGCATAAATCCCGCCTACCCTGCTGATGCACAGTTTGAAAATTACCCTCCTCTGCCTATATAAAACTAGGCTTTCTTAGTGCACAAACATTTATTGTGTTTATAAAAAAGGCATTCCATTCAATATGTTTAGGTTAGGAGAGGAAAGCAGTATGCCTATCTATAGCTCATTTTCAAATGTGTATGTGCTATTTTAACCTTGATGACTACCTACACAACATCTGAAAACCATATGGACAGTTTTAATGTGTATATTTTATGTCCATACTTTGCAACTACATGGGCTATTGAAAATTGCCCCCATGTGGAAGTCCAAAGCCATTTTAATAAGGGTAGTATTATCAGTAAGAAAAGCATCACTGACTATTTTAAATTGGCCTTTACTAGGAAAGGTTTATTTACATCCTCAAAATATATTTGCTATTTTCAAAGAAGAAAAATTGATCAGTATAGAATAGGAACTGTGTAACTGTGGAAGTGTTTTCTGGTCCAGATCCACTCCTCTGGTAAATTCAAGTGTGAGGGTTGAATAAATGGCACGTATGTCTGAGAGAACCAGTTCTCAACTGGTGTGACAGGAAGACAGGGAGATACTGGACCTTAGCAGTGGAGGAGAGAGAGGGGAGACTGGGATATCCTGGGCTACAAGTGTGGATGGAGAGAGGGAAAAAGGAGACGCTGGGCTAGAAGGATATAAGAAGGGAGAGGGAGGGGAAATATTGGACATGGTGCGACCAGGAGAAAGAGACCATAGGGGTTGTCAGATGAGAGTGAGATGAGGATAATGAGTGCAAAGCATAGGTATTTAGTAATGAGGAGTATGTGAAAGAGAAGGGAATAGGAGGCCAGTGAAGAATTTAGGAGATATGGGAGAGCTAAGAAGTGAAAAGAGGAGATAGAAACTTGATAGAAGTGAAGGTGGACTGAATTGTGAGAGGGTAAAATTTGAGTGTGTGGGGGAATTGAAAAAGAAAAGACAATAGACAGCACCCACTGGAAAGAGAGCATGGGACAATCAGGAAAGTAGAAAAGAGAAACTGGGATCAACATGCTTGGAAAAATTAGATCCCAGACAACAAAGGTAGAAAAAGTGTTTTATTTCAAATTTATTAAGTGGAATATGTTAACTTTGGAAACTGTAAATCATGGATGTCTTTGTATTTTCTTCAGTACAAGAGAAAATGCATTTTTGTTTGTATTTCTCCCATGTTGTGATACACACCTAGTTTGACTTCTTGGAGATTCCAATTCAATTTTTGTCTTCATATTTCTATTTCTAATTTGTGATCCTTTGTCATATATTTGGTGAGGGTTTGTCTATGTTTTGTCTGTGACTGAAGTATTCTGTTTCCATGTAGTTTCTATATTGAACTCTTTAGCAGCCACACTTTGTTCTGTTTTACCAGTAGCATTGGTGTATTGGTATTCTAGGGAGCCCCGTGTAATATTTGTAGAGCCATCCACTCATAGGTAGGGTTCATTTTGTTTGAATCATAGGAATTAGTGCTACTGTTTTATGCTAGATGTGCTACATGTATATTGAGTGTTAAGGTTTTTTTCAGGTTTTCCATTATTTTACAATCTGCCTGGTAGTGAAGAAATTTATGAGATTTCTGTTGGTATTACTCCGATGACATGAGAATCAGAATATATAGATATAAATATATTTTTTTCTATAGCAATTTCTTCCTTAGAGAAATATGCTAGTCCTAATCTGTACGTGTTTTTGGAGGGAGTCAGGATTTTTGTGGATGCAGTGCATGTTTACATTTAATTCATAAGAACTGCCATCCTTTGTCAAGCCAAAGGTCCACGAGAGACATGTATGCAGTGTGTCACATAAGCAAGCACTGTCAGGTGTGTCCCAACTAAAGAAAGGTGGAGAGTCATTGTGAGATTAATGATGAAGAAGAGCAACATATAGAAGCTGATAAGGAAAACAGGGAATTGCTTAACAAATATTTCTGTTCTGTGTTCACAGATGAAGGGCTAATAGGAATGGATGTATGGTAGACCTTGACTGATCTGAATACTATATTTGTGAGGAGCTATCTAAACTAAAAATGGAAAAAGTGATGGGGCTGCATTGGCAAACTTGTATAGTCTGGGCCTCGTGTACGGCAATCCGATTTAGGATGGGCTGGAGAGCATTTCGACAGAAACTCCAGTAATTTGGAACATGAGGCCAGTGCTGGGCAGACTTTACCCACAAATGACAAGATGGATTTGGATAGGCTGGAGTGCGCTTCAACAGCAACTTCAGTAGTTGTAACCTAAGGACAGGGCCGGCAGACCTCTACGGTCTATGTCCCAGAAATCTCAAAGAGAGACAATGATCAATTTTTTTATTTATTTATATTATTTACTACCCTGCACAATCTAGAAAGTTCTTGGTGGCTTACAATAGTAATATGCATAGTTTAAAACATAAACAATAACAATAAAACATATACATCTGACAAAAAAAGTAAACAAAATCACCCTTAATTAAATATCAAGTAATAACCTTCCAAAATAAATAGGAGTTGCTAAACATCATTCATTCTTGGTTTAGTCATGATTTGATAATGAGTATTATATCCAAGTGTACTGAAGGACCTTAGGGAAGCTCTGGTAGCTCTGCTGTCTGACTTTTTCAGTGCTTCTTTACAGTCTAGAATGGTCCTAGAGAGGAGTGAAGGTGGTACTTCTCTACAAAAGCAGAGGAGGTTGGGGAACCAAGGCCAGTTAGTCTGACTTGGTGGTCAGTGAATTAATAGAAACAATTTTCCTAAAGCAAAGGATAGTGAGGTTTCTGAAATCCAATGGATTGCAGGACTGAGACAGCATAGTTTTACTCAAGGCAGATCTTTGCCTGGGTAACCAAACAATTAGATTGAGGGGGAGCACTAGATGTGGTCTACTTAGATTTTAGCAAAGCCTTTGATATGGTTCCACATAGGAGAATTATATGTTAACCAAATGCCCTTGGTATAAACCCTAAAGTGATTAACTGGGTTAGAACTTGGTTAAGTGGAAGGCAACAAAGGGTAGTGGTAAATATTGTTCACTCTAAGGAAAGGGACCTTACCAGTGGTGTGCAACAAGAATGTTTTTTTTGATCCAGTTCTTTTTAATGTTTTTGTGGGAGCTATTGTGGAAGAGTTATTTGGTAAGGTTTTCCTGTTTGTGGAGCATACCAAAACATGAAATAGGATAGACACCCCTGATAGTGTGAATAACATGAGAAGGGATCTAGCTAAGTTTGAAGAATGGCCCAGAATTTAGCAGTGAAGATTTATGCTAAAAAATGTTATGGACTGCAAAAATCCAAGGGAGAGGTACAGTACAGGGAGTGAAGCACTTCTATGTATGAATTACTTGGGGTAATTGTATCTGATGACCTTAAGGTCGCCAAACAGGTAGAAATGGCAACAGCCAGAAGGGAAGGGAAATGGGACTTGATATACTGCTTTTCTGAGGTTTACTTATATTCAGGTACTTATTTTGTACCAGGAGTAATAGAGGGTTAAGTGACTTGCCCAGAGTCACAAGGAGCTGTAGTGGGAATCAAACTCAGTTCCCCATAATCAAAGACCACTGCACTAACCACTAGGCTACTCCTCCACTCAAGAATGCTTGTGTGCATAGGGAGAGGAATGACCAGTAGGAAAAAGGAGGTGGTAGTGCCTCTGTATAAGAATACGGTGAGACCTCATTTAGAGTACTGTGAACAGTTCTGGAAATCACATCTTCAAAAAGATATCTATATGGGATGGAATCAGTTCTGAGGGTGGCAACTAAACTGGTCAATGGTCTTGGTCATAAAGCATATGGGGGCAAACAAAGATCTCAATATGCATACTTTGGAAGCAAGGCGGGAGTTATAATAGAGGCATTTAAATACCTGCGTTGCATAGATGTACAGGAGGCGAGTCTCTTTCATCAGAAAGGAAGCTCTGGAATGAGGGGGCATAGAATGAAGGTGAAAGGTGATAGACTCAGGCGTAATCTAAGGAAATACTTCTTTATGCAAAGGCTGATGGATGCATGGAAGGTCCACCTGGTAGAGGTCATGGAGACAAAGACTACATCTGAATTCAAGACAGCATGGGGCAAGCATGTACTGTAGGATCTCTAAGGGAGAGGAAGGGATGGAAGATGGTATGGCTGGGCAGATGATAGGCCATATGGAGGGGCATAATCGATCGGGGTGCCCAAGTTTTCCTGAGGGTGTCCTCGCAGGACGTCCCCGCGAAGGGGCGGGGGAAACCCGTATTATTGAAACAAGATGGGCGGCCATCTTTTGTTTCGATAATAAGGTCGGGGACGCCCAAATCTCAACATTTAGGTCGACCTTAGAAATGGTTGACCTAAATGTTGAGATGGTCGACCTTAGAGATGGTCATCCCCGGTTTTTAGTGATAATGGAAACCGAGGACGCCCATCTCAAAAACGACCAAATCCAACTCATTTGGTCATGGGAGGAGCCAGCATTCGTAGTGCACTGGTCCCCCTGACATGCTAGGACACCAACCGGGCACCCTAGAGGGCACTGCAGTGGACTAACTGATGCACTAACTGAACGGAAAAAGCCCTTCCCTTACCGATCCCTTAGCAATTCGGAAAGGAACGGGCATGCATGAAGGAAATCGCATGCAAATGAGCTGCTCACTGTTAGCTCATTTGCACATGATTTCCTTCCTAAGGAGGGGAAGCCAGTGCAAAGCAGCCAAGCATTATGCGTGGCTGCTCTGTGCATGCCAAAGACGGCTTCATACACGCAGACAAGCTGTGTGTATAATAGCCATCTACAACCTTAAATAAATTGCCATCTACAACCTTAGAAAAATACAAGTCCAGGTGAAAACATCCAAGTACTCTGTTTTTTTTTTTTAGAGTATGGGTGAAGGATGTCCATTGCTATGCCTCTGTGATGGCAGTTGAGGATGTCCAAATGTGGATGTTCCTATGAGAAGGACATCCATTCCTTTGCTATGCCTTTGACAACTTTTATTTATTTGGATTTTGGATCACAAGTAGCCGCAGTGGGATTTGAACCAGCCACCTCTGGATTGCAAGACTAGTGCTTTAACCACTAGGCCACTTCTCCACTCCCTTGAAATTTGGCTGTCCCTGTGGAAGGACGTCCACGCCTTCGTTATGCCTCTGCTGATTCACACATACCTCCCCCCCCCTCCAGGGACCTGCATACTGCTGCGATGGACCTGAGTATGACATTTCCAGCTGGCAAAAAAAGTTTTTAAAGTTGTTTTTTTCAGGGTGGGAGGTGGTTAGTGACCACTGGGGGAGTCAGGGGAGGTCATCCCTGATTCCCTCCGGTGGTCATTTGGTCAGTTCGGGCACCTTTTTGAGGCTTGTTCATAACAAAAAATGGACCAAGTAAAGTCGCCCAAGTGCTCGTCAGGGATGCCCTTCTTTTTTCTATTATCACTCAAGAACGCCCATCTATTAAGCACGCCCCAGTCCCGCCTTTGCTACGCCTCCGACATGCCCCCCCCCCCCCCCGGAACTTTGGTCATCCCCACGACGGAAAGCAGTTGGGGACACCCAAAATCAGCTTTCGGTTATGTTGATTTGGGCGACCCTGAGAGAAGGATGCCCATCTCCCGATTTGTGTCGAAAGATGGGCCCCCTTCTCTTTCAAAAATAAGCCTGATGGTCTTCACTTATCGTTTTCTGTCTTTCAATGTTGAATATCTTTTTAAGTGATAAGTCCCATTTATTTTATTTTATTTATTGTCTCATAAATACCTGCTTTACAAAAGTAGCTATTCAAGGTTTTGGTTCTATTTACCTTCTACAGTCAGAAATTACTTTGGTTGAATCAAGCTCTGTATTTGGTTTTTGTTGAAATATATGTTTAACTAGATGATAAAACTGTGTTATATGTACATGCTTGTCTTTAAGCAAAAATACATCTACATACATTCATGAAATCAATTTGGATCTCCCCAGCATTTTTTTACTCGTTTCCTTATACAAACAAATACCAAAGTCACTAGTGCTGACAGTAGCAGTTAAAGAATAATAGACATCTCATTCTTAGTGGTCCCAAGAGATATTTTTCATGGTTTGCTGACAGCAGACAGGACATAATGACATTGGCAAAAACGCTGACGATTATCTGTTTCTTTACAGAAAATGCCCTGCAAAGCCAGAAGTGTTGTCAATTCCATGGTCAGGCAAACGCTCAAGTCGAAGACTTCAGAGGAACAATAGCGTCTCTCCAAACAGCCCACAATTTAACATTCTCAGTTCAGGTTTGTTTGGATTTTGTGGGGGGGGGGGGGGGGGCTAAATATATGTTCTAAATAATGTAAAAATGTTTGGGGCCAATATTCAAAAGGGTTTTAGCTGGCAAACCCTGGTGAGCTAGCCAGCTTCCAATATTTTGCAGCACTTACTAGGTAGTGCCGCTGAATATCACCACTAACAGGCCATCTCCTGACCAGCTAGGTTAGGGGCAGAGTTAGGGCAGAGCAGCAACTTCAGTCCACTAACTGGCTAAGCAAGCATATAAAGTTAGGACAGAAAAACTGCTGTCCTAACTTATTGCGCCAAATTAACAGGGTACCAGTCTGAATATTGTCCAATGCCCAGTTATCTTGAAAATCCAGGGTTAGATCAGCCCATGGCTGGAAGCAGCTTGCAAGCCACTTACTGCTGTGCGCTGAATATTACTTCGGATTATGTTTATTTATTGGCACTTGGTATATCACCTTTCTACAACAACAATCAAAGCGGTTCACATACTAAACTGAAGTAGGAATGAAGGAAGGAACTATAATTTCCAGTCAGGAAATGGAAAAGAGAAAAAAAAATAAAGAAATAAGGGCTAACTTAATAAATGTATTACTAGATTCTGAGTTATCCTCCACCCAGTCATGGAGGATAAATCTTAAAAGCTAGCAACATCTGTATGAAATTAATCCAATAAAAGGTTCTCACCTATAACTTTTTATGGACCCTTATTTCAATAAATGCAAGTGGACTAATTGCAATAACATATATTCTTTTCTAGATTTTAATTATCAACAATAAATCTGAGTAATAATATAACTGAAATATTTAATCTCTTGAGAAAATCACTTGTGCCTTTTTCTATGTGCATTAATAAAATATATATGCAATGAGAGGGTTTATGTTTTTCATGGTTTTGTTTGTTGACTTGTTACCCCACCTTTTACAAAGCCGCGTTAGCATCTGAAGGTGCGGTAATGCCAACACAACCCATTCAAAGTGAATGGGCCGTGTCAGCATTACCGCATTGGCAGCTGCTAACGCGGCTTTGTAAACAAGGGGTGAGTAAGTTTTTAATTCCTCCATAAGATTTAGCAAAACTTACTGCTGAAGCATACTGATTGTTGACATTTATTCAAAGTGTATCTATATTTGTGCATATATCTGTGTTTGTTTAATTCAGATAGTTGTAAAAAAAATCATAGTATGTTGTAGGACTTAAATCCATATAATAATTACTTTTGCCATGCTTCCTAGCTTCAGTCACAAATATCCTATTTTTTGGTGGTTATGAACTGTAAAAATAAGTGTTATTTTTCAGCTAGTTTGAGATTCTTTGAGATATAAAAATCAGTGTTTTCACAGTGCCGGTACTATTGCTGGGTACCTTTTCTGGGTGAATCAAATACTTCTATTTGTGCACTTGAAGAATCATCAGCTTTGAAAAGGCACAAAAAAATAGAGTATTTTATTTATTTATTTATTGCATTTGTATCCCACATTTTCCCACCTCTTTGCAGGCTCAATGTGGCTTACAATACATCATGAATGGTGGAAATATATAAGAGAACATACATTTAGTATTACATAAGGATGTTGGGTTACATAATAATGATGAAACATGATGGTAATGTAGCAATCAAATATTATAAGACAATTCTGGATTTATGGGTAGGAGCCTGCCCGTGGGTGGGAATAATGTGGGATATAAATGCTATAAATAAATAAATAAATAAATAAATAAATAATTAAATTTGTTGATCTTTGTGGTATGCCTTGTTGAAGAGATGGGTCTTCAGTAGTTTGCGGAAGTTAGTTAATTCATAGGTCGTTTTCAGGCTGCATGGCAGTGCGTTCCAGAATTGTGTGCTCAAGTAGGAAAAGGTTGATGCATGCGTTAGTTTGTATTTTAGACCTTTACAGTTGGGGAAGTGAAGATTGAGGAATGTTTGGGATGATTTTTTAGCATTCCTGGTTGGTAAGTCAATCAGGTCTGACATGTAGGCTGGGGCATCTCCGTGAATGATTTTGTGAACTAGGGTACATATTTTGAACGTGATGCGTTCTTTGAGTTGGAGCCAGTGTAGCTTTTCTCTTATGGTTTTTTCACTTTCATATTTTGTTTTTCCGAATATGAGTCTAGCTGCTGTGTTCTGAGCTGTCTGAAGTTTCTTGATTATTTGTTCTTTGCAGCCAACGTATAGTGCGTTGCAGTAGTCTAGATGACTGAGTACCATTGATTGTACCAAGTTGCGGAAGACGGTCCTTGGGAAGAAAGGTCTTACTCTTTTTAGTTTCCACATTGAGTAGATGATCTAAGGACAGAAAGTAAAGTGGTAAAAGAGAATTAAGGCTAGTGGAGGTGTTTATCCAATAAACACCTGTTTGGTTTTCTTTGATTTATTTATTTACTGCATTGTGTGAGTTTTATCAATGTTTTAGTTAAAACTAGTGGTACAAATTCAGCATAAGCTTCCCTCACAGCGTGGGAGGGCCCCGTCAAGAAGGGGGCCCAACAACATCTCATTTAAGATATTACGTACCTTAAAACGTTCACACACTGCCTCCTGCCGGCTTCATTAAGGGGCCCTTTTAGAAAGGCGCACTGAAAATGGCCTGCGGTAATGTAGATGCGTGCTTTGGGCGCACGCAGAATCATTTTTCAGTGCGCCTGTAAAAAATGCCTTTTTAAATATTTTTGCTGAAAATGGACGTGCAGCAAAAAGAAAATTGCCGTGCATCCATTTTGCGTCTGAGTCCTTACCGCCAGCCATAAACCTAGTGGTAAAGTCTCATGCAGTAACTGGGCGGTAATGACCTATGCACACCAAATGTCACTTGGCGCGCATAGGTCTTCAAATCTAAGCTAAAAGCCCACCTTTTTGATGCTGCTTTTAACTCCTAAACCTTATTCACTTGTTCAGAACCCTTATGTTATCATCCTCACTTTAATATTCCCTTAGCTCTTGTTTGCCCTGTTTGTCTGTCCTAATTAGATTGTAAGCTCTGTCGAGCAGGGACTGTCTGTTGAGGTTCAGGTGTATAGCACTGTGTACGTCTAGTAGTGCTATAGAAATGATGAGTAGTAGTAGAATCCGATATGCGCGTCCGAAAATAAAAAAATATTTTTCGGACGCGCGTATCGGACGTGCACCAAAAATGAAATCACTGCAAGAGCCACAGGGTAGCTGGGTGGTAATTACTTCTGCCCGGCCCCTGGGCGGTAACTCCTGGTAATGCCAGAATTTAGATTGATGCTGTGAAGTAGTAATTTTTAGATTAATAATTACATAAGCATGATCTGAAATATGTTGCTATGCTATGCTATTAAGGTTTTAGTAAAAGGGCCCCTTACTTTCATTACTTGTTCCCAGTCCCCTGGCAGCAGGAAAAGCATATAAGCACCCCATCTTCTACTGTTGGGTCAAAATCTTATGATAAGAGTAGTGAAATCATATAGTTATTATTTTAAGACTTCAGCCCAGCCGTGAGAGATGAGGCACTTTCTATCATAGGATCTCTAAGGGAGTGATAGGAAAAGTAGATGGCATTGATGGGCAGACTGAATAGACCATATGGTCTTTAAATGCCTACATTTTTCTCTGTTTCTATGTTTATCCAGCTGCCAGGCAGCCTAGTGGATTTTAATTGAACAAAGCTGGTGGGAAGTGGCATGGCAACTTTGCTAAAATTAGTGTTTGCTGAATTCTGCTGCCTACTCACCAAAAGCTTGGGAATGGATAGAGAGAAGTCCTCTCTCACACCACCCTGGGTGGGTGGCTTCTCAGCAAAACTTTGCTTTGGACCCCTTCATTTCAGCTTACACCACTGGTTAAATCAGAAGACCTGTACATGCACATAAAAATGCATTCATACAGACAAATGTGTATAGAAATATATTCATAGCAGGAACTGTCTATAAAAGAAAATCACTAACTTAGAACAATTCAGTTTATTATCGTTTACTTAAGTATTTGCTTGCAGCAAATAAATTGTGTTTTTCTAAGAAGGAAATGAAGGTTGCAAGCTATGTAAGCATTCTTTCCCATCCCACCTGTCTTCAAAACTAATTCAGGTTTCACTTTTCATATTCCTCAAAGGTTTGTTAGAGGAAGACAATCAGTGGATGACCCAGATAAACAGACTCCAGAAGCTGATTGACCGACTGGAAAAGAAGGTACAGAACCTCTTATTCCAGCAAAAACTCAAAAACTAATCTTAAAATTGTTAATGTTGACTTTGCTAAAATGTAAACATATCGCAGTTCTCTCTAACCTGATTAGTGATCAGACTGCACAATCTAATAAAAGTCTCTGAGCCTCCTCTTCCTCCAAGTGTGTTCATCTTCCTTTTGCACTGTCTCTTCTAAACTTTGTCTCTTGCCAGTGGCGTAGCAAGGGCGGGGCGGTGGGGGCGGTCCGCCCCGGGTGTCCGCGGGTGGGGGGGGGTGCTCCGTCGCGTCTCTCTCCTGCCACCACCTGCCTTTTTTTTTTTTAAATCCATGCAGCCACGCAGGCAGCGCTTCGCGTCTGCCCTGCATGTGCTGTGAAAGAAGTAAATCGTCAGCGCTGGCTTCGGGGCTTCCCTCGATGTTCCGGCCTCGAGGAAATAGGAAGTTACCTCACAAGAAGGCGGGACATCGAGGGAAGGCCCGAAGCCAGCGCTGGCGATTTACTTCTTTCACAGCAGCACACGCAGGGCAGACGCGAAGCGCTGCCTGCGTGGCTGCACGGATTTAAAAAAAAAAAAAAAGACAGGCGGTGGCAGGAGAAGAGGGCTCTGTGGCTTCAATGGAGGGGGGACGGGACTAGGTCAGGGGGGGAGCTCAGAGGGGAGAAGGGGATTAGAGAGGGGGTGGGGAGTTCAGAGGGGAGAATGGGGATTGGAGAGGGTGGGGGTGCTCAGATGGGAGAAGGGGATTGGAGAGGGTGGAGGTGCTCAGAGGGGAGAATGGGGATTGGAGAGGGGGTGGGGGAGTTCAGAGGGGAGAATGGGGATTGGAGAGGGTGGGGGTGCTCAGATGGGAGAAGGGGATTGGAGAGGGTGGAGGTGCTCAGAGGGGAGAATGGGGATTGGAGAGGGGGTGGGGGAGTTCAGAGGGGAGAATGGGGATTGGAGAGGGTGGGGGTGCTCAGATGGGAGAAGGGGATTGGAGAGGGTGGGGGTGCTCAGAGGGGAGAATGGGGATTGGAGAGGGGGTGGGGGAGTTCAGAGAGGAGAATGGGGATTGGAGAGGGGGTGGGGGTGCTCAAATGGGAGAAGGGTATTGGAGAGGGTGGGGGTGCTCAGAGGGGAGAATGGGGATTGGGGAGGGGTGGGGTGCTCAGAGGGGATTGGGGAGGGTGGGGGAGCTCAGAAGGGTACTCAGAGGTGAGAAGGGGATTGGGGAGGGGTGGGGGAGTTCAGAGGAGGAATGCTCAGAGGTGAGAAGGGGATTGGGGAGGGTGGGGGTGCTCAGAGGGGAGAATGGGGATTGGGGAGGGGTGGGGGTGCTCAGAGGGGATAAGGGGACTGGGGAGGGAAGTGCTCATGGGAGAAGGGGTCTGGAACTGGGGGCTGAAAAGGGGCAGGGGCTGATACTGTGGGGACTGGGGGCTTTAAAGGGGACAGGGAGAAGTGGCTGGGGCTGAAGCTCGGGACTGGTGAGAGAAAAGGGCTGGGGTTGAAACTAGGGGCTGAAAAGGGGACAGGGAGAAGTGGCTGGGGGCTGAAGCCCAGGACTGATGGGAGAAAAGGGCTGGGGACTGGTGGGATAGTGGGGCTGAAAAGGGTGGCAGGTGGGAGATGTGGGCTGGAACTGGAACTAGGTGCAGGTGGAAAGAGGGGGCAGAGAGAGGGGACAGACCCTGGATGGAAGGGGGGGGCGCGTGAGGGAGGGCAGACCCTGGATGGATGGGAGAGGGAGGGCAGACGGATTGAAGGGGCAGAGAGAAAGGGCAGATGGTGGGTGGAAGGGGGAGAGAGAAAGAGGGCAGATGGTGAATGGAAGGGGCAGAGAGAGAGGGCAGACACTGGATTTCAGAGAAAGAGCAAAGAAAGATGCTAGATGGAAGGAAGACAGTGACAAGAAGATGAGGAAAGCAGAAACCGGAGACAACAAACTGTAAATAAAATATATTTTTTTATTTTTTTGCTTTAGGGTATAGTATTGTATCTGTGTTTATGTATTAATAAATATTTATAAATAGAACATATAAACAAGGTAATCATTTTATTGGACTAATTTTTAATACATTTTGACTTAACTTTCAGAGAACAAAACCCCCTTCCTCAGGTCAGGATAGGATACTATAACAGCACTATACTGTATTGACCTGAGGAAGGAGGTTTTCGCCTCTGAAAGCTAAATGTATTAGTCCAATAAAATGGTATTTTATTTTCTATATTTGTTTTATTTCTATTTGTTAATTTGTAAAGTGATCGGATTTGTTAGTTTTTTCAAATTTTATATTTTGCACAGTACTAGGGGACATTTTCTGTTTCTGTGGTGTTGCATTGTATGCAGAGTCTGGCATCGGGGGTTCAGTTTAATTTTTGTCTAAATAGAAAGTTTATGATTACTTATTCTATAGTGGATTAGGGTGTATCTGTGTTTGTGAAAAAGACATGGCTTTCGGTTGGCATTGACTGTGCAGGATCGACGATCTGTACTAATCTGTCTGTTTTCGTTTTACAATAGGTGAATTGATGTTCTAGTGCTCACTGTAGCATGACTTGTAGAAATGACTGCTTATGGTATGGTAGAATTGCGCTATAGGTCCTGAGTGTTTTGTATTCTCGGTATGCCTAGTACTGGATTGGGGGGGGGGGGGGTTAAAAAATGACCGGCCCCGGGTGTCAACTACCCTAGCTACGCCACTGTCTCTTGCTCCTCCTGCTTCTCCTTCTTTATCTTGTTTGTCTGTCCAACTTCTATGTTACTTCTTCTCCCTCTTTTATCTGTGTCCCCCACTTCTTCACGTCATGCCACAGCCTACACCACACAGTCCTTCCCTTAAGGAATCAGTGTTCGCTTACATCAGCCCTTCAATAACACAGAACAGTCCAACCTCCCTATACTAAAAGCCTAGAACAATATCCCACACATCCATATCAGCAGCCTCGATCCAGTTGTACATTTATTTTTTTTTCTTTCATCGTTTGCATTCCATTGTGTTTGCTTCAACATTCATCCTGCCCCCCCACCCCCACTACCTATTCCCTCTCCATTTCAGTCCTCCAAGGATATCCGTTTGGATGCATACAGCTGTCCAAAACTACAGGCTAAGCAATGGCACAGTTGTAAGGAGACACATTTGCTTGCCAAGAAGAGGGTGTAGCTACTAAGCCCATGAGACCGATCTTCCTTGTCTCTTCCAGAGGAATGAAGATTACGTACACAATAGATTATCTGGGATAGCTCTTTGTAGACTTAAGTGATTGCCTAGAGCACAATGAATTGGAGGCAGCACCAGGGACATTGCCATGCCTGAAGACACAGTGTTTTGCTCCATGCTTATTGGCCATTGAATCTCAGGCAACAGAGAACAGTTCTTTTCTTCCTGTTTCAGCCTCTTCCCTCCCAGGCAACATGCAACCAACATGAGAGGAGGGAAGTATAGAAGAAAGCAAAGAAATATCATGCTGTCCTATCCTATTCATAATTGTTTTTAAATGTGTGGTCACATATTCTATATTTTGGGAAGGTTTTTCTGTGCTCTCTTTGTGTGATCATTGTACCACTATGAGGTATTCTTTTTTTTTTTTTTTCAATTTCTTTATGGAATGTTTACATAAAAACATACAACAAACAAAGAAACAGTATAAAATGACATTCCAAACTGATGACTACAAAGCATGTGGGAATTACATGTGTAATTTCTGTAGTAATCATTGATTTACAAAATTTCAATAATGGATCCCAAACTTTTTCACAGTGGTCTAAGATCTCTTTTGTTCTGCTATTATTCTTTCATGTTTAACTATATTACAAATAGTTGACCACCAAAACTGGTAACATATAGACCTATGATCTTTCCAATTATGTGATTGCCATAAGAGTATCAAACTGTTTCTTAATGTCAGATAACAGTAAGGTAGATAAGCAGATCTTAGAATAATAAACATATAACAGAGAGATCTTGAAGTTTGCTATTAAGGCTTTCCTACTCAAACTTCATTCCAGAAGGACAGTAAATTTGGATATGAGTACAACATGTGTTCAAATGTTCCAGTGGTTTGGTATCAGGACCAACACATAGTAACATAGTAGATGACGGCAGAAAAAGACCTGCATGGTCCATCTAGTCTGCCCAAGATAAACTCATATCTTGAATTTGTACCTGTCTTTTTCAGGGCACAGACCGTATAAGTCTGCCCAGTAGTATTTCCCGCCTCCCAACCACCAGTCCCGTCTCCCATCACCGGCTCTGGTACAGACCGTATAAGTCTGCCCTCCCCTATCCTAGCCTCCCAACCACCAACCCCTCTTCCCCCCACCTGCTCTGCCACCCAATATAAGACATATCTGAATTAGCTTTATGTTGCTTAATAGGAGTCCATATGGCTTTATGTGAAAGGAAAAATAGGGATTGTAAAATTGGAGCAGATGTCAAAGATCTATTGGTTTTGATCCAGAACCCTGACCACTGTTTGTCTGATAAAGAGCTATTTGTCTCCAAGGAACAGAAGTGCTGCAGTATGAGAGTCATTTGATTCAGTTATTAAATAATAGAATCTAGAAGCAACTTTGCCCAATGCTTCAGTGGTTTCAAGAATATTAATGATATTAGAGGGTGGTGCAGTATATTTACAAGAGTGTTGAGTTTATATAATGCTGCATGTAACTGCATATATCTAAAACATTGTGTAGAAGGCAGGTTAAATTTATTTTGAAGATATTCAAATGGAAACACCATCAAATATATCCTTCAAATGCAATATATTCCTAGTTATCCATTCTTTCCATATGAATTGGAAGATAACAATTTTGATATAGGGATGACCCCAGATAAAGCATGTTTTTCTTCTATATTTTTTACATGTGGTAGCCAAATACAGAATTGTTTGTATGGTTGCAGCAATTACTGGCCAATTACTTTCTATAGGCATCCCATACAGTCTAGAAATACATACCTTCAGTCACATTTTGTGAGTATTCCTTAGTGTAGTTTGATAGTTTATTAATGACATTGTCATCTTGTGGCAGTGATGGATTCAAACGCCAGAGTTTAGATTGATGCTGTGAAGTACTAATTTTTAGATTAATAATTACACAAGCATGATCTGAAATATGTTATTATGCTATGCTATGCTATGCTATTAAGGTCTTATATCCCACAAAATCCCTATAGTACTAGGTTGAAGGCGGGTTACAGACATCAAAAATAATAAATAATAACACAATAATTAGCACACACCATATAAAACATTAATTTGCATGCACTGCCTCCATTGTATGCAAATCAGTGTAATGCATATTCATTGTGGATATCTTGAAAACCCGACTATCTAGGTGTGTCCCGAGGATTGGGTTAAGAAGCACTGTTCCCTCTAAACGGAGCAGGAGTCCTCCACCTACAGTCCTGTCAGAAGGGGGTGCTGTTTCATTATCACATTTTCAATAGTGAGGTCCAGGCAGGTTCTGCAGGACTCCAGGGAACCTACCTGTTCCGAGTGATTGAAAGCACAATATTGAAGCACTACCCCCTACTGGTAGCAATGTATTTGGAGGACTCATACTCAGCTTAGAGGGAACAGTGTTGAGAACCCGTGATCTAAATGAGAGTAAGACTGATAGGGTATTGAATAAAAAATGTAGTCTAGCATATCTGGGTGTCAACTAAACCCGTCTGCTATAAGCTGGTAAAAGGCTTTATGGGATTTTGAAGATCTCATACGGACTGTAGATTTTCTGTCTAGAACTAGATCTATAGGGAGATTCCTGTGTACTCCTAAAATGATAAAATTTGGTGTGCAATATCCCATAAGAATTGTGGTTACTCTAATGTTGGGAGCATAAACATTAACATGTACATTAGAAATAGTCATTATTCCCTGGATTCTATATATGGCTCTCAAAATTGGGTGTCGATCCAAGATGTGCACTCAATTAAACTGGCTAACGAGCCAATTAGTGCCAATAATTGGGTGCTAATTGGCACTAATTGCCACCGATTTGGATTTGGTCACACATCACGCTACATGCTGTTCTATAACATTGTGCACCCAATCCCCATAGCATGCAACCCAAAAGGGGGAGGGGTGTCCATGGGAGGAAGGTCAGGGGCATTCTTAAAATTTGCGTGCAGTGTTATAGAATACTGGGGATGTGTGCTCAAATTCGGCACTGGGAATTGCACCTGGTTCCAGGGGGCGTAAGTCAAAATAGGCACTCAGTGCTGTTCTGTGGGTGCACATTATAAAACAACATTGAGTGCTGATTTTTTTTTTTGAGCACCATTTATTGAATCTAGCACTATCTGAATAATAATAATCCAACTTCCTTCTTTGTCAGAATGATGTGCCACCACATTATAATTAAGATGCTTTGATAAAATACCTACTTCAGTTTTTCTTTCTAGCCTAGGTAAATAAACCCAGTCTTTATCCTAATTTCCTATAAAAGTGCAATAGGAGGTAGAAAGATTTTGCAAATATAATAGCATCTTTTCCCTCTTAATAGGTTGCATAATCCCTTTGACATTTAGGGGTCCCTTTAACTAAGCTGTGGTAAGCAGTAATGGTAAGCACTGGGCAGAGTCGGGGCAGAGAGTAGGCATGTACTGTGTCAATTGGTTAGCGCAGCTATATCATGCACGCTAACCAATTAGTGCATGGTTAGCGCATGAGCCCTTACTGCCTACAAAATAGGTGGCAGTAGGGGGTCACGCGCTAATGGGAAAATTAGCAAGTTGGCTGGTCTTCTGCAAAGGACAGATTGATCATCTAAATCACTGGCGTGCTTCTCCGGCTGCTCAGCCCTGTTTTCGAATGCTAGGAAACACAAATTCAATTGAGAGAGAAATCTAACTTTATTCCTTTAACACCAAGGCTGTTATCTGTGAGCATTTGAGTAATATGTTATAACTGTTCATTTATAGCCGAGAGATTCCCACTTTCAATACTCTCTTTAGCAGATTTGCATGGTGGCAGTGGTTCCAATTTCACTCATTTAGTGCCAGATCCCCAATACAGTTTCAAGTTTGCTGTGCTTACTGGTAGCCATGAGATTGGCCAGCAATACGATTTTGATGTCGAAAGAAGAAGTTTTGATGGCTGCACAGATTAAAAATAATAGTGACAGTCAGGAGGATTTCATGTAAGCCTCCATCTTGAACAAGTTCAGATGTCCCAATATGAGGTATTCTGCTAACATGTCATTTTATGTTCTTTAGCTTATTCTGTAGCATACTACTAGTAATGCATTTGAATTTTAGACTGCCTTTTTTTTTGTTACATTTGTACCCTGTGCTTTCCCACTCATGGCAGGCTCAATGCGGCTTACATATTGTATACAGGTACTTATTTGTACCTGGGGCAATGGAGGGTTAAGTGACTTGCCCAGAGTCACAAGGAGCTGTCTGTGCCTGAAGTAGGAATTGAACTCAGTTCCTCAGTTCTCCAGGACCAAAGTCCACCATCCTAACCACTAGGCCACTCCTCCACTGTGGACCTGTGTTGGGCCAACTGGATTGGTGCATGGTAAGCCTGTGGTGGGCTTACTGCCGCTTAGTAAAAGGGTCCCTCAGTTAGGAGTATAAGTCCTTTGAGTATCAGGACCTAAGTGGGTACTTTAGACATGAAGGAGAATTGTTTCACTGCTGTTGAGATGACAAAAGCATCAATGTAACTGATTGAATACCCTATTTACCTGAATTCTTATACATGAATCTGTAACATTATGCTGAACGTCTTACTCTGTTAATAGTGATGCCTTTGCAACATAATGTAAGCCACATTGACCCTGCAAATAGGTGGGAAAATGTGGGGTACAAATGCAGCAAATAAATAAATAGTTTGTTAGTGAGATGGACATGGGGGAACTCACTGCTTGCCCTGGTATTGGTACCATGGAATGTTGCTACTAGTTGGATTTCTGACAGGTACTTGTGACCTGGATTAGCTACTGTTGGAAACAAGATACTTGGCTAGATGGACCATTGATCTGACCCAGTATGGCTAATCTTATGTTCTTAAGTTAGGAGCGGTTTATAGAATAAGTGTAGTGCCCGTTCCCATGACTAAAATTTAAGTGTGACCATTTACACCACCTAAAACCTGGTGTAAATGCTCATCCCTAACTTAGGCACAGATCAAGCATATTCTATAAAAATGTACATAATTTTTAAGAATGCCCATGGTCTGCCCATGCCCCTCCCATGGCCATGCCCCCTTTTGAGAGCCATGCGTTAGAATTTACGTGCACTACTTTACAGAGTACGATTAGAAAATTGCATTTAGTGCCGACAATTGCTTCTTAGTGGCCAGTTATCAGTGCCGATCGGCTTGTTAAACAATTAAGTTACGCAAGTTATTTGGCTGCAGTAAAACTTTAGTCGCCATATTTAGAATCCAGGAGTAAATGCTATGCATCCTATTTTATATCTGTGGGTCACATGGCACTTAGTACACGCTAATGTCCGCTAGCACACACTAAGCTTTAGTAAAAGGACCCCTCTGGCTCCTAGCTTAAGCATTAAAATACAACTTCTGAGCTGTCACAAAATACCACATTTTAAGGGCCCTGTTTACTAAGCCGCACTGTAGGATCACTAACATTTTAGTGCATGTTAAAAATTAGCACGTGCTAACACTAGAGACACCCATTATATTCCTATGAGTGTTTCTAGCGTTAGCACGTGCTAAAATGTTAGCACACCTAAAGCTCAGCTTAGAAAACAGGACCCTATGCTTTTTTAAATTTAGCACTGTTCTAGAAATATTAGAATTTGTTTCAAATTGAATACATACACAGGACAACTAATCCTATATAATAAAACGCACCTCCAACATTCTGAAACTGACTGCATGGCTGAGGCATTCCTGCTCTCTGTATCCATCTCCTGAATTGACATCAGGTATTTCCAGGTTCGTCACAAGCAGAAGTGACCAACCACACGAGGTTCCTCGGCTTCAGAATGTTGGAGGTGCATTCTATTAAATAGGATTGGTCAGTTCCTTGAAGCACAGCCAGAGCTCAGCGTCCTGCACAGTAACGCTCAGACACCAGAGAGAGGAGGGGGGGGGGCTGACACCAGAGAGAGGGAGGGAGGAGGGCCTGACACCAGAGAGGGGGGGAGGTATCTCTGTCACACACACACTCTCTCTCTCTCACAGTCAATGTCTTTCTCTCTCTCTCACTCTCACACACTGTCTCTCACACACTCTATGTCTCACACGATATCACAGTCACTCACACACTCTCTTGGTCTCATACACTCAGTTTCACAGAGAGTCTGTGTCTCACACACTCTCTCTCTCTCGCACACACTGTATCTGTGTGAAACACACTCTCTCTCACACTGTGTCTCACATACGCACTTGCACACACTCTCATTCTCACACACACACTCTCTCACAGACACACTCGCACCCAGACTCACTCTCTCTCTCTCACACACACACACACTCACACATTCACTCTCTCTCTCTCACGCACAGTCACTCTCACAGTCACTCTCTCAAACATACACACTCCGAGGAAAACCTTGCTAGCGCCCATTTCATTTGTGTCAGAAACGGGCCTTTTTTACTAGTATTAAATATTGTGATCACTGCCTATATACCAGTGCCTAAATATATGAACAAATTACAAATTTTATGCCAGTGACCAATGATTTTCGTAGTGAACATAAAAAGAAGAAATTCTTCTGCATATATGACCTACTGCATCCTATAAAAGCCTATGAAATATTCACTTTGTGGAATTTATTAGATTGGCTCAGGCTTATTTACATTACTTTTTTTTTTCTTAATCACACGAGGAACTTAAACTTGAACCACTTGAAGAAGAAATTTTGGAAGGAAGCACAAAGCCTGTAAGTATATTTATCAAATAAAATTGTTAAAGCATTTGATTTCCCATTTCTTATTTTCATATGCCCTTGCTTTCATTTCAGTTTAAGGCACAATGCAATCTGAACTTTGCACAAATGTTAGAAGAGTTGAAGAATCAGGCTAAAATGGAATCCCACATCTCATCAGATCTCTGCTTTGAATATGCAGCATTAACTAAATGCCTCCCAGATGCTTCTTAGATTGTTCTTTTGGGATTCATGCAATAAAATCATTTTAATATCGATTTTGCACATGCAAGCTTTATAAATTTTCATGGCAGGCTGGTTGATGTGCATAATTTGTTGTTTATTAAGATATAAAACACAATCATTTTGGCAAATTTAACATCTAACCAGGGGATCACTTAATTATGGTAGCACTACTATAATTAACTAAGAGCACTTAGTCCAAAAAAAGGAAAACATAAAAAAATTCCAAGAATTCTACTCAACAGTCAATATCTTCAGTGTTCAATGAAACTATCAATGGAAGTAGATGTTCCTTAAATCTATCCTATCTTGCCCCATCAGTATTAAATTTGGGCACACCATGAAGAAAATTTTTAAAAAGAGTCTAATTCAAAAGTAATTAGAAATGATCTAACTGTGGAATTTAATCAATATTCAACAGAACAGTAAGGGGTCCTTTTACAAAGGTGCGCTGCAAATTGGCTTGTGGTAGTGTAGGCACGGGTTTTGGGTGCGTGCCAATCCATTTTTCAGTGCGCCTGTAAAAAGACCTTTTTTTATTTTTGCCAAAAATGGATGTGCGGAAAAATCAAAGTTGCCACACGTCCATTTTGGGTCTGCGACCTTACCTTCAGCCATTGACCTAGCGATAAAGTCTCATGCGGTAACCGGGTGGTAATGACCTGCGCATGCCAAATGCTACTTGGAACATGTCCAATATGCGTGTCTGAAAATAAAAATTATTTTTCTGCCGTGCGTATCAGATGTGCGCCAAAAATGAAATTGCCGCAACAGCCACAAGTAGCTGGGTGGTAAATCCATTTTGGCACGTATTGGGCTCAGATAGACACTTACACGGCTTAGTAAAAGGGCCCCTAAGTCCAATATATGCCCAGCATGAGAGTAGAAAACCCAATGATGACACAGAAGAAAGAAAAGTATTAAAGAATATGATGAAGTGTCATCAGCATTTATATTAAAATCTGCATATAATAAAACTGAATCAAAACTTGTTGTTAATTTAACAATCTACTTACCAGGTTTGAAAGGAGCTACTGCCGGTCTACCAGGAGATCTGTGTTTATGCGTTTATTTATTTACATTGTTTTATAGAATACTCACTCATCATAGTTCTAGGTGGTTTATCAGTGAGCCTGCAAAAAAGACACAAACATAAATAATCAATATAGCAAACTTTTTATCAGCTCAATGTCAAATATATCATACATTGAAAGCCTGGGAAAAAAGATGAATCTTGAGACCCTTCCAAAAATCCTGTAGGTCCATAATAAAATGCAGCAAGTTTGGTAAGCATTTTGCTAGGCTGGCGCAATAAGTGAGAATGCCCTGGCATGCATCATCTGTAGGTTGCTAATGGTCACAGAGGGAATGTGTTTTGAGAGCAGCCTGTAATTGGTCAACCAGATATATAAAGCTTTAAAAGAGATGATAATTAGTTGCACAAGACATATTGACCCTATTTGTGATTTGCATATGTAAACAATGGCATTTATATATCCCAAATAAATTAGGAAAACACAATTTTAGAAAGCCAGGTTTTACACATATAAATCTGAATTACTTACATATGGCAAAGGAGGCTTGGTTTGAGTAGGATTAGGGCAAAAGCAAAAAATACATGTTTGTTCCCCATTTCAGAAGGGAATGCCTGACTATGATCGCAGAGATCAATGTCGGGACTTAGAGCTGCTCCCAGGTGTTGTAAAAGTGCTCCTTATGAGCTACACTCTTTACAAGGCATTAAAGGATGTAATCCCTTTAATCTCTCAGAGGCCCTTTTACCAAGGTGCTCCCAAAAGTAGCCTACACTGCTGTAGGTGCATGTTTCGGATGTGCGCGTCCATTTCCTCAGCATGCCTGGAAACAAGGCATTTTTTTTCTATGCCGGAAAATGGACATGCGGCAAAACAAAAACCAGCGCACGTCCATTTTCGGCCTGAGACCTTACTACCACCCATTGACTTAGCGTTAACGTCTCACACGCTAACTGGGGGTAAGTGTCGAGCATGCATCAACTGCCAATTATAGCCAGGTAAAATATTTTCTACCGCATGTTTTAGGCACGCACCAAAAATGGAATTACCGCCCGGAGCACTTCGGTAGCCAGGCGATAGTGCCAATTTGACGCACGTTGGACGTGCATAGGTGCCTACGTGCCTTTGTAAAAGGGCCCCTCAGTGTTTCCCCCAATATTGATAGTGTAGCCAAATGATTGTAGCATCTGTACTTAATTGGGAGCATTTAGACTTGTATATCTGTACCACTTAGGAAACCTCTCTGTCAGCACTATGTTCTGAAATACCATTTACACATCTAAGTGCCAACACTTCCAGTTCCAATTCAATTGATGCAACTTCCAACAAGTCATTTCTAAGATGAACAGCAATAATAACTTTGTATAAAGTATCATTTATTTGCTATGCTTAAGCAGTTGTCCCGGAGCCTGAGATAGGTCCAACATAATTTTCACCCAAAAACATTCTTTTGTGGTGGGAGGGGGATAGTGACCACTGGGGGAGTAAGGGGAGGTGATCCCCAAGTCCCTACAGTGGTCTCTGGTAATTTGGGGGCACATCTTGTGCGGAGCGGAGGAGTAGCCTAGTGGTTAGTGCAGCAGACGTTGATCCTGGGGAAGTGGGTTCAATTCCCACTACAGCTATTTGCTATAAAAACAGGTGTAGCTCAAAATTTCTTTGTTTTGTTCCATTATTGCTGAAAGACGTCCATGTTTTAGGAACGCCCAGTCCCGCCTTGAACACACCCCTGGCACACCCCCTTGAGATTTGGACATCCTTCTGACAGACTTCAGAGAAAGACATCCAAAAAGAGGTTTTGATAACACTGATTTGGACGTTTCTGTGAGATAAACGTCCAAATGCTGACATGTCACTTTTTGGACGTCTATCTCTTTTGAAAATGAGCCTGATAGGGGTGTGGGTGGGTGCATAGTGGACAAAATTCTATAAATAGCAACGAAAAATCAGCGCTGAAGAAAGTGCTAAATATAATTCTTTAAAGGCACTCAAAGTTAGGTGCCATTTATAGAATAGTGCTAAATGCCAAGAACCATATCTACATTTATGTGCAACTAATTACACCAACGAAACCTTGATGTACATCCATTTGCCTAGGGGGCCCTTTTACTAAGGCATGCCTAAAAGTGGCCTGCACCTGAAAAAAAGGCATTTTTTGTGCCAGAAAATGGACATGCAGCAAAATTAAAACCATTGTGCGTCCATTTTCAGGCTGAGGCCTTACCGCCACCCATTGACTTAGCGGTAAATTCTCACACGCTAACCGGGTGGTAAGCGGCCAATGCACATAAACTGCCAATTACCACCATGTAAGTGCCACACGGTAAAAAAGCGTATTTTGGGTACATGTCAAAAATGGAATTACTGCCCGGGGCACGTGGTAGCCGGGCGGTAGTGCCAATTTGATGCATATTGAACGCACGTAGGCGCCTATGTGCCTTTGTAAAAGGTCCCTTAAATTAGGTGCCGATACCCCTTATTCTATAACAATGCGCCTAAATTGCAGGAATGGCTCTGATTCGCTCATGACCTTCGTATGGCCATGCCCCTTTGTTTAATCCATATGTAAGATCCAGGCACATAAATTTACGTGCATAGATTTTAATTAATGCCAATTAGCACCAATAATTGATTGTTAGGGCCCAATTATCATTGCTAATTAGCTTATTATTCAATTAAATTGCATGCACAAACTGGGTGCATGCCCAAACTTGTGCATGCAATTTAAAGTTTCATTTATGGAATTCAGAGGATTATGTGTAGGTGATATGTATGCATGGGTCTATATGGTGTGTGTGGTAGGGTGAAGATGTAGGAAATAGGGCTGTCTAGGAATCTCTTTTGTAAAAGGGGCCCATAGGGAGTTGGGATGGATAGGTTGGTATGTAACCAAGTTTCCGAGTTTATTAGGGGTTTACTACCCACCCATCATGGATTTCATCTAGGCAGGTTATAGACTAAAATAAAATAGAGGAGAAGGGGGCAATGAGTTCCAAGTCTTAACTATTTGTTGAGTGAAAAAGTATTTCCTTCTATTCATTTTAAAAGTAATACCATGTTACATCCTTGAGTGTCCCCTACTCTTTGTACTTTCTGAAAGAGTAAAAAATCAATATATGTTTACCCATTCTACACCATTCAGGAGCCCTTTGACAAAGGCGCACTGAAAAATGGCATATGGTAATGTAGACGCATGTTTTGGGCACGGGCAGAATTATTTTCCAGCGCACCTGTAAAAATGCATTTTTTCCGAAAATGGAAATGCAGCAAATGAAAATTGCCATGCGTCCATTTTGGGTCTGAGACCTTACTGCCAGTCATTGACCTAGTAGTAAAGTCTCATGCGGTAACCGGGAGGTATTGACCTACGTGCGTCAGATGGCAGTTGGTGCGCATTGGAAAATAATTTTTTGGACGCGGGCCAAAAATGAAATTACCGCAAGAGCCACCCGGTAGCTGGGTGGTAACTCCATTTTGGCAGGCATTGAGCACACGTAGACACTTACACAGCTTGGTAAAAGGGCCCTTCAGTATTTTGTAGACCTCTATCATGTCCCCCCTCAGCCATCTAAGCTGAAGAGTCCTAACCTCTTAAACCTTTCCACATATGAGAGGTGTTCTATCCCCTTAACTTCTTTGACCTTTTTCTAATTCTGCTATATCTTTTTTATGATACAGAAACCAAAATTGCACACAATACTCAAGATGTGGTTGCATCATGGAGTGATACAGAAGCATTATATTATTCTGTGTCTTATTTTCTATCCCTTTCCTAATAATTCTTAGTATTCTGTTTGCTTTTTTGGCTGCTGCCACAGACTGGGCAGAAAATTGTCCACAATGATACCTAGATCTTTTTCTTGGGTACTGACTCCTAGGGTGGAACCTAGCAACAAATAACTATGATTTGGATTATTCTTCCCAATGTGCATCACTTTGCACTTGTCCACATTAAATCTCATCTGCCATTTGGATCCCTAATCTTCCAACTTCCTAAGGCCTTCCTACAATTTTTCACAATCCACATGTTTTAACAAATTAGAGTACTTATGTGTTGTCTGCAACTTTAATCACCTTACTTGTCAGTCCCATTTCTAGATCATTAATAAATATGCTAAGTAGCACCAGTCCCAATACAGATCCCTGGCACACTCCACTATTCATTCTGCTTCATTGAGAAAATTGGCCATTTAACCCTACTCTCTGTTTTCTATCCATCAACCAGTTCCTAATCCACAATAGAACATTGCCTCCTATCCCATGGGTTTTTAATTTTCTCAGGAGTCTCTCATGAGGGACTTTGTCAAACGTTTTCTGAAAATCTAAATACACTATCAGGCTCATTTTCAAAAGAGATGGACGTCCAAAAAGTGACATAAATCGGCACTTGGATGTCCATCTCTCAGAGACGTCCAAATCGGTATAATCGAAACCCGATTTTGGACTTCTCTAACTGAAGTTCGTCACAAGGACATCCAAGGGGGCGTATCGGAGGTGTGGTGAAGGCGGGACTTGGGAATTCCTAAGACTTGGACGTCTTTGACCCATAATCAAAAAAAGTAGAGACGTCCATGACTACAACTTGGACGTTTTCACCCGGACCTGTTTTTATTACGAATAAGGCAAAAAAAGGTGCCCGGAATGACCAGATGACCACTGGAGGGAATTGGGGATGACCTCCCATTACTCCCCCAGTGGTCACTAACCCCCTCCCACCCTCAAAAAACATTACTAAAAATATTACGTGCCAGCCTCTATGCCAGCCTCAGATGTCATATTCAGGTCTATGACAGCACATGCAGGTCCCTGGAGCAGTTTTAGTGGGTGCAGTACACTTCAGACAGGTGAACCCAGGCCCATATCCCCCCACCTGTTACATTTGTGGAGGAAACAGCGAGCCCTCCAAAACCCACCAGAAACCCACTGTACCCACATCTAGGCGCCCCCCTTCACCCATAAGGGCTATGGTAGTGGTGTACAGTTGGGGGTAGTGGGTTTTGTGGGGGATTTGGGGGGCTCAGCACACAAGGTGAGGGAACTATGTACCTTGGAGCATTTTATGAAGTCCACTACAGTGCCCCCTAGGGCGCCCAATTGCTGTCCTGGCATGTCAGGGGGACCAGTGCACTACAAATGCTTCTCCTCCCACGTCCAAATGGTTTGCATTTGGACGTTTTTAACTTGGACGTCTTTGGTTTTGAAAATTGCCGAAAGCCATAGATGTCCAAATCCAAGGACGTCCTTGGTATTTTCGAAACGAAAGATGGGCGTCCATCTTTTTTCAAAAATGATCTTTTCCCCACCTCTGGATTTGGACATTTTACAAAGACGTCCAAATCCCAACTTAGACGTTTCTTTCGAAAATGCCCCTCTATATCAATCGGCTCACTTTTATCCATGTTTATTCATGCATTCATTCAAAGAAATTAAGCAAATGGGTGAGGCTAGACTTCCTTTGCCTGAATCCATGTTGACTCTGTGCCATTAAACCATGTTTGTCTATGTGTTCAGTAATTTTATTCCTTATAATAGTTTCCACTATTTTGCCCGGCACTGGCGTCAGGTTTACCAGTCTGTAATTTCCCAGATCACCCCTGGATCCCTTTTTAAAAATAGGCGTTACATTGGCCACCCTCCAATCTTAAGGTACTGTGGATGATTTTAATGACAAGTTACAGATCACTAACAGCAGATCTGCAATTTCACACTTGAGTTCTTTCAGAACCCTGGAGTGTATACCATCTGCTTGGAATAGCAAAGAGGCACCGAGTGTCTAGCAGCAACAGAAGAAAAAACAGAAAACAGACACTGGAAGTCCAAACAATTTCTTTATTTGTTTAGACTTCCAGTGTATTCTATCTGCTCCAGGTGATTTACTACTCTTCTTAATTTGTCAGTTTGGCTCAGTTAATCTTCCAGGTTCACTGATCTTTCTTTCAGTTTATCTGCATTGTCATCTTTGAAAACCATATATGGTACAGGTAGATTTTACATCTTCTGCAGTAAACACTGAGACAAATAATTCATTCAGCCTCTTTGCTATGGCCCTGTCCTCCCTGAGTGCTCCTTTTACTCCTCGATGATCTAATGGTCCCATGGACTCCTTCACAGGCTTTCTGCTTCTGATATACAGTAGGACTCTGATTATCCAAACTATCCTTTGCAGCGGGTGGTCAGGATAATCATAAATCCGGATAATTGGACATTCTTTTTTGAAAAGAAAATATACTTTGAGAGTTGCATGTTGAGCATTATTTTTTGTTTTCAATTATAAATGGGGAAAAATGTCAAGCTATTTATGATGTTATAACATTTTTTACTGTATATCAGGCATAATGTAATAACTATGATACAGAGATAAGTACATAAGTATTGCCACACTGGGACAGGACAAAGATCCATCAAGCCCAGACCTTTTTTAAACCCCGCTAAGCTAACTGCCTTTAACACACTCTCAGGCTCATTTTCAAAGCACTTAGCCTCCCAAAGTTCCATAGAAACCTATGGAACTTAGCCTCCCAAAGTGCTTTGAAAATATGCCTCTCTGTGTCAGACTTGTGAGTTCTTGTACCAAGTAGAGCACGTCTGAGCCCGGTACTCAGACCAGGTTCTGCTTGGCGGCCAGACAACCCTGGGTTCCACCTGCGCTGACCGCCGTTCCCCAGAGGTTGAGCCCTTAGGTGAGGGTGGCCTGCAGGACTTATGAGATGGAGCTGGAAGGTGGGTGGTGAGCGTATCGGCCAGGTGGGCAGCAAGTCAAGAGAGTAATCCAGGTACAGGCAAAATCAGTAGGCAGGCAGCAGGCAAGAGAGTAATCCAAGCATAGGTAAAATCAATAGGCAGGCAACTGGTCAAGAGAGTAATCCGGGTACAGGCAAAGTCAGTAGGCAGGCAGCAGGCAAGAGAGTAATCCAGGCACAGGTAAAGTCAATAGGCAGGCAGCAAGTAAGAGGGTAATCCAGGTATAGGCAAAGTCAGCAACGAGGGACAAAGTAGAGAAGAAGCAAACTACTGAGCAAGTAACACCTACCAAAGTAGAAGCCGAAACATAGAGTCCAGGAAGAGCTCAGCTGATAAAGTGCTGGCTTCTGACATCAGCATGGACCAACAGGGAGAAGGAGCACAGCCACAGGACAAGAGCAGGGGAAGGAGGAACCGGAAGACCAATAGGAGAGAAGCAAGAGAAGCGAGGCAGAGAGAGAGAGCAGAGCCAGGTGCATGGAAGCAAAGCAATCAAGGAGCCTGCAGCCAGAAAATAACTACACACACATGGCTTAGGGCTGTGCCAGCCAAGTGTGCATGTTGACGGGACCCCGCACAGCCCGAGGACGCCGCTTGTGTTGAGGTAGGGGACATGACACTTTGACAATGAATTCCAGAGTTTAATTACATATTGAGTGAATAAATTTTTCTCAGATTCATATTAAATTTACTACTTTGTAGCTTCATCGCATGTCCCCTAGTCCTAGTATTTTTGGAAGAGTAAACAAATGATTCACGTATACCCGTTCCACTCCACTCATTATTTTATAGACCTCTATCATACTCCCCTCAGCCGTCTTTTCTGCAAGCTGAAGAGCCCTAGCCACTTCAGCCTTTCCTCATAGGGAAGTGGTCTCATCCCCTTTATCATTTTCGTCACCCTTCTCTGTACCTTTTCTAAATCCACTCTATCTTTTTTGAGATGCGGTGACCAGAATTGAACACAATATTCGAGGTACGGTCACACCATGGACCAATACAAGGGCATTATAACATCTTCACTTTTGTTTTCAATTTTTTCCTAATAATACCTAACATTCTATTTGCTTTCTTAGCCACCACCACACACTGAGCAAAGGGTTTCAACGTGTCATCAAGAACGATTATGATTAAAAAATGAAAAAGATAAGGAACAGAAGAAATCTGGATAATTGCAGTTCAGTTAATCGGCGTTCCACTGTACCTGAAAAAGTTATCACTATGAGTTTTTACCTCCTAGACAAGTTTTTCTTTGTATTCTCTTGTGGCCTTTTTATCAGTGCTTTGCATCTAACTTGCAAAAGGTTAGTGAAGCCTTCCATCAGATGTCATTGGACACTGAAATCAGTAGTGAGTGCCCCATGGAATGACAGGATTGAATACATAAAACTCAGGTTATTGAAGTCCCTGAAGCCCTTCAAGGATGCTGTGGAGGAACTGAAGTCCAGAAGAGCCACCCTGGGTACTTTCATGGTGATAATGGTATATCCTAGAAGTGAAATTAGAGTGTTTCCAGCAGCACCCCCTTATCCAGGTTCATTTTCCCATAAAACTCTCTGAACTAATCTTTCTTCCTGTTGCTGTTTTGCCACATACTCAGAGGATTTGGGATCTTCATGCTTGTTCCTCTCCCAGTGTCTTGGGGCCTCAGTGCCAATGTTGGTGCAGCTCTACCTATCTCTCAGTGTAATGGGGTCTCCATGCAAATGTTGTAGTTGATTTACGTCTATTCCCATGTGTTGTGCCACTTTGCCCCTCTTTTGGTGCCTGGAGTCTTACATGCCACTCTTGAAGACTTGGAGAGCTGTTGCCTCTGTGGCAGATGCGTGCCAGTGAGATTATAAATTGATATAAAACCTCAATGACTTTAAAGGGAGCCAAAGGTTCCCAAATAATTCAGAATCCAAAAATGAACTGAATGGGTGATTTGACTAAACTGGAAATTTTTGTCATGCACATCCCTAAATTCGCCAAATGCAGTCAGGCAATTATCTGGCTCTATTCACTGTTTTCTCACACTAGTAACTTTGGGATTATCAATTATGATCGCAGCAAGGTCCCTACCTTTTTTTTAAAGTCATCTATACTTTACCACCAATCATATTGCTCTCTTGGATATAGGATAATTTTGCATATTTTTCCTGCAGTTTATCCAGATTATCATACCAAAACTTCCACTGATTTCGCTCTATATACAAAGGTGCTCATTTTCAAAGCACATGAAAATAAGCATCTGTTTAATAAGCAGTGTTAAGTGTGCGCTAGTGTATTTAGTGCACGCTAAACATTAGCATGCGCTAAAGACCACCAATAGGAATATATGGGTGACTCTAGCATTTAGCACTTCTTAGTAAACAGGGCCCGCAGACTTACAAAGTTACATGGAGGTGTATTTTCAAAACCTATGGAACTTTGTAAGTCAAAGGGCCCTGTTTACTAAGGTGCGCCAGCATTTTTAGCGCATGATAAAAATTAGCACGGGCTAACACTAGAGACGCTCATATGTTCCTAGCACGGCTTAATAAACAGGGCTCTAAGGGCTTCTTTTACAAAGCCGCGCTAGCAATTCCCATGCAGCAAATGAGAGAAAGCCCCTAGGAATTGAATGGTCTTCCTCTCATTTGCCGCACAGAGAATCAGTAGCACGGCTTTGTGAAAGAGGCCCTAAGTGCTTTGAAAATGAGCCCCATAGTAAGCTATGGAACTTTAAGTCTAAGGGCCCTGTTTACTAAGGTGCACTAACATTTTTAGTGTGCACTAAAAATTAGCATGCGTTAATACTAGAGACATCCGTAGAAATACAGTGCGGCTTAGTAAACAGGGCCCTAAGTGCTTTGAAAATGCACACTAATATAATTCAGTAATACTATATGATATTTTTACCAGATTAGTGCCAACAGCATTGCTATGGCACAATAACTTTTTCTTGGGAGATAAAAAATATACTGTACAGTGGCGTAGCAAGGGCAGTGGGGGAAGTCCGCCCCAGGTGCACGCTGCTGTGGGGGTGTCAGCTCCGCTGGTTCCCTGCTCCCTCTGCCCCGGAACAGGTTACTTCCTGTTCCAGGGCAGAGGGAGCAGGGAACCAGCGGAACCGACACCCCCCCAGTGGCGTGCACTCGGGGGGGGGGGGCTTGGGTGATGCACCGAGGGGGGGTTGATGCACCGAGGGGGGGTTTGATATGCCGAGGGCGGGTTGATGCACCGAGGGGGGGGGACTTGGGTGATGCACCAAGGAGGGGGTTGATGCACCAAGGGGGGTGTCATGCTATACTCGGGGGGGGGGTGCACAGCAGTGGCATAGCTACAGGTGGGCCTGGGTGGGCCACAGCCCACCCAATTTGGAGTCAGGCCCACCCAAAATTGTGGCACTCTTGCTGCGGGTGGTGGGAATCCCCAAAGCCTGAAGATTTCCTCCTTCTCAGGCAGCCAATGCTCTTCCAAACGGCAGCTGGCACCACACACTCTGCACATGCTCAGTTTTCACCAGGCGGAGGCACTGAGCATGTACGGACTACTGCCAGCGGCGTCAGCTCAAGTGCATCTGCTGTGTGGAAGAGCACTGGCTGCTTGAGAAGGAGGAAATCTTCAGCTGGTGCAGTTTGGGGATCACCACCAGCTCAGGTATTTAATATTTTGTGTTTGAGGGTAGGGGAAGAGGCAAAATTCAGAGAGCAGAGTGGAGGGGGGCCCAGGAGGGACTGAATTCTGTGCCCATCCATTTTGGGTTCAGGCCCACCCAAATTTGGCTGTCTCGCTACGCCCCTGGTGCACAGCGGTGAACCGCCCCGGTGGCAGCTGCCCTCGCTACGCCACTGATACTGTATCTCAACCAGGCAGAATTGCAACATGTCAAGGAAAATTCTACCTTGTCAGGAAAAGCATATAAGCAGTTACAATCAGTACTGGAATAAGTATGTGGAAAGTAAGCACAGGGACAAGAAAACTAATTTGAGCCCTTTATATTATGCCAAAATTGTATATAAATTAGAAGACCTTTTCCTGTTAAAGGCCTGATTCATGAAAATCATTTCCCATAGAGACAAAACATAAAAAATGTTTTAATTGATCAAGGCTCATTCGTGCAGAAGGCCACAGCATCTTGAATTAAGTTTCATTGGAGGTTGGTTATTTATATATGTATGTATGTATATATGTGTTGGTTAAATGTTCATTGGCATTGACTAAAGTTAAATTGTCTTGACCAGCAACACATAATGATTGTTCAGCGTCAGCTGTCAGTGCTGGAGGAAGAAATGGATGAATTTCGGCTTGCTCTGAAACAATACGTGGAATCTGTCTCATCTCAGACTGAATGTTTACAGTATGTACCATCTACAATTTACTGCTATCTAAAACTGCCTCACTCATTTTCAATTGTTTATTTCTCAAAACGTTATTTGGCAAGCACTGCAGTGTACTATAGGAATGCTAAAGAGAAGACAGGTGAAAGTACAGAGTAAAATAGGTAGAAAAGTAAAACAATATTTTAGATAATTTCAGGAAACTTTTTAGAAAAAAAATTTGAAAGAAAATGTCAATGTAAACTTCCATTTTTGCTAACATGTCATTTTAAATATTGACAAATATAGAACCAATCCCTCAAAAATGATCAAAGCTCTAATCCTGGAAAAGTGATTAAGAGGGACAAGTTTTGTAGGAGTAGAGGAGATTTCAGTATAGGCTGCACCTGCAGCAGAACTTTTAGGGGTCCTTTTACTAAGCTGTGCTGAAAAAATGGGCTGTGATAGTGTAGGCACGTGTTTTGGGCACGCTTAGATCCATTTTCCATCTGACAGAGATCCCTGTTTTGGAAACTCCTTCTTCAGGGACGTAGGGTGTTAATCTTTGAACACTGCAAAACAGCCGTCACTTGGGGCCCTGTTTACTAAGCCACGCTGTAGGCGCAAACCTTTTAGGAGAGCATGCTAATGCTAGAGACACCCATAGGAATATAACGCGTGTCTCTATCATTAGCACGTGCTAATTTTTAGCGCACACTAAAAGTTAGCACGCTTACAGCGCAGCTTAGTAAACAGGGCCCTTGGTCTTCTGCATTTCTACCAAGTGAAGGCTAGCAAAAGAGTTTTTGTGCTGTGACCTGGTCTGAAGCCAAATTGAGTTGGGAGAAGACAGGAATGGTCATCTAAATATTTCGAGAATTGTTTGCTGACATAGGATTCTATTAGTTTGGTGAAGATTGGTATGCTCACTGTGGGGCAGTAGCAGGCAGGTATTGTTGAATCAAGGCCAGCTACCTTTAGGATAGGTGTTAGAGGTTGTTTCATGTGGCGTTGGGGAGGACGTTAATCCCTTGACTAAATTCAATAGTGTCTTAGTGTTCAGGGCAGATTAGAGCAGTGAAGTCGTCTGGCCTCGGCAATTTTGTTCTTTTACAGTTTGAACTGGGTCTTCCAGGCTTGTTTGTCAGTAGGATTCTTGCTTTTTTTCCATGTTTTTTCCAGCCGCCTACATATAGATTTTAGTGTACACAGCTTGGGGGATAACCACAGGACAGATTTCCTTTTTATGATGTTTCGCATTTTTAACAGGGCTATCTTATTTAGCGTTGAGGTGGGAAGTATGTCCCATTGGAGTTTCATCTTGGAGGGTTCCAACAATTTGTTCTTATTGTGAGACATTTTGAGCCAGAAGGCTTCTTCATTGATTTTGCCTCAGGAGTAAATCCATTGGGGGGGGGGGGGGGTATTTTGGTGGGATGGTCTGGTTAAACATATATGAATTACTGCTTCCAGTAAGTAGTGATTCGACATGGCACACATTCCAAACAGGATCTTTCATTTAGTGTTGAGGAAATGCTCCCAGGAAGTCTAGTGTATGGCCTTTTCATGTGTGGGCCCTGTGTTCGAAAAGGATAGTACCCAGGATGATATGAAAGCCTTGAAATTTGCTACATCGGGGTCCTTATCATTATCCATATGCAAGTTTAAATTGACTAGAATGACACAGGGAGAAATTGACAGAAGGTTTGGGAGATAATCGCCAATAGTATAGGTTAAGCTTTGGGCCAGGAACTGGGTGGTCAATATATGGAAAGTAGACCTATAGAGTTAGAGTAGATTGTTTTGTACTGGAGAGTGCATAGCTTTATTTTGATCTCCGGAGAGACTATAGATTTAGTCAGGGCAAGGTGATAAATGCTTTTGTATATTATAGCCAGTCCTCCACCTGGTTTTTCCAGATGAGAGGAGTTTTATTCCGGTGGGAAAAGATGCAGAATAAGGGGACTATTTCTTTTAACCAGGTTTTGACAAGGAACATAAACTCCAGGTTTTGGGAGGTAATTAGATAATTTATTATTTGCAGTTTATTTCCCACTGATCTAGCGTTGATGTAGTTAAAGGACACTGGAGTGTTGTTGACAATGAGGGGATCAGGGAGGTTTCTCTTCATCAGTTTTAAGTAGCTTGATCTTTTGTGAGAAGAGTGTGCTTGTCTTGGTTTGTTTTCCAGGTATCTTGTAGCCTGAAACCGGTGTATCACGGCGTAGTCAGTAGGGCACTTATTTTGTGGAAGGCTCTCTCTCCTGTATTTGTGACTCTGTGGAGTTGTCTGCAGAATAGGCATGTTCTAGATTAGTAGGTCACTATCGGAGGTGATGACTGTGTTGGCAAGGCCCAGGAGGACTAGCCACAGTAGTCAAACCTGCCACATTTTTCCAGTTTCTAGGTGGGAGCAGATTGGATGGCATCAGGGGTCCCTCGGTAAGTTTCAGTCTGGCTTACTGGAAGGTCCCAGCGTGCTGCAGGATCTCCTTCCTGTTTTGTATGAGCCTTTCTGCACCTTCAGGTTATGAGGACTGTATTTTCTTTATTATGGGGTGTCAGCGGTGCAGCTGCAGTGTGGATCTAGATCTGGTTGATGGTCCATTCACTGAAATCAAGTGCTGCACCCAGAGGTCTGGTCGGTGGTCCTTTCACTGAGTTGTTGTTTGTTTTGTTTGCTACATTTGTACCCCACGCTTTCCCACTCATGGCAGGCTCAATGCGGCTTACATATTGTATACAGGTACTTATTTGTACCTGGGGCAATGGAGGGTTAAGTGACTTGCCCAGAGTCACAAGGACCTGCCTGTGCCTGAAGTGGGAATCGAACTCAGTTCCTCAGTTCCCCAGGACCAAAGTCTACCACCCTAACCATTAGGCCACTCCTCCACTAGTAACCTGTTCCGGGGCAGAGGGAGCACAGAACGAGCAGAGCAGACAGGCGCACGGCACCCTCCCCCCCAGCGGCGTGCACCCGGGGCGGACCGCCCTCACTGCCCCTGCCCCCCCTTGGTACGCCACTGTATGGTGTACAGCGCTGCGTATGCCTTGTAGCGCTATAGAAGTGATAAGTAGTAGTAGTAGTAGTAGGTCTAACACATGCTAAAAGGGCACTACCGTGGGATGCGCTGAAGTATTCCACAGTAGGGTTCTGCTTAGTGCGCGCACGGGAGGTGTGCCCATAGGCAGAGAGTAGGCGTGCTTGCGCTGATTGGGTAGCATTGCACATTACTACATGCTACCCAATTATCATGGGAGCCCTTACTGCCTCCTAAATAGGTGGCAGTAAGGGCTCCCGCAGTAATGGCCACACGCTAATGGGGAAAGTAGCACGTGGCCATTACAAAAAAAATATGGCAAGATGGCTATTTTACCCCTGCGCTAAAAGTGGTTGCAGTGTATGGAAAACCCAAGCTCTGACACCAGTGCAGTCCACTTTTTTGCAAGGCTTAGTAAAAGGACCCCTAAGTGACAGTTCTCAGCCACAGGTCACATAACAGAGCTCCTTCCAGAATACTAATCATGGTCTCTAAATACAGACACTTGGTAAACAATTATAAGTGGGCATCTGCATTTAAGCGCTCCAAGGAGCCTACTCTATAGGCCCTGGGTTTCATTATAGAATACCAGCATAGCTCAATCTTGGGATGCTTAACATTTAGGCGTCCACAATTTCACCAGCCCTAGAGCTGGTGGAAGTGCAGGCACCTATATGCGGCAGGAACATGCATAAAACTTATTCTGTAAATTATGTGTGTAAGTGGGTGCCCTGCCTATGACCTGCCAAAGCTCTGCCCCTGTATATACCCCCTTGCAAATATGTGCTATGTAAGTTAAGCATGTATTTGCAGACTAGCACTTATGTGGGTATGTGCACACATATGTAAGTTATTAGTATTCTAAACATTTATGCACACAATGGACACATAAATGCTAGTACCTAGTCTATAGAATTGTCCTTTAGACATCACCATTGAGCAAGCACTGGAACTCCCTCCTTCTCCCCATCCCCCTCTTGAGGCTGCCTCTGCTCTTCTCTATTCCCCATCCGCAGAAGATCCAGAACCAAACTCAGGTTTTTCTCTGTGACAGTGCACAGCACTACTTCTGAACCACTAGCTCAGCCAGGACTCTGTGTTTTAACATAACTTTTTTTTATGTACCACAGTGTTGCTGTGCAGAAGCTTTCAAATGAATCCCGCTTCATAGTGTATGAGTTCTGGGAGAACAGCAGCGTTTGGAAAAAGTAAGTGTTTCAGCAATAATTGTATTTTAGCTTTCTTCTTTTGAAAGACTGCAGAAAGCAATTTGTATTAAATGAGGAGGATATTTTAAGGTACATCTGAAAGCACATCTGTTTCGACTAGCCTTTGGTGTATGATTTTGGCATTGGTGGATTCCTTCACCTTGGGAGTCTGTGGATTGCCGCATGCAGCTATTTTTTCTGTATCTATTGCTCCATTTTCTTCTCTCTACTTATCTTTTTACTATCATGTTGATATAGAGTTCTTTTCTATTTCTATATTTTATGTATTGTGGACAATCAAATAAAGACAACCTTGAATTTTAAAGCATCAATTTTATTCAGTTCATTGCATTTCTCGTATTTAAACAGGATTACAAAGAATGTATTAGCAGAACAATTATCAATGTTTAAATCAACAAAGTAAGAATTTTAACATATTGGGAGCAATTTTCAAAGGTATTCTCCACAAGGGTTTACTCAAATTGAAGGACACTTCAAAAACTGTCTTCCCCTCTCTATACAGTGGTGGAAATAAGTATTTGATCCCTTGCTGATTTTGTAAGTTTGCCCACTGACAAAGACATGAGCAGCCCATAATTGAAGGGTAGGTTATTGGTAACAGTGAGAGATAGCACATCACAAATTAAATCCGGAAAATCACATTGTGGAAAGTATATGAATTTATTTGCATTCTGCAGAGGGAAATAAGTATTTAATCCCTCTGGCAAACAAGACCTAATACTTGGTGGCAAAACCCTTGTTGGCAAGCACAGCGGTCAGACGTCTTCTGTAGTTGATGATGAGGTTTGCACACATGTCAGGAGGAATTTTGGTCCACTCCTCTTTGCAGATCATCTCTAAATCATTAAGAGTTCTGGGCTGTCGCTTGGCAACTCGCAGCTTCAGCTCCCTCCATAAGTTTTCAATGGGATTAAGGTCTGGTGACTGGCTAGGCCACTCCATGACCCTAATGTGCTTCTTCCTGAGCCACTCCTTTGTTGCCTTGGCTGTATGTTTTGGGTCATTGTCGTGCTGGAAGACCCAGCCACGACCCATTTTTAAGGCCCTGGCGGAGGGAAGGAGGTTGTCACTCAGAATTGTACGGTACATGGCCCCATCCATTCTCCCATTGATGCGGTGAAGTAGTCCTGTGCCCTTAGCAGAGAAACACCCCCAAAACATAACATTTCCACCTCCATGCTTGACAGTGGGGACGGTGTTCTTTGGGTCATAGGCAGCATTTCTCTTCCTCCAAACACGGCGAGTTGAGTTCATGCCAAAGAGCTCAATTTTTGTCTCATCTGACCACAGCACCTTCTCCCAATCACTCTCGGCATCATCCAGGTGTTCACTGGCAAACTTCAGACGGGCCGTCACATGTGCCTTCCGGAGCAGGGGGACCTTGCGGGCACTGCAGGATTGCAATCCGTTATGTCGTAATGTGTTACCAATGGTTTTCGTGGTGACAGTGGTCCCAGCTGCCTTGAGATCATTGACAAGTTCCCCCCTTGTAGTTGTAGGCTGATTTCTAACCTTCCTCATGATCAAGGATACCCCACGAGGTGAGATTTTGCGTGGAGCCCCAGATCTTTGTCGATTGACAGTCATTTTGTACTTCTTCCATTTTCTTACTATGGCACCAACAGTTGTCTCCTTCTCGCCCAGCGTCTTACTGATGGTTTTGTAGCCCATTCCAGCCTTGTGCAGGTGTATGATCTTGTCCCTGACATCCTTAGACAGCTCCTTGCTCTTGGCCATTTTGTAGAGGTTAGAGTCTGACTGATTCACTGAGTCTGTGGACAGGTGTCTTTCATACAGGTGACCATTGCCGACAGCTGTCTGTCACGAGTTGATTTGGAGCATCTACCTGGTCTGTAGGGGCCAGATCTCTTACTGGTTGGTGGGGGATCAAATACTTATTTCCCTCTGCAGAATGCAAATAAATTCATATACTTTCCACAATGTGATTTTCCGGATTTAATTTGTGATGTGCTATCTCTCACTGTTACCAATAACCTACCCTTCAATTATGGGCTGCTCATGTCTTTGTCAGTGGGCAAACTTACAAAATCAGCAAGGGATCAAATACTTATTTCCACCACTGTATATCTGTAGTAGTTTTCTCCATGGGGGAAGAGAGGTGGAACTAGAGCCAGCAAACATAACGATAGAGACAGAGAAAAAAGTAGGCAATTGAACATGATTGGTTGATGAAGTTATTCAGTGAAATACATGGATGTATATTGTTGGAGTTTCAATAAAAACCTTTTAAACACAAAGATCATATGGCCTATCCATTCTTGTCTCAAACTCTCTTGAATTCAGATGCTGTTTTCATCTCCACCACTAGACCATTCCACTAATTCACCACCCTTTCAGTGAAGAAGTATTTCCTCAGGTTACTTCTGAGTCTATCCCCTTTATCCTTTGCCCTCTCGTTCTAGAGCTTCCTTTCAATTGAAAGAGACGTGCCTCCTTTGCATTTAATCATCTCTATCATATCTCCTCTCTCCCACCTTTCTTCCAAAGTATACATATTGAGATCTTTAAGTCTGACCCCATACGCTTTATGACAAGGACCACTGACCATTTTAGTAGCTGCCCTCTGGACAGACTCCATCCTTTTTTTTTCTTTTTGAAGGTGTGGTCTCCAGAATTGTACACAATATTCTAAATGAGGTATGACCAGAGTCATATACAGGGGCATCATCACTTCCTTTTTCCTATCGGCCATTCCTTTCCCTAATCACCCAAGCATCCTTCTAGCTTTTGATGTCACCTTTCCTAGCTGTTCAACCACCTTAAGATCATCACATATGATCACACCCAAGACCCACTCCTCTTTCATGCACAAAAGTTCTTGACCTCCTAAACTGTTCCGTTCCCTCACAGGGATTTGAAATTTATGCTGCATACTTTGTTCAGTAAGATTCTAGAGGCTAGTTAGATCCCAAGAAGCTTTACACTTCTTATGCATTTTACTTATAAATGCAGTATATAACCAAATATCGTTATTTAAATACAAAACATTTGGAATAAAAATACTTTGTTAAACCATTTTTCATATGCATGTTTAATAACTAACATTTTATTATCTATGAGCCCAGTGTAATCAACTATGCTAATCTCAGCAACACAGAATTTGTGTGCTAAAATTATTCCAGTGCAGCAAGGATCACAGTGGTGGAAGTGAATCACAACTGGAATTAAAAAGCATGCCAATGAGCTGCACATGAAATTATCTCTGATGCAGCAAATTTCACTCAGTGGGGCTGTTTTTGGCACGCTCTGTGGCTCTTTTTTCCGCAGTGGGTAAAAATGCCTGAAAATAGCAATGGCCAAGCGGTAAGATTGCTCTTACCATATGGCCAAGCGAGGGAGAATACTTACTGCCACTCATTGAGGTGGCAGTAAGGGCTCTTGCGCTAACTCGGTGGTAAATGGGTAGAGCGGTGCTGCCAGATTACTGCCAGATTAGTGCAGCACTATAAAATAACTAGCTATTTTCCCTAGTGTGGCAAATGGCATGCACTGGGGCTGGAACTACCATTGGTACCCATGTTTGGCCAGTAGCAGTGACAAAGCGAAGACAAAGGAGGAGCAAACCTCATGTAACCGTGAGCGATGAAACAAAAAAGTGAGGTGAATCCAGGGAGGATATCAAGAAGTCTATTATAAATCAAGCTGAAAAACGACCTGACACGGCCGTGTTTCAGCATAAAAGCCTGCTTCAGGAGTCTGGTAAATCTCTAGTGTTGTGGCCAGTGTGTTTTTTTCTAGTGAAAAAGGTGCCAGTACTCAAATGCCAGGCCACCCTTCAAGTGTGGGGTGATCACTGAGGGACTCATCCCACATTAGCCAGGCCCCCTGCAACTAGTCACAGAATCTATGACAATGCAGAATTGGTGTGTAGGGCCTGTGCTCTTTCATTAAAACTTGGGGACTATGGGTCCATTTTAGCAGACAATGGAAAAGGTGCCGGTACTCAGTACCCCCAAGTAACCCCTCAAAAAAAGCCCCGGTTGTGGCTAAACATCTAACAAAAGAGAAATGCAAATATCAGTCCATTGAATCATTAATGATGCGAAAAGGCCAAACTACAATAACCGTCCGACTGACAAGGTTCATGATGCAAAAGGTGCAACTTTTGCATCACAAACCTTTGCCGGTCGGACTGAATATTTGCATTTCTCTTTTGTTAGATGTTTAGTCACAACACTAGAGATTTACTGGACCCCTGAAGTAGGCTTTTATGCCCAAACAATGCCATGTCAGGTTGTTTTTCAGCTTGATTTATAATAAAGACTCTTTGATATCCTCACTGGATTCACCTCACCTTTTTGTTTCATTGGCCGGTAGTAGTTCCAGATTAGCATGCGGTAAGCTCGCATTGGAGTTAATGCCGCTTTGTAAAAGGGCCCTAAGTTTCTTTACTTCAATGGATATCAACATGTTTAAAAAGTCAACATAGCAACACAGTAACATAGGGGGTCTTTTAGCAAACTGCGGTAAAAAGCAGCCTTAGTATGCCCATACATAGGTCATTCCCATACGCTAAGAACATTTTTCCCACAGAGGTAAAATGTCCGATTTTCCCATATCCCTTATTAATGGCCACGCGATAATTTTCCCATTAGTGTATAAGTCCCTACCACCTCCCATTATGTAGGAATCATCACCCAGAAAAAGGATCTAGGTGTCATTGGTGATGATATATTGAAACCCTCTGCTTACTGTGCAACAGCATCTAAGAAAGCAAATAGAATGTTAGGAATTATTAGGAAAGGAATGGAAAACTAAAATGATGTTATAATACCTTTGTTTCACTCCATGATGCAACTGCACCTTGAATACCGTATGCAATTCTAGTCACCACAATTCAAAAAAGATGTAGCAGAATTAGAAAGGGTACAGATAAGGGTGATGAAAATGATAAAGGGATGGGACAACTTCCCTATGAGGAAAGGCTAAAGTGGCTAGGGCTCTTCTGCTTGGAAAAGAGATGGCTGAACCTAGATTTTACCATACTTTAGTAAAAGAGCCCTTTAATGGCTGCGTTCATAATTCCCATTTCCAGATCATTTATTAACATGTTATAAAGCACTGGTCCCAGTACAAATCCTTGTGGCTCGCCACTATTCACATTCCTCCATTGAAAGAACTGGCCATTTAACCTTACTCTCTGTTTTCTATCTTTTAACTAGCTCCCATCCCACAACAGATTATTGCCTCCTATCCCATGACTTTTTAATTTTCTCATGAGTTTCTCATGAGGAACTTTGTTCAAAAGCATTCTGAAAATCTAGATACATTATCCACCTTTATCCACATGTTTATTCATGCCTTTAAAGATTGAAGTACATCGGTAAGGCAAGATTTCCCTTAGCTGAAATCGTGTAGACTCTGTCCCATTAAACCATGTTCGTCTATGTGTTCAGTAATTTTGTTCTTTATAATAGCTTATACAATTTTACCCAGCATTGATGTCAGGCTTATTAGTCTGTAATCTCCCGGATCACCGCATGAACCCTTTTAAAAAATTGGCATTACATTGGCTACCCTCCAATCCTCACGTACCAATGGTGAGTTTAATGATAGGTTACAGATCACTAATAGTAGATCAGCAATTTCATTTTTTAGTTCTTTCAGTACCCAGGGGTGCATTCATCCAGGTGATTTATTTCTCCGTATCACCTTTAAATACACAGGTAAATTTCTTGCATCCTCCTCAGTAAAGACCGAAGCAAAGAATTCATTTAGAGGTCCTTTTACAAAGCTGTGGCCTACGCTAGCATCAGCACATATTTTTGATGCACACTGAGGCCCCCTTTCACGGCAGTGGGTAAAAGGCAGGGTTTTTTTTTAATGGACATGTGGCAAGTGAAGCACTTTTCGCGCGCCCATTGAGGTGGCGGTAAGGGCTCCCACGCTACACCAGCGGTAACCAGGTAGTGATTACTGTGGGGGGTGGAAACTACCGCCGGGCTGCTGCAGTAGACGGCAGTACTTCCCTTTTAGCGAGCAGTAAGCCCGCATTGGACTTTCCACTGCTTTGTAAAAGGGCCCTCAGTCTCTCTGCTATGGCCTTGCCCTCCCTGAGTGCCCCTTTTACACCTTGATGATCAAGAGTCCCATTGACTCCCTCACAGACTTTCTGTTTCTAATATACAAATTCTCTTTTAGCCTTCCTTACCAATGCTTTGCATCTAGCTTGTCAGTGCTTCCTGTTTTCTTCATTCAGATCTTTTCGCCATTTTTTGAAAGATGTTCTCTTGACTCTAATAGCCAATTTCACCTTACCATTAAACCATGCTGGCTGTCATTTCCTCATCTTTCCACCTTTTTTAATACTTGGAATACATCTGGCCTGGGTTTCCAAGATGGTATTTTTAAAAGAACGCCCATGCTTGCTTTAAACTCCAACTTTGCGGCTGCTCCTTTTAGCTTGCTTTTTTTTTAACCACTTTCTTCATTTTATCATAGTTGCCCTTTACAAAGTTAAATACTGTTACAGTGGATTTTCATACCTTTGATATTCATCTGGCAGCGACCAGCCTTTTTTAAAATACTGTTGCCAGCTGAATTAACCCCCCGTATTCAGTGCCGATGATTGAGACACAGAACCTGTACAGACCATAGCTTATGAAGTTGGTATGGGCCAACTGAGGCTTTGTCCTCCTAGTGCACTTCTCATGTTTCTGGTGTGAGGCCTTTTGTTATTTTATGTTTGATTGTGAACTCCACCACTATTTTTTGAATATATAATTCAAGCCTGTCACTGTACCAGAGAACTGGAGAGTTAACTAATATAACACCAGTTTAAAAAAAAAATGTTTGGGGTGATCCATCTAACTATAGATAGGTGAGGCTGATATCAGTGCCTGGTAAAATGGTGGATGTTATTGTTAAGAATAAACTGGTCAGTGTTCAAAAGCCCTTATGTGGTCCTCATTGGGTGCTGACTACACAAGTGGAGGAGTGGCCTAGTGGTTAGGGTGGTGGACTTTGGTCCTGAGGCAGAGTTCGATTCCCACCTCAGGCACAGGCAGCACCTTGTGACTCTGGGCAAGTCACTTAACCCTCCATTGCCCCATGTAAGCCACATTGAGCCTGCCATGAGTGGGAAAGCGTGGGGTACAAATGTAAAAAATAAAAAAAAATGCTGTGTTCTAAAAATCTCCCACTAGCAAATGGATGCATTTTGTCTGTATACAGTAAATCAATACAAGAGATTGTAAGTTCACCTGCGCTAACTTCAACAATGGCAGCATATGGTGAAGTACTAACTGCAATGTGCATTCCACATCCATTCATAACCTGCGCATTTCTCAGCTCTTAATAGGCTATGCAGTTAGCATGTGAATTAACATATGCTGTCATGCCAGCATGATATTGCTTACCACACTTGTGAATTAACAGCACACTAATTCACATGCTAACTGCTCAGCGAACTATAATAAAAGGGGACCTAAGTTATAAAAATAAGTAGTATGGGGGGGGGGGGGGGGGGGTCACAGGATTAAGCTCCATAAGTAAATGTAGAGCAAATCAAGGAAAGAGGATGGGATTTGATATAACGCCTTTCTGTGATTACATCAAAGCAGTTTACATATTATATACAGGCATTTATTTGTACCTGTGGCAGTGGAGGGTCATATAACCTGTCCAGATTCACAAGGAGCTGCAGTGGAAATCGAACCCAGTTCCACTGAATCTCAGGCCAATGCACTAACCATTAGTCTACAATGTGTCGTGTGCGATACCTACTGTATCTTATTTACAATCCAGTGGAGTCTACAGCATTCACTATGGAAAACTGTAGAAGAATATGCCAAAAGCTGTGACTACACAATGACTTCACTTGATTCTGGATTTGGTGAATTTGTCACATTTCTTGGGCTTATCTCAAATAAAATGAGTCTGTGTTCATTTAACTACATACACAGAGCTCTAATTTTATAACTAGAATTTCTTTGGTTTGTTGATGTTGACAGCTGGGGCTGCCATTTAGGTAATGGACTGGTGTACCTCTTTGTTTCTAAGAAATGTTAAATTTGAGCACGGTGTTTTATATATTTAAACAAGTGGGAAAAGCATGCAGAGCATGGCTCATGGAATTCTTTCTAACACCTCTGCATATAAATGTTTGTTTGCTTGTGTGTGTGTGTGTGTACATATGTGGTGGTATGTGTGTTATATGTTTTCTGTGTGTCTGTGATCAGGAGAAGACAAAGAAAGGAGAAGACAGTTTGAAAGGTGCAATTCTATAATCACTATGCTGGAAAGACAAGTTAGTAACTACAACTGTAGAGCAGCACCCAACCTCTTGTCCTGTGAGCTGTGCATGTACCAATTAATACTATAGCACCGACTTGGAAGCATATAGCACAATCATGACGTTATTAGACTAAGCCAGTTGTAAATGTATTTATTAAAAAGCACAAATCTATACATATTGACGTTTCCCATTTGTAAAGGATTGGATTTGATTGAAAACATTAAAAAAAATACTAAAGTATTATCACTAAAGAGAGCAATTTAATATACTCTGTACCCTAAAATAGGGAAAAACTGTATATAAACAAAATTCTTATATTGTAACTGTATTTTGTTAATATATATGCAGCCACCTTCAGACTAATTACAGCAAGACATTCCAACGGAGCAATGTGGATTTCCTGGAAACCCCAGAAATCATGACAACAATGCTAGTACCTGGTATGCCAAATTTTATAACTTAATTCTTTCTCTTTTCAATTCCAATTTTATTACTAATCTTTTTTCTCAGAAAAGATTATAGGCAATGTTTAGTATTTCTTGTAAATCGAAGCGATATTCTCTGAACAGGCTATAATGGCAAATCTAGAATTGAAATGTGTGTAGTTAAGTGCATGCATATGTGCAGAGAGAAAGTGTCACACAAGTGCACTATGTGCTATTTTATAAGAGCTTGCATGCTATACTGTGTAACTTGCAAGGGGACATGCACATAGGCAGACCATGGGAGGGGCATGGGCAGGGCTGACATTTACCCATGCAGCTTACAGAATACTATAAATTATGCATGTTACATGCCACACTTAGACATGCCCATTTATACATGCTATTGACCTGGGGCCTGATATTCAGACCGTGGGAGTTAGATTAAGTAACTCCCGCAGCCAGCGCTGAGCCTAGATATCCAATGCTGGGCCATTTCCGGCAACTGGCATTGAATAACTGTTCAAACTTAAGCGCCCAAACCGATATTCAGCTCTGGCCGGTTAAGTTTGAACTGGCCAGATAGGCCTGGTATGCACGTAGACAAATATGGCCGCCAAACTTGTGCTGAAAATCAGTGTATAGACAGTTATATTGCATGATATAACCAGCTATCTGTGTGAAATTTCAGCTGACCATGACCCGCTGAAAATTCGCGGATAGCCGGTAATAGGGCTTTTAACCGGCCAGGTGCTGATTCTGGCTGGTTAAATGCTTTTAAATGGGCATGCCTACATTTAGTTGTGCCAATGTACATTTACACTAGTATTCTATAATGGCATCCAAGTGCCCAAAATAGGAGCAGGATGTCCACTTATAGAATTGCCACAGATTTCCTTAGAAGCTTTCTTGTAGATAGAATGGAATGGGCATGAAATCAGATGAGAAAAGACATACCAAGCACATAAGAAAAAAAAACAGATTATTTATTTTTGTCTCATAATACACTAGACCCAACTTTGGGACTGAGAAAAATTTCTGGTACAAAATTATTCCTTGACTTCATCAAATAAAACAAGTCATATCCTAGTTTTATGAAAGGCCTTCACATGTATCAAATAGGCTTTTTACACATGGAAAAACTTCACAAAAATACCCCCTCCAACAGAAATAGAAAGGTGTCCAAAATGAATAAGATTGATCTTGAGTAGTAAATTGCTTATAGTTTTCGTTACTGTGTTTAATAATTATATGTTCTTACTCTTTTTCAGCTTCATGGTGGGTCCTGAACAACAACTAACAGCTTTAATGCACAATCCCACAATTCTATTTAACAAAAAAGATAACTTTGTAACTCTGCAACTACTAAATCTAACTTGATATGTCAATCTTTGCTCTTTAAAACAAGACCATGCTATGTAATTATCTACTGAATGTTTTCTTAAATATGAGAAGCTTGCGCAAACCAAATTGAAAGCATCTTATTAAGCTATGTGATCATTTTCCTTGTAAATAATCTATTTTCTAATATGTTCTTTGGCTTGAACAATACTTTAGTAAGTCAAACTGTTAAATTAATGTGTCTGATAAGTTGCTGTTAACGGTGTACTTCCATGTGAAACAAAGAACCTGGCTGACCATAGCAGTTAAATAATATAGCTAACTCTGTAATACCATCCTATTTCTTTATTATACACTCAACCAGGATAAATTAGATCAGGCAAAATACCTAGAAAGTAATTTTCAAAATGCCTGCACATCAGCAATATCCGTGCAAATTTTGCACACATTTTCAGAGTGAAAATAAGCATGTACTTCCATGTTGAAAATTACCAGAGGAAAAGCACCCAGATGCGTATCTTCACCTCCTTTTTGTAAAAGTACATTGACGGGCCCTTTTACAAAGGTGCATAGGTGCCTACGCTTGTCCAATGCACATCAAATTGGCACTACCGCTTGGCTACCGTGTGCCCCGGGCAGTAATTCCATTTTTGGCGCATGCCCAAAACACGCGGTAGAAAATATTTTCCATTTTCTACGGCCCTTATCCGATGGTAATCGGCAGTTGGCGTGCGCTGCACACTTACTGCCCGGTTAGCGTGTGAGACCTTACCACTAAGTCAGTGGGGGTGGCATTAAGATCTCAGGCTGAAAATGGACACGCACTGGTTTTCATTTTGCTGCACGTCCGTTTTCTGGCACATTAAAAAAAAAATCCCTTTTCCAGGCATGCTCAGGAAATGGACCAGCATGCATCCAAAACACAGGCCTACACCAGCGCAGGCCACTTTTGGATGCACCTTAGTAAAAGGGCCCATGAGTAAATTAAGGTACATAATGGCATTATGCATGCAATTTTACCCACATATAAACTAAGCAATTTTCAAAAAGCCCATTTTTGCAGGTAGCCTATAGATCAAACCTTAAAAAAAAACTGGTGAAAAGAGAGAAAAGCAAAGTTGTTTACTTGTAATGGTTTCCATAGACAGCAGGATAAATCAGACACATAAGTGGTTTACAGCATCTGAAAAGTACTAAGACAATGTAGCTTTCTGAGCTCCAAAACCACTAGAAATAATTTATGAGCATGTGTGACCCTTTTCATATGCCATGCCTCTGCCTCTTTTAGTATATAGCCTAGCATCAACTCTTAGGGACTGATTTATCCTCTCTCTGTAAAAAGCATGTTACGCGGTAAATGATGACAGATAAAGACATCCATGGTTCATCCAGTCTGCCCAACAGTCATATCCATTGTCAATTGATTAAACCAAAACTCCAACAATGTTATTAACAACATTTTACTGTCTGTCTCTTCATCCTGTCTGTTACATTTTTCCCACACATAGAATTTCTATTCATAAAGGCCCTGCAATAGATTTTGTTTCCAACAGGACTTTTCTGTTTGACTCTCTGCCATCCCTAACATACAGCACCACCATAGGCGGTCGGTGGCCCAACTGTTTGGGGAGGCTAAAGGGGGCGGGGTGGGGCCAGGGGCGGGGCTTACATCTATAATTGTCTGACAACACAGAAAAAAATAAGTAAAAATAAGTCACAATTAATACCTTTTATTAAATTTAGATATTAAATATGTATCATATATCAAAGAATAAAGTGGTTGCTCAAAGCATGTACTAACCACAATTGCTCAACTGCAAAACACTATGCACAAATTTGTGCAAAAACACACTCATAAACCTTACTGTACTATAACACTGGGCAGACCCTAATAAACCAATATACCACCCAAACGGAAAATGCAGACCGTCAACAATATGAAACAAGGGATCATAATATCACAATTCTCATGTAGAGCCACAAAACACCCTTTTAGGGTGGAAAGTGTTCACAATGAGCTCCTTTTATAAACGACTATATGTAGATCCTTCAAGAGGTAGTGTGTCATGATTTAGGCTCTAAAACCCTTTCTGATGACTTGGTGCAACCTCAGTAAGGCCAATACACAATTTCTCCACTGCAAAACACTATACACAAACTTGTGCAAAAACACACTCATAACCTTACCAAACCATAACAGTACTAATTCCAAGGACAGGACGAGCTACAACCTTATGCGTGGAAAGGCAGCACTGTAATTACACCGGGCTCTAAAACACCAGTGCACAACCTAGTGAAACAAAAAAACAAAAACAAAAAGGGCTGAAAATACTACATGCTAGCAGAATACTGCACCTTGATCACACATGAAAAACACATGACACAACAGATATGAAGGCAAAATACTGAACTGGAAAGTTACCTCCAGAAGTCAGACTCAGCATGTAGCAATACTAGAAAAATTGAAACTTACATGCAAAATATCACAGATGCACATTTCCAAAAGCTGACATATTCCAATTAATAAATTCTGAATAAAATGCTTTTTTCTACCTTTGTTGTCTGATCATTTAGTTTTTCTATTCACTTTGGCCCCAGTGTCTTCTGTTTTACGCAGTGTCTTCTTTTCATTTGATATTTTTTCTCGCACCATGTCCACCATCCTCCTGTGTCCTCATGAGTCCTATCTACCATCTGTAGCCCTGTCCCTATCCTTTCTCCACTTTAAACATCTGCCCTCAAAGTGTTTCAATCCAGCCCTTAAATTCAGCCATTTTCCCTCCATCCATATCCAGCATTTCTCCTTACTCCCTTCTGTCCCTGGATCCACAATCTCCCTCTTTTTCTCTTTCCCCTCTAGTGTATATCTATCCCTCCCTCTCATCCATCCCCATGTACAACCTCTCTTCCCTCCTTCTTCTCTCCCACTGCCCATATCACTCTCAGTATCTCCTTTCCTTGCACCCTGGGCCCAACATCTATCTCTTTCTTCCTCTTCCTTCCATTTATAGCATCCCTCCCTTCTCCATACAGCATCTCTCTCTCTGTCTCCCTCCCTCCCACATCCATGTTCCAACATTTCCCCTTTTTTCTTGCTGTGCATCTGTCCCTCCGTCCTCCTTCACATCCAGCATTTCTCCCTCTCTCTCCCCATGCATCTCCCCCCAACATTTCCCACCTCCCTCTCTCACCTCTACCAGCCAGCATGCTGCCTCGGTCCCTGACTCCCTAAAGCATTCGTATCTTCACCCGTACCCATCGCAGTCAGCGCTGCCTCACTGCCTGCCATTCATTCTTACAGGCAGCTCCATTCCCGCTCCCCTTTGCCGCGTCCTCCGGCTCTCTCTGATGCACTTCCTGTTTAACAGCCTTCAGCCTTTACCATAACTTATCTATCAGAATATTCCAACTTCAACATTTTGAAAGTATCTTTTGAAGATACCTTATTCCAAACCATGTGCTCTTGAAAGACTGGAGACTTCCTCCTAAGAGTAAACCACAGGGGGAGAGAAAGTTTCAAAAGAATTGCAGAGTAGAAGAGAATCTGAGATACTTCAGAAGGGCATGATGTGCAAGAAAAGGTGTATATCCTCAGAAGCTTTCTCTAAATGTTTTTGACTTCTGAAAGTGCTACTTAATCCTGGTAGATGATGTCACTCAATTTGTGGCTCATTCATCCAGCTTGTAGAAAGAGAACACAAGAATGGCAATGCTAATATAGAGTACAGGAGTAGCCTAATGTTTACAACAGTCGGCTGAGAACCAGGGAAGCCCTGTTCAAATCCCACTACTTCTCCTTGAGATCTTGGGCAAGTCACTTAGGGGGTCTCTTAGAAAGGCATGCTAGCGTTTTTAGCATGCACTAAATGCTAGAGACACCCATATATTCCTACGGATGTCTCTAGAATTTAGTGCACTAAAATGCTACTGTGCCTTAGTAAAAGGACCCCTTAAACCTCCATTTCCCCAGGCACAAAGTTAAAGACTGTGAGCCTTCCAGGAACAGAAAAATACCTATTGTACTTGAATGTACACATGTCAATAGCTTTTGGGCTTGCAGGCAGTATATAATATACATTTAAAACATATGCTAATAGAAGTGTCTGTACCAAGCAACTATTTTGTGCTAAGTATAGAGAGACAGAAGAACATAAAAATACCATGAGATGCAATCAGTGACCAAGAAAAGGTGGCAAAACGATATAGAAAAGGGTCCCATTATATTGGGTGCCACTGGCTTGATAAAAAGAACTTTCAAGCACATGTTTGTATATTCCCTGTATATATTACATGCTATGAACTCCAGAAGGAAGATCTTTAGCACAGCACAAGTACTAGGAAGAGAACTAATAGTATATTTGGGAGACTGAGATCACAACCACTATACCATAGTAACGTGGGGGGGCATAATCAAAAGGGACGCCCAAGTTTTGCTGAGGACATCCTCACAAAACATCCCGATGGAGGGACAGGGAAACCCGTATTATCGAAACAAGATGGACGTCTATCTTTTGTTTCGATAATACGGTCGGGGATACCCAAATCTTGACATTTAGGTCGTCCATACAGATGGTCGTCCCTACACTTGGTTGTTTCTGATTTTTGGCGATAATGGAAACCAAGGACGCCTATCTCAGAAACGACCAAATGCAAGCCCTTTGGTCATGGGAGGAGCCAGCATTCATAGTGCACTGGTCCCCCTGATATGCCAGGACACCAACCGGGCACCCTAAGTGGACTTCATAAATTGCTCCCAGGTACATAGCTCCCTTACTTTGTGTGCTGAGTCCCCCAACCCACAACTGTACACCACTACCATACGGGTGAAGGGGGGCACCTACATGTGGGTACAGTGGGTTTGTGGTGGGTTTTGCAGGGCTCACATTTACCACCACAAACATAACAGGTAGGGAGTGGGATGGGCCTGGGTGCGCCTGCCTGAAGTGCACTGCACACACTAAAACTGCTCCAGAGACCTGCATACTGCTGTGATGGACCTGAGAATGACATTTGAGGCTGGCACAAAATATTTTTAAAGATGTTTTTTTAGGGTGGGAGGGGGTTAGTGACCACTCGGGGAGTAAGGGGAGGTCATCCCCGATTCTATCCGGTGGTCATCTGGTCAGTTTGGGCACCTTTTTGTGGCTTGGTCATAAGAAAAACAGGACCAGATAAAGTTGTCCAAGTGCTCATCAGGGAAGCCTTTTTTTCCATTATGGGTCGAGGACGCCCATGTGTTAGGCACGCCCAAGTCCCGCCTTCGCTACACCTTCAACACGTCCCCCATGAACTTTGGTCATCCCCGCAACGGAAAGCAGTTGGGGATGCCCAAAATCGGCTTTCAAATATGCTGATTTGGGTGACCCTATGAGAACGATGCCCACCTTCCGATTTGTGTCGAAAGAGGGGCGTCCTTCTCTTTTGAAAATGAGCCTGATAGTAACATAGTAAACGACGGCAGATAAAGACCTGTATGGTCCATCCAGTCTGCCCAACAAGATAAACTCATTTTACATGGTATGTGATACTTTATATGTATACCTAATTTTGATTTGTCCCTGTCTTTTTCAGGGCACAGACTAAAAGTTCTGAAACTAACGTTGAAGCCCCTATCTATTCAGTCACAATCAGGGCTTAGACTGTAGAAGTCTGCCCTTGTTTAACTGAGATTAATTTCTATCAAATACAAAACAAATTTATTTGGAGGCAGTTGCAGACAAACATTAATCCTGGATTCTATAAATGGCATCCAAATTTGGGTGTGATCCTAATCTAATCTAACATTGGACTAAATTAGTTGTAAAATCCCTGAATAGGTCCTATGCGATTTACAAAGAAAAAAACCCCCAAACAATAATGGGGAAAACAGAATATAAAAACAAATGAGATTATATTGTTAATATAAATCAAATAGAAATGGTTTCAGTCACTTACAAAAAAGCATATATTTTGGAATCATCCAAATGGTACTAGGTATGGCATTCCAAAAATAAATAGCCTGAAATGAAAATATAGACTTAGGGATTTTCGCTATAAGCATATACTTAACAAAAGGACATCTCAATAAAAATTGGTCTTGAAGTCAAATAGATCAGCAGTAAAATTACTGGGGGCCCTTTTACTATGGTGCACTGAAAAAGTGGCCTGTGCTGGTGTAGGCGCGTGTTTTGGAAGCGTTCAAGGTCCACTTTTCAGTGCTCCTGCAAAAAAAACCTTTTTTGTCTGAAAATGGATGTGCGACAAAATTACAACCAGCATGCATCCATTTTTGGCATGAGATCTTATCGCCACTCATTGACTTAGCAGTCAGGTCTCACACGTTAACCAGGCGGTAATCATCAGTGTGCGTACACTGACAATTACCACCGGGTAAGCGCCATGTGGTAGAAAATTTCTACTGCGTGTTTTGGACATGCATCAAAAATAGAATTACCATCCGGGGCATGCAGTAGCTGGGCAGCAGTTCCAATTTGATGTGCGTTGTATGCCCGTAGGTGCCTATGTGCCTTAGTAAAAAAGGCCCCTCTGCAGACCAACTACCGGTTCTGGAGCATCTCCTTGTAAAATAAAGAACATAATACAGGCTATTTTTAAAACAACACATGCTTTTAGAGAGAACCAATGCAAATCCTGCAAATATTTAGTAACATTGTAAACTTAGGAGCCCTTTTACCAAGCCGAAGTATAAAATGGCCTGTGGTAATGTGGGTACTTGGGATTACCACATGCTGAGGCCACTCTTTACCATGGTAGGAAAAACCCTATTTTTTAACTGAAGTTCATAATGGCCATGTGCTAATTTTCCAATTTGTGAGCAGCCATTTACTGCCCGAGCCCTTACTCTCACCTATTTAGAAGGTGATAAGGGCTCACGTGCGACTTCCATTGTAATTGGATGTAATTCCATTGTAATTGCGATGACCATGCACTGCCCGACTACCACTGGGAATACCTACTCCCTGCCCTCAGTGCTAGAAAATAAAAATGATTTTCTAGCGTGGGAAATTCTTACACAGTAGCCTTACCGCCATTTTGTTAAAGGGCCCCTTAGTGATTCAAAAAAATACCGACGAGCGGCTGTAGTATGGATTAATTACAATTGCTTTAACAAAGTGACATGCAGTCCAATATACAGAGAATTGCAATAATCTAAACGAGGTTACATCAGCATTTGAACTAGATAAGCAAAAAGTGATGTTGATGAAAATATGATCTAGTCAACCGGAGTTGTCTCATTCAAAAAAAGTTCGGGTTTTTTTCCAAAGATGGGCAAGCTGAAGTTCAAAAGTAAGAGAAGAGTTTAGAATAATACAGTGCACTCCATTTAAGTGCACGTCGGATAAGTGCATGCTCTGTTTAACTGCATGCCGTACGTCGGTCCCATTTTTCACGCCATCAATTTCTATGGGGACAAACTTCGGTTTAGTGCACCACTGATAAGTGCAAGATTTGCTTATATGCATGGTTTAAGACTGCTCCTCTGCAGGAAAGACTCCGCATATGGAAGTTGATTGGCGCGTGACATAGGGGCGGTAAATTTGAAATCTCGGTTAACTGCCACAGACAGAATAAGCAAAAGAATGTTGTTAGAGTGTACACTAGAGTCATCATCGTCGCACAACTGTAAGACTTTAATACTGGCTGAACGAATGGAAGTTCTTAAAAAATTATAAAACAAACAAAGTCAAGCATCTATTGCTAAAGAATATGGTGTCAATCCCAGTCAAATTTCACGCATCTTGAAGCAGAAAGACCAGCTTCTGGAAGACTGGCAAAACAATACAAATCCACAACGGAAACGGGCGGGAAAAGCTGAGGATGTAGAAGATGCTCTTCTTCGCTGGTTTTCTCAAGTCAGGAGAAGTTTCCTGTTAGTGGTCCACTGCTTATGGAGAAAGCTAATCAGCTAGCTGAAAGTCTTGGACTAACTGAATTCAAAGCCACTGTTGGATGGTTGGAAAGATGGAAGGAGAGGAACAACATAAAATTCAAGTAACAGCATGGTGAAAAACAAGACGCTGATGACTTTGGTGCTGAAAATTGGGTTGTTTCAGTTCTTCCTACCATCTTGAACGAGTTTGCACCTCGTGACATTTTCAATGCTGACGAAAACGGTCTCTACTGGAGAGCGATTCCTGATGGAATACTTGCATTCAAACAAGCCGAAACTACAGGAAGTAAAACGTCAAAGGACCGACTAACAATCCTCCTTTGCTGCAATATGGATGGGAGTGAGAAGTTGGAACCACTCGTCATTGGAAACAACAAACAGCCCCGTTGCTTCAAGAATGTTAAGCGACTTCCTATGTCATACGAGGCTAACGCAAATTCATGGATGACTGGGGAAATTTGGAAGCAGTGGCTAAAGAAGTTAGACACTAGAATGTGGGCACAAAAGCATCAGATTTTGTTGCTTTGTGATAATTGTGCTGCACACAGTGATGTCAGGCTATCTAACATCAAGGTGGTCTTCCTGCCACCAAACACTACCTCTCTGATCCAACCTATGGATCAGGGCATAATAGCCAATTTCAAAAAACACTATCGGGCTCTTGTGCTATGTCATCTGATGAGCATTATGGATGACCAGACTGGTAAGGATAAAAGTGCTGTTGAACTGGCTCGTAATCTATCACTATTGGATTCCCTACATATGCAGAAAAAGCCTGGAATCATGTTACACAGACAACCACTGTGAACTGCTACAAGTGGGCAAGCTTTGTTAAGGATGTGGAGAGGGACGAAACAGATGCAGCTGTTGCAAACGTGTCAGATGAACAGGCTATTGACATCCCAGCCGGTGTTACTGAAGAGGAGTTTCATCACTACGTAGCTGTTGATTACATTCTACAAACAGCTGATGACAACACTGAAGTCGAGATATGCGCCTACACGCAGACAATGGCTGATGATGAAACAGATGATGAAATGAGCAGCGAGGCACATGCTGACGAAATTCAACAACCTCCTGTCACTTTTGCAAGAGTGCTGGAGAGTCTCAACACCGTGCGGGCCTATCTGGAGGCCACTGGATGTCAGTGCTATGACAGTTTTTACCATCTGGCAGACGTAGTCTATGAAACTCACAAACCCAAGAGTGTACAGGGGACTATGACTGATTACTTCAAGTAAGCCTAACATCAGTTAACGGAGACTGTATAATGTCAGTTAATGGAGACTGTATACTGTACGTATAATAAACAGGACTGTACATATGTTTATCAGATGTCAAGCTTCTTTGGGTCACAACGGTTAAGTGCACGCTCCAGTTAACTGCATGTATTTCTTTGGTCCCAGACCCTTGCACTTAAGCAGATTGCACTGTACCTAAAACCCTTCAACTATCTTTGACAGGCAATGATATTCCTAATGATAAAGGACTAGCTGTTGGAACTTGAGTATTAGGATTTCTAAACTATAGGATATTAGTTTTAGAAGCATTAACTTTTAACAAATTATTAGCAGCCCAGTTTTGAAGCTTAATGATACAATATGATAATCTACTAAATGTATCATTAACAGTAACACATGGTATTACTTAACTCATAAAAAGATTAAATAACATTGGAGACGGGGGGAGTCTTGAGGTACCAGTCTTGAGCTGTCAGAAAATGTCCCATTTTTACAGACTCTGTATGTTCTATTGAATAAAAATTCTTTAAACCAATTCAACACGCGTCCAGCCATCCCAAATTTCCTTAACCTGTTCAGCAATAATGAATGGTCTACTGAATCAAATGATGCTGATAGCTAAAGCAACTCTTAACCTCAGTAATTAAAGTAAGCAATAATGTCTCGGTTCTACGCTGGGATCGAAACCCAAACTGTGAGGGATGTAAACAAGAAAAATTGTCCACATATTGAGCCAGTTGTTTACTTACAAGAGTTTCTAAAAGTTTGGTAAGAAATGGAATGCCTGCTATAGGCCTAAAATTAGCAACATATGAAAGATCAAGGTCTTGCGCTAAAAGACAATTTTAAAAAAGGCACAATTCAACTAATAAGAGGTACTGGAAGATATAAAAATAAATTAGATGATCATCCTTCCAACACACAGTGGCAACAAGAAAGATGAGGAACTAGAGATTGAACTTCTGTAACAGAAAAGACATCAAATGGATTCCAAAACTGGTCTGCCATTATAGCAGTATTAGAGTCAGCTGGAAGCCCGTATTATGTTGCAATTGTTTTCCTAAATGTTCAGTACATACTCTTGCTATCTTATTTTGAAAAAAGATCAGCCATCATTTGTGCATTTGGATGAACAGATGAAACAAGATCAGTTGGAGGAGGAAGTGAGGTCAATATTGAGATCAACACACAAATAAATTAGTTAATGAACCATTAACAATTACTGATGTTTGGCTCTAATTTGGATTTGTGTGCAGATCTGGGTTCAGATGATTATATAAAGATGTACACCCAAATTTTCTTGCATGCAACTTAAAAGGGGGCATGACTATAGGAGGGTCATTGGTGAGTCAGGGGTGTTCCAAAGAATTACATGCAGTGTTATAGAATTTGGAGGCTATTTGCCAAGTTGCATGCCAGGATTTATACCAGGTTCCAACTGGTGTTAATCCTCATGCCCAAAGTTGGGTGCCAGAATATATGAACGCTATTCTATGAGGAGCATCAGCCCAAAGCACCCTTTATAAAACAGTGCTCAGTGTGAATTTTCCCCAGTGCTTTTTACTGAATCCTACCTTAAATGCATAAACAACCAGGCTTTAAAATCCAAATTCACAAAACCTTAAACATAAAAACATTGACTATAATCAACAATTACAGAACTTAAAGCACATTCACAAGTCAAGTACATTCTTTATATGCTATGCTTGTTCTTATTGTTCAAATTGCTTTTACATGTTTTATTTTAGCCTGTTAAAATATTGCATGATTCAAAGTTTGTATATCCTGTGGTAATTTTACTCATCATGCAATTAGTTTATTTTACAATGACTGATGAAGTGGGTATAAGTCTTCAAAGTTTGCCACAAATGTACTAAGTTAGTCCAATAAAAATATATTACATACATTTGACTCGTATTTGTACTCAACATTAAACACATTGACATTTTTGACTCTAGCCCTTCTCCTTTCCTAGATGTTCTAAGAAGTACAACATAGATGGATCTTCAACTCCTTAAATGGTTTAAATCAATATTTCTTAACCTGGCCCTGGAGCCAGAAGGGTTGGAATTAGGACAAGGTACCTGGAGCTTTCCCCTGGGCAATGTATTTTGGAGAGGTGGATGGAAGGGAGCAAATGCTGCATCTGCTGCCATTTAGTGTCATTGCAGCTTCAGCTCAGTTTGCATTTGGGGTTTCATTTCATGCTGCCAAAATAGTGAAATTTAGTCATACCTGTTCATTTCCTTTCCATAAACCCTGCCACACCAGTCTGAATAAGTGGGTTTTGTTCCCTTTATACTAGCAGATGGAGGTACATAGGCTGGTGCCCCCTGGAACTCAATTTATATACTAACAACCTCCAAAAAACAAAATAATTAATTTAATCAGTGTAAACTAAGGAAATTCTAATTGTGTTGAAGAAAAAGCACTTTAGTGTGTCAGAAGCACCTGAAAATGTGCTGTCCACTTCTAATCACTGGCATTAAAAAACCTCCTTTAATATTCTCATGTTTGTAAATATCTGTTTTCTTTTACATATTCAAGAACTAAGGACTTAGCTTAGCTTTGTCATGCATTCTGGTACTCTCCAGCATACCACTGCAAAAGCAGCATAAGGTCTTCTGTGTCACATTCAAGGCCAATCTACCACTCCAGAATAATTAAATTAACCTATTAACCTATACAAGGAACTTTGTACATCAAATGAGAGAAAAGTGGTGAACCCCATGAGTCTCATATAGCCGAAGTCTTCAAGGGCAGGTCCCAGACTAGTGAGGCAGGACTCAAGGAAAGGAAATGTAATTTTTCCCTTCTGTGCCCTGCCCCTTGGGAGGAAGGGAGACTTCAGCCTTAGAGGCTGAAAATAAAAGAGAGATAACCAGGCTTAGGTAGGCGCAAACCAGTAAAAATGTTTATGGGTACTTCACAAAGCCAACAGATAATAAGTAATCTCTCTGGAGCAGTTTGTCATCCACTAGCCAGATGCACAGACTGAATAACAAGACTGCACACCTCTCATCTCTTTGTTATCACATATATATACTGTTACAAGTCTTGTTTCTCCTAAATCATGTGACTTCTCCTAAACTAACTTGTGATCATATATGGATATTCCTGTAATATTCTGAACATGGCCAAGACCGAGCTTATTGTCTTCCCACCCAAACCTACTTCCCCTCTCCCTCCACTCTCTATCTCAGTTGATAACACCCTCATCGTCCCTGTCTCATCTGCCCGCAACCTCGGAGTCATCTTCGACTCCTCCCTCTCCTTCTCTGCGCATATCCAGCAGATAGCCAAGACCTGTCGCTTCTTCCTCTATAACATTAGCAAAATTCGCTCTTTCCTCTATGAGCACACCACCCGAACTCTCGTCCACTCTCTCATTACCTCTCGCCTTGACTACTGCAACCTACTCCTCATTGGCCTCCCACTTAGCCATCTATCCCCCCTTCAGTCCGTTCAGAACTCGGCTGCACGTCTTATCTTCCGCCTGGACCGATATACTCATATCACCCCTCTCCTCAAGTCACTTCACTGGCTTCCGATCAGGTACCGCATACAGTTCAAGCTTCTCCTACTAACCTACAAATGCACTCGATCTACAGTCCCTCCTTACCTCTCTACCCTCAACTCCCCTTATGTTCCTACCCGTAACCTCCGCTCTCAAGACAAATCCCTCCTCTCAGTACCCTTCTCCACCACCGCCAACTCCAGGCTCCACCCTTTCTGCCTCGCCTCACCCCATGCTTGGAATAAACTCCCTGAGCCCATACGCCAGGCCCCCTCCCTGCCCATCTTCAAATCCTTGCTCAAAGCGCACCTCTTCAATGTCGCCTTCGGCACCTAACCACTACACCTCTATTCAGGAAATCTTGACTGCCCCAACTTGACATTTCATCCTTTGATTGTAAGCTCCTTCGAGCAGGGACTGTCCTTCTTTGTTAAACTGTACAGCACTGCGTAATCCTAGTAGCGCTCTAGAAATGTTAAGTAGTAGTAGTAGTAGTAGTAGTAGTAGTAGTTGTTCTTTGCATCCCGCATAGATTCCATTACAATAGTCTGCGTGGCTTAGTACCATTGATTGTGCAAGGTTGCAAAATATTTTCCTCGGGAAGAATGGTTTCACACATTTTAGTTTCCACATTGAGAGAAACATTTTCTTTATGGTGAGTTTAGCTTGGGACTCTAGTTGGAGGTTGCGGTCGATTGTTACTCTGACAATTTTCAGGCTGTCAGAAATAGGGAGGGTGTATCCTGGGGTGTTAATGTTTGTGGGTTTGTATGCGTTGTATTCTCTTATTGACCTATAAGTGCATTCAATCTGCTGCTTCCCAGTACCTCTCCACTCTTGTCTCTCCCTTCGCCCCCCCTCGGGTACTCCGTTCTGTTGATAAATCTCTCTTATCTGTCCCCTTCTCCTCTACTGCTAATTCCAGACTCCGTTCCTTTTATCTTGCTGCACCTCACGCCTGGAATAGACTTCCCGAGCCTGTACGTCTAGCCCTGTCTTTGGCCGTCTTCAAGTCCAAACTTAAAGGCCACCTCTTTACCACTGCTTTTGACTCCTAACCACTACTCACTTGCCCTGTCCTTTTATCCTCACCTCTTTAATCCCTTACCCTTAATTGTTCTGTCTGTTTAACTGTCTATCTAGATTGTAAGCTCTTTGAGCAGGGACTGTCTTTTTGTTTATGGTGTACAGCGCTGCATATGCTTTGCAGCGCTATAGAAATGATAAGTAGTAGTACTATTTCCTACATTATATCATCCTCTCCTCTTGTGTGCACATGCACACCTGTGGCCACTAACTTAGTTCTTATCAGCATGGCTGTGCTCATAGCAAAATGACCATGAAATCAGCTAGTTCATATCATGAAACACCTGGTGTCTCTTCCACTCTGAGCACATATTTCCGTTGGAACATCCTGAGCTCATATGGTCCTTAGTCTCAAGGTTACATCCAATTATATCTGCCGTATATGGACTGCAGGGCCCCCAGCTCCTTCCTTGTGTCACCTTGACATGTAACATGCATATCCCATATCCTAAGAAAGCATTGTACAACTGCAGGAACACAAGGTTAGGAAAACTTGGGCGCCAGCTGGCCCATCATACTGTTAGCCTACTAAGCCTTGGGATCCAGAGCTAGCTGAGTCCTGAGATCCAGCTGAATCTTTCTACCGGCCTTGTACCATATAACATGGCAGTATAGGAAGGATTATACAGAAATTAACAGGTATGACCCATTTTCAACTTCCTTACTATCCTTACCACACCAGTCTGAACAAGTGGGATGTACCTAAGCAGATTCTCTCTTGAAGACAAGGCACCCTGGATAACAGCCCTGCCAAAGGCCAACTGGTCTTTGGCCAGAACGTCAACCCTTTACTACTTAACAAAACAATGTAGCAACAACCAGGTCACTGCTCTGCAAATATCTTGACTTGACACCCGGAAGGCAACCACCTGCACTTGAGTAGAGTGGGCCCGGAGAACCCTTGGTACCAACCTTGAAAACTCAAAAATGTTTTATGGTGAAGTTGTATGGTACTGGTCACATCTGGAAAAACCTGAATATGTTGACCAGAAAACTGAACATTCTTCTTTGAAACTATATTCAGTGAAAAAAGTAGCCAAGAGGGTTGCCCCAGTTTCAATAACATCCTGATATGTTGCCAAAACATTAGTTAATATGTCTGCACTTTCAATCTAAATTTGATTTCTGAAGGAAACATAAGTACATAACAATATAAGCAATGCAATACTGAGATAGACAGAAAGTCCATCAAGCCCACTATCCTGCTTCCAACAGTAGCTAATCCAGGTCACAAATACCTGGCAACATCCCAAAACAGTACATTTTATGCTGCTTATCCTAGAAATAAGCAGTGGATTTTGCATCTTACTAATGGCTTATGTACTTTTAGGAAATTATCCAAACTTTTTTTAAATCCTGCTAAGCTAACTACTTTTTATCAAACTATCTAGAACAGTTAGGAGAACACAATTGCTCAATTGGCATATATGTCAGAACACACTAATTGTGTATAGAGGAAAGGCCTCAAGAAGCCCCTGGCTTCTGAACAGAGATCAACAAAAAAAGTAAATAGTATTGTTCAGAGGTTCGGGCCAATGATGAAACTACCCAGCCTCCGCGAGCTATGGAAATACATAGCCGGGGGTTTCTTGAGGCCTTTTACCATGTTCTCTGGCAACAAATTCCAGAATTTAATTACACGTTGAGTGAAGAAATATTTTATCCAATTTGTTTTAAATATACTACTTAGTAGCTTCATTGCTTGCCCCTTAGTCTTTGTATTTTTGGAAAGAGTAAACAAGTGATTCACATCTACCTTTCCACTCCACTCAGTATTTTATAGAACTAAATCTGACCAGAATTGCACACAATATTCAAGGTGCAGTTTCACCATGCAGCGATACAAAGGCATTCTCATTTTTGTTTTCTATTCCTTTCCTAATAATTCCCAGCATTCTATTTGCTTTCTTAGCCGCCGCTGTACACAGAGCAGAGGTTTTCAATGTATCATCAATGGAATTTTGCATCACATAGTTTAGGTTCCTCTTTCCCACATACATCACTTTGCACTTGCTCACTTTAAACATCATCTGTCATTTCGATGCCCAGTCACCCAGTCTTGTAAGGTCCTCTTGCAATTTTTCACAATCCTCTTACGATTTAACAACTTTGTGTCATCAGCAAATGTAATTACCTTATTAGTTATTCCCATCTCCAGATATGTTAATTATGTTAAAAAGCAGTGGTCCCAGTACTCCTGGAGTCCTCACTATCTACCTTCCTCCATTGAGAATACTGAGCATTTAACTGTACTCTCTGTTTTATATCTTTTAACCAGTTTTTAATCTGCAATAGGACATTACCTCCTATCCCATGACTTTCTAATTTCCTCAGGAGTCATTCATGATGTCCTGTGCCAAATGCCTTTTGAAAATCCAGATACTCAATATTGACTGGCTCACCTTTACCCACATGTTTATTCACTCCTTCAAAAAAATGAAGTAGACTGGTGAGGCAAGATTTCCCTTGACTAAATCAATGTTGGCTTTGTCTCATTAATCCATGCTTATGTATATGCTCTGCAATTTTGTTCTTTTAAAATAGTTTGTACCGTTTTGCCCTGCACCAGCGTCAGGCTCACTGGTCTATAACTTCCCAATCACTTCTGGAACCCTTTTTAAAATTGGCATTACATTCTCCAATCTTCTGGTACTATGCTTGATTTTAAAGCTACATTATATATTACTAACAATAGCTCTGCAAGTTCACATTTTCAATTCTATCAGTACTAGTTGTTTATGAGCAGACAGAGACTATCTTGTGTGCATGGAAACCACAGGCAACCTGAGGAAAGCCCAGTTGAAGTTGGTGGTTTTACCCTGGCTTCTCTACCTAGTTGTCCTGGGTTGGGGGATTATCAAGAATTTAGGGCCATCTGGATGCAGCTAACCAATGAACCTGAAAAGTTGAAAAATGAATCCTTTGCAGAGATCTTCCTGGTGGAGGATCCAGACCTATATGTACTGAGATCTAAAGTGCCTATATCCCAGCAGCAGAGTCAGAGAACTCAGGTTATACCAAGGATCTAGGAGCTAAAGTAGAGGGGAACCCTGATGCAGAGAAGGTCACACAAAATGCCCCCGATTCCTTAAACAGCTTACATAAGTGTGGAGAAAATCATGGGAATTTCAAGAGAGCCCAAATGGAAAACGAATCCTTTAGAGAAGGCCAATCTAAAGTGAAAGTGATAGATAGGAAACTATAGTCAACCAAGCCCCTCTAAGGCGGAGCTCCCATATTTTATAATGAAATATGATTTACTGTATAGCATAGCCAAAAGAAACCTACAAGGAGAAGAGGTAGTGCCTCAGTCCTACTGTAGGCAAGTAATGAATGCATCTGGCCCATAGTTGTCAGGGGCTACTTGGGGGAAAAGAAAACCCTGGAGTGCATAATGGCCCAATGTTTCTGGTCAGAGTTGTATAAACAGGTACAACTGTACTGTCAATCATGCTTGGCCTGCCAGCAGAACAGAACAGACCTGCATGGGTTCCATCGGTCTCTCTTGTTCCTATACCGATGATCGAGACCCCATTCAAAAGAATGGCCACGAACTTTGTGGTCCAGAAAAACGCAGATTACACGTCTTACTGTGGACGTAGCTTTTATTACAATAACTTCAATATCACAAATGCCTAGCATGAATCACGTTTCGTCCTCGCTTCAGGATGCATCAGGGGTAATTAATAATACATTTGAAAGTATACCACATAAATATATTAAATCAAAAACACCAAAGGTAAACAATACCAATAAAATGGAAAACAAAAAAAATGAATAAACATATCACAAAAACATTGGATCAGGTTACACCACTATTATGCATAAAAATAATATACAGAGAATAGGTCAGAGTGAATGCACATTAAGCCCTGGGTCAGACCTGGACTCAGGCCTCCTATTATTACCGCTTACCAATAACAGAGCTGGAATACAACCTGGATGTAAATGAGGGCAGCAGATAAACAGTTGTATGCTGAAGATCCCCTGCAGGTCTTGGCAGTGCTTCAGAGAAGATGGTTGGTAGAAACCTGAATGATGGTAATTCAGGCAGCATGGAAAAAAAACAGCCTTTTCTTCTTGGCTCCCAGCACTTCTTTATACAGTTGTGGTGGAGGCAAAGTACTTGAAGATAAGCAAGCACCTCCCGATGTTCTGGACTTTCTGACCTGGGAAATTACTGGAATGTCCACTTTGTCAACAAAATTGCAATTCCTGGGTCTCAGACTCCAAATGGTCCAGTGACGTCAGTTTTGTGGCCTTGATTTCATGCCCAGGCTCCAAAGTGTCTGAGTCAGCCTGAATTGGGGTGCATGTCACTGAGCAAGAATGTTGTCAGATGATTGCATTAGGCAACCAGTCCATAAGCAATCCCATTTTTCTGATGTAGGACCTTAGTAAAACCAGGGCACAGTTCACACTATGTTGATGCACGGCTTGAAGTATCTGGTGCTGAGGTTGTTACCAAGCTCTCATTATAATTAGATACATGGGGGGGGGGGGGGGGGTTGCCCCTATATTTCCCCCCTTTATTTCAAGATGGCATGCAAACAAGTGCTTGACAGGTTGAAATACTAGCTAAAAAGGTAATGGTATGTGTCTACTCACAAAACGAAGATGCAACATAGTAATGCTAACATAAACAATTAACAAGTCATACACTAGCATTCTATGTATAATAATGCAACAACATTCTGTAATATATTCAAGCCTAATAAACAATAAATGTAACTGATAATGTCTCATGAATTGACAAAGCATACAGTGAATAATGATAAGACTACATGCTATTGAGCTTGATAAATGTCTGAGCATACAACAATGTAAATAAGCTTAAAACAACAGCAGGTATATAAGCATATAAATGTGTAATACTTGAACACATGATCAAGTAATGAAGCAAGGCAAACTGAACTGCATGCAACAATTTCCACTGGAGATGTGGTCAAATGACTTAAAATACATAAGTGAATGTCCATTGAAGTCATATGTCTGTCTCTGTAAGTGCCATATTCCATGCGTAGGACCCAAGAGGCAGGCAGGAATAGGGAGCATGTCTGAAAATGTTACTCTGGAGGATCTGGATTTCAGCTTTGTACATGAAATGAGACTGAAGGGGGGCAGACTCAAGAAAAATGTCAGGAAGTATTTTTTCACGGAGAGAGTGGTGGATACAATGAGCCCTATTAAAACATCTGTTGTAGACAATCTACCTTACATCAGAGAAGTAATCCTTTTTATTTTCAACGTAACCCACACTAAACATAAAACATTTCACATTACAATCAGAAGAACAAAATGGGTTTTTTTCTAAAGACATATATGCAGGGTAGATGATTGACACAGAAAACAAAGACAGTGATCCAGCGATATCCCAAACTACTTCTCTTATGATGCATACAAGTTACATGTGATGGTGTGCAGGCTACATTAGGGTGCTTCAGTGTGCAGATCCTGCTAGTTTGGAAGATCCTTACAGGGCATGCAACATTTAGTAAAACTATATTAGTTATGACCAACAATCCAAATTCCTGTTACTTTTCATCCAGGGAACTCTGATAACCTGGATTCTACTGGTCCTTTCTGGATCTTAAAAATGACTGAACAATGGTAAATACGTTTGAATCTTTCATTTTTTAATATGCCTCTTCATAAAGATTGTAATTGTCCTTTCAGATATTTTACATAATACTGTTAAATATATAGATTGCTTCTTTATGTTGCATATTGCAATTATCTCTTAGAGGGACACATGGATGAAGATCTAAATATCATCATGCTTTGCTGCATTCTCAGTTTAGTAGATGACGTGTGTATGGACTTCAATTCTTTGTGACCTTGAAAAGAAATTTAAATATTAGAAAGTATAGTTGTAATTTCTACAGAAAACATACATAACTGCACTGAACAATGGTCTCTAAACCTGCAGCTTAGCAAATGTTGAGAACAAAAATGAGAATTTAATTCATTGCTATGTTAGTAGGCATGCTGGATATGTACAATCTCATACAATTCTTAAGCATCGTATGTATTTCTGGTCATCCCAACTAATAAAAAAACACCAAAAATGGGATAAGATACAGAAAAAAACAACCAAATAATAAAGAGGATGGAAGGGCACCCCCCAAAGAGAGAATGTTAAACATGTTAGGGATCTATGGCTTGAAGAAGAGATATCTTAAAGAAAATATGACAGAGGTTTACAAAATCATGAGTTAGGTGGAATGGGTAAGTAAGAAATGGTTATTTATCCTTACAAATAAGTACTACATTTTTTCACTCAATCCACAATTAAGCTACAGAAGTTGTTGCTAGAAGATGTGGTCAAGGCATTTAGCACAGCTGGGTTTTAAAAGGATTGAAACAAGTTGCTGGAGGTCAAGTCTACAATCTATTAGTCATATAGACTTATAATAATAATCATAATCATAAACAGAATATTTATATACCATCTATTTCAGTTAGCTCAAACGGTTTACAATTTAAAAAAGGCAGAAGAAAATTTACATTATAAAGAATAAAACTTAAACATCTAAAGTAAACTAAACAGTTTCTAAACATTTGATTTCAACAATTTTAAATTAAATAATTAGCTTATGTTAGTGTACATATTATGGGGTCATTTTACTAAGGCGCACTAACAGATCTGGCGTGCACTAAATAAGATGCCCACAGAAGTATAAATGGGTGTCTTAGCACGCCTCAGTAAACAGACCCCCTCTAAGTAAATAACCAGACTTTAGATCTCAAATAATTTGTTTCACATCTAATTTTCAAAGATAATGAATTTAATGTAGCTGCAAAGGAGCAACTACATTAAAAAGCTGTTTGATAATGATAGTTGAATGGAAGAGTGAGGTGCAAGATCAAATTAATTTACATGTACAGAACTGACTGGATACCAAGCAAGGCCAAACTTTCAATACATTATCCAAGTATAAAGGACAATTTCCATATAAAATCTTAAAAGCTACTCTGGCACCAACCGGCACAGTGGAGTTCCTTTAACAAAGGTGTAATCCTTTCAAACCTATTTTTATACAGAATGATTGTCACCATATTTTGTAGCAACTGCAGATAAGATAGTAGTGATTTATAAATTCCTAAATATAGAGAATTGCAGTAGTCTAGTCGTGAAAGATGAACCTTGAGACTAGCTTCTGCAGATTTTCTTGCAAGAAAAATAAAAATTGATATAAAAAACGCATCTGTAGAAAAACAAAGGAAATTATATGGTTAATCTGAGCATTTCTATCTAAAGTTGAATCCAATCATACTCTTAAACTATGATCAGTTGAGTATAGAGGAATTATTTTATCCCGAGCAAGAAAAGCCACTGCTGATCTTTAAGCATTAATCACAAATAATCAGAGGCACCCCTACCTACCTGCCATGAGCTTTATATAATTCAATATTTTAAATGGATCTAATTTTCATTTATTTTTACATATGATAGAAACCAGCAAAAAGTTGAGTCTTTTCCACAGTTTTATTTTTGGAGGGGTCTCCCTGAAGCAGCATGTGCAAAACATAGTCCTTGACAGGGATCAACAACAGTGATATAAGGTAAGAGGAGAATATCAAGCCTGAACCATCTTTTCCTGAACTAATATGGATTCTGCAGCTTGAAGCGTGAATACAACAGAGATTAGCCTTCTTCAAGGAAAACTACTTCTTGGCACAACTATGCTAGTGACGTCACCATCCAAGGACATGTGTTTAAGTGCACTAGCCATCCACATTATCTCCTGGAAAGGTGCATAGGAGCGTGCCTTATAGAGACAGAGTCTCCGGTACATCTGTGAACCATGGAGGGGAGTTTCGTACCATCAGGCTTCTGACTGATAAGAGATTCTTGCTGGAAACTCACAAGGCCTCATTGTCATGACCGGGGGGAATCTGCTGGACAGAGGTACACGGTTGGTGATTGGTCCATGTGTGTCAACTGACCCAGAGGAATGCCGATGCTGGGCATGGGAAACAGTTTTAGGTAAAGAAGACTGTGTGGTGTATGGTTCTCTCTCAGAGAAGCTAGAGACTGATTTCCCTAAGCACCTGTGAATGATATCTCTGTAAAAAGCACTGCATGAAGTATAGTTCAGAAGTGGCTCTGTGGTTTTCAATGAACTGAGTTAACCGGCTGCACAGAATACAGACTAAAACCATGACCCGCGAGGCTCACAGGTACACTCTAAAGCCGGAAGAAATCTGATTCTGCACATCACCTGAACTCTGGAATCTCCGGGACTGCAAGGATGAGATTCAAGACTTTTCTTCTTATGGCTCAGGTTTCAGTTAGCTTTTGTTTTTGCCTGTGACTGATTGATTGTTTCAGGACCTGTGGTCAGTAGCTTATCTTTGCTACTTTTCTCAGAACAATCGTTTCTTAGGATACATTATAGTCGTGTAGTTACACACACATAATTTTTTTCATATCTATTTATAGTCAGTATTATTTGCGGTAATGTACAGAGTTTTGTAACTTGCTTTGCATGTTGCCATATTGTTATTTTTATATCTATAATTTTATTTATGACATTTATACTCCACATTTTCCCATACAATTTCGAGTTCAATGTGGCTAACAAGCTAAAAAGAAATTATTACAAAATATGAAACAAAATATATAAACTCACACACATCAATAAGGAAAGAATCATAAATATGTAAAGAATTCAATATTAAAGCATAATGGGGAGAATGGAACGAGGAGGTTAGGCACCAGGATCAATTGACAGAAAATTGATCAGGAGCAGGTGGGGGAAAGAGGGGGTGGTGGTTGGGAAGCGAGGATAGGGGAGGGCAGACTTATACGGTCTGTACCAGAGCCGGTGCTGGGAGGCGGGACTGGTGATTGGGAGGCGGGAAATACTGCTGGGCAGACTTATATGGTCTGTGCCCTGAAAAGGACAGGTACAAATTCAATTCAAGGTAAGGTATACACATATGAGTTTGTCTTGGGCAGACTGGATGGACCATGCAGGTCTTTTTCTGCCGTCATCTACTATGTTACTATGTTACTATGAAAAGGAAAGATTTTAAAAACTTACAAAAAAAAAAAAAAATAACCATGTTGGGATCTTATATTTTTTGGCAAGGAATTTCACCATTTAGTACCTTTGTATGAAAAAGTAACTGAATATATTGAATTATAAACTGTACAGCGCTGCGTACGTCTAGTAGTGCTTTAGAAATGATAAATAGTAGTAGTAAGTAGTACTTTCTTACAGGTAGGAAAATAAAGATGCAGGTTGTCTCTTGCATCAAAGACTGAATTGTGAGAAGGCAACGTAACAAGGGGCAACATAAAGTCAAGGGAAATGCCATACAAAATCTGAAATATGTGAGCACAGAGTTTGAATACAATTTCTGTTCTATTCTTCTATTAATGGCAAGCTGATCCTCCAACCTTTTTCTAGCTTCTGTAGCTGAGACCATATGCTTACCCTGGTTGAGGGACTATCAGTCATATATCAGCCATAGTTTTCTTTTCCACCTTCTCTCATCTTCATATTTCCTCCCTTGTGAGAAGGGCAAGGTGATGTATTTATGTTAAAGTTAAGGGTAAGAACAAGCACACTTATCTGTGTCTCTCTACCTTCACAATGCTTCCACTGAGAATACTAGTTCTATGTCTGCTGCCTTCTCTGTGTGGCTCTGAGTGCCTGTCCCATGCGTGAGTAGTATTATGCTAAGCCACATATACCACAGTGGGTACTGGTGTGTGACTGCGACTGCCTCAAGCATAAAACTACAAAGTTGTACTGCTCTGCCTGGCCTGATGCCTTTCCGGCGTCTATATGAAGCTCTGAGCGCCCACTCCTGTGAGTGAGTAGCACTGTGATGTGATACAAACTGTGGGCAATGGTGTGTGACAGCTACTGCCTCAAGCACACAACTACAATAAAGTTGTATTACTCTTCCTAACTTGATACCTCTCTGGCTTCTATATGTGGCTCAGAGTGCCTGCCCTGTGAGTGAGTAGCACTGTGCCAAGACACAGACATGTGCATATGGATCAGTGAGCACTGGTGTGTGACTGCCAATGCTTCAAGCACACAATTACATAGTTTACTATGCCTGCCTCTTGTACTGTATTGTAAAAGAAAAAAGTATCTTAGTCTCTTGTTTTCTCTCCTATACTCTTAATTTTCATAGAATCCTCAACAAAAACAGTTGGCAGAGCTGCCCACTCTTACATGCATGTCAGTCTACAAAAACAAACAAAAAAAGCATGCATACTGTTTTGTAGCGTCAGTTTTCTAGTTGCAAGTATGCATGCATTATGAAACCATTCCATTGCAAAAAGCTCAGAAAACAGGATTTCCAGCATCAGAATGCTTGCGTGACCACTTTGGCATTATTCTTTTCATTGGTGGACATATTTAGGTACTCTCATATCCTTAGCAAGTGAGTCCAAAATAATTGCTGTAAATGATTATCTGATATAGAAGAAGTACCTACAATATCTTACTCTCTTTCTTGTACTATTTGTCTTTTATTATTATTAAACTAGTAAAAAAGGCCCGTTTCTGACACAAATGAAACGGGCGCTAGCAAGGTTTTCCTCGGAGTGTGTATGTTTGGGAGAGTGTATGTGAGAGTGACTGTTTGACAGTCAGAGTGAAAGTGTGAGTGTGTGAGAGAGAGAGTCTGGGTGTGAGTGTGAGAATGAGAGTGTGTGCAAGTGTGTATGTGAGACACAGTGTGAGAGAGAGTGTGTGTGTGTATGGGCGAGAGAGAGAGTGTGTGTGAGACACAGATTCTCTGTGAGAGTGAGTGTATGAGACCAAGTGAGTGTGTGAGTGACTGTGTGGCACATAGAGAGTGAATGTGATACAGTGTGAGACAGAGTGTGTGAGTGAGAGTCAGAAAGACAATGTATATGAGAGAGAGAGTGTGAGCCCTGCCCTCCCAATCCATGGCCATCTGTCCCCTGCCCCCTCCATTCATCCTTTTCCAGCAAATCCCCTCTCTCCCTGAGCCCTGCCCTCCCAATCAATGCCCATCCATGCTCCTCTGTCACCTGTCCCCTCCATTCATCCCTATCCAGCAATTCCCCTCTCTCCCTGAGCCCTGCCCTCCCAATCCATGCCCATCCATGCTCCTCTGTCCCCTGCCCCCTCCATTCATCCCTTTCCAGCAATTCCCCTCTCTCCCTGAGCCCTGCCCTCCCAATCCATGGCCATCCATGTTACTCTGTCACCTGCCCCCTCCATTCATCCCTATCCAGCAATTCCCCTCTCTGCCTGAGCCCTGCCCTGCAATCCATATCCATCCATGCCCATCTGTCCCCTCCATTCATCCCTATCCAGCAATTCCCCTCTCCCTGAGTCCTGCCCTTCCAATCCATGCCCATCCATGCTCCTCTGTCACCTGGCCCCTCCATTCATCCCTATCCAGCAATTCCCCTCTCTCCCTGAGGCCTGCCCTGCAATCCATATCCATCCATGCCCATCTGTCCCCTCCATTCATCCCTATCCAGCAATTCCCCTCTCCCTGAGTCCTGCCCTTCCAATCCATGCCCATCCATGCTCCTCTGTCACCTGGCCCCTCCATTCATCCCTATCCAGCAATTCCCCTCTCTCCCTGAGGCCTGCCCTGCAATCCATATCCATCCATGCCATCTGTCCCCTCTATTCATCCCTATCCAGCAATTTCCCTCTCTCCCTGAGTCCTGCCCTCCCAATCCATGCCCATCCATGCTCCTCTGTCCCCTGCCCCCTCCATTCATCCCTTTCCAGCAATTCCCCTCTCTCCCTGAGCCCTGCCCTCCCAATCCATGCCCATCCATGCTCCTCTGTCCCCTGCCGCCTCCATTCATCCTTTTCCAGCAAGTCCCCTCTCTCCCTTCCATGACCCCCCCTCGCATCCATGCTCCTCTCTCTCCCATGTCCCAGCCTGGCTCGCCCTCTTCTCCACCCCCCCCCCCTTCGCATCCATGTTGTCGCATCCATGCATCCCTTTTTGTTTTTTTTCTTCTTTTTTAATTTACCTCTGTGGGGTTCCGGCAGCGAAGCGTCAGGGAAGGAGGCGGCGCTCCCGACGTCTAGCTTTCCCTTCGTTGTGTTCCGCCTTCTTTTGACATAATCCTTGACGTCAGAAGAAGGCGGAACACAGCGAAGGGAAGGCTAGATGTCGGGAGCGCCGCCTCCTTCCCTGACGCTTCGCTTCCGGATTTGTTTGGGCTTTTTTTCCGCCCTCAACGTCATGACGTTTGACGCGAGGGCGGGGCAGAGACGGCTGGCTGGCTTGAAGGCTTCACACCACGAATCCACGAACCCTTCAGCCTGGGAGTGACGTCAGATGGCTTCATGGCTTCAGAACGTTGTCCTCAGAACGTTGAGGGTGCGTTTTATTATATTAGATAGATTCTCTTTATTAAAATACATCAACAAAACACTGGAATGTATGTTTCCTTATCCTACTTTACAATCTAATTACCATCCCATTCATTACCCTTTCCCTCCAATAAGTACACAACAAATACACAAAACCTGCACAAAATCATCTTTCGATTACATAGAGGTCTAGGATCTTATAACCTCATGTCATCATACACAAAATTTTTGACTCCATACTTCCCCGCCTTCCCTCACAGCTCTCCCTCCTTACTTGTTCTTCCCATATCTCACTGAGCCATTGTGCTTTTGGTGGTTCCCATCTAGTACCTATGCTCGTCCCATAAAACCATTCAATACCAAAATTCATGCCCTCTTTTTGTCTTTTAGGGGTATATCTGGAACTCTGCAACTCCCACATCATCAGTGCATGAAATTTGTTCCTCCAATGCCAAAAAGGTAAGTGTTGTTCTGTGGCAATTCTTTGACTAGTATGAGAGCTATTTAGCGATCTGAGCAGTATGGAGAGGAACTCCGGAAGCAGACATTTGCTGGTGCAGAAACGCCATTAAGGTGTAAACCCTGATGGTGCCGAAACATCGTTAAGGCTGAAATAGCTTCCTTCACCTCATTTTCTCAAAGGAGGAGGGTGATGTGCCACAGAGTTCAGTACTGGGACCGGTGCTATTTAGTATATTTAAAAATGATATGAAAATCGGGACGACGAGTGAGGTGATTAAATTTGCAGATGACACAAAATTATTCAAGGCTGTTAAAATGTGCAGACTGTGAAATATTGGCGGAAGACATTAGGAAATTGGAAGACTGAGCATCCAAATGGCAGATGAAATTTAATGTGGACAAATAAAAAAAGTCATGCACATTGAAAAGAATAATCTGAACCATAGTTACCTACTACTACTACTTAACATTTCTAGAGCGCTACTAGGGTTACGCAGCGCTGTACAAATTAATAACTAAGGACGGTCCCTGCTCAGAAGAGCTTACAATCTACAGGACGAAATGTCAAGTTGGGTAGTCTAGATTTCCTAAGTAGAGGTGTTGTGATTAGGTGCCGAAAGCAACATTGAAGAGGTGGGCTTTGAGCAATGATTTGAAGATGGGTAGGGAGGGGGCCTGGCGTATGGGCTCAGGGAGTTTGTTCCAAGCATGGGGTGAGGCGAGGCAGAAAGGGCGGAGCCTAGAGTTGGCGGTGGTGGAGAAGGGTACTGAAAGGAGGGATTTGTTACCTGATGGTAGGGTCTTGGGGGTCAGCAACCAAGAAAAATATCTAGGTGGTGTTGCAGATAATACGCTGAAATCTTCTGCTCAATGTGTGGTGGTGTCCAAAAAAAGCAAACAAGATGCTAGGAATTGATAGGAATGGGATGGTGAATAAAACCAAAAATACTATAATGCCTCTGTATTGCTCCATGCTGTGACCTCACCTTGAGTACTATGTTCAGTTCTGGTCGTCGTATCTCAAAAAAGATATAGCAAAATTAGAAAAGGTTCAAATAAGAGTGACCAGAATGATAAAGGGGATGAATTCCTCTCATATGAGGAAAGGCTAAAGAGGTTAGGACTCTTCAGCATTGAAAAGAGATAGCTGAGGGGAGATTTGATTGAGGTCACAAAATCCTGATTGGTGTAGAACAAGAAGTAGTAAATTGATTTTTTACTCATTCCAAAAGTACAAAGACTAGAGGACTGTAGGGAAATTATTGAGTTAATCATTTTAACATATACTAAACAAGTGTAGATTATAAGAAAAGAAACGACTTCTGACCTTGTGTGTTACAAGAAGAACTGAATGTTCTTAGATATGCTTTTTGACTAGCTTGTAAAAACCTCCTAATGGTCTAAAACTGTAACATGTTCATCCAAGCTTAAAAGATATGCTTCATGTACAGCTGCATGAAGATGAGAGTCTAAAAAGGTATATAAGAAACGGGAAGGTATGGGGAGGGCAGACAACTTCATGAGGGTATGCTGGATTTGTCTCCTTGCAAGAAATAAAACTGCTTTAAGCCTGACTTGGTCTCGTGCTGTTCATTGGTAAAATTCTTTTAACAGGGACACTCAAGGAAGTTACATGGAAATACTTTAAAAACAAATATGAAACATTTTTTCACTCAATGAATAGTTAAGCTCTGGAACTCTTTGCTGGAGGATAGAGTAACAGTGGTTAGCATATCTGGGTTTAAAAAAGGTTTGGATAAGTTCCTGGAGGAACAGTCCATAGTCTGCTATGGGATTGGTAGTATGGAATGTTGCCACCATTTGGGTTTCTGCCAAGTACTTGTGACCTGGCTTGGCCACTGTTGGAAACAGGATATTGGGTTTGATGGACCACTGGTCTGAGCCAGTATGGCTACTCTTATGGTCACCTTCCAACCCCCCAATCCAGGCTGGGCTCTCCTGAATCAACAAGAAATGATGAGTTAAAAGTGTCATTATAGTTGGAGATTCAATCATTAGGCATGTAGATAGCTGGGTGGCTTGTGGACGTGAGGATCGCTTGGGTCACTTGCCTGCCTGATGTGAAGGTGGCAGACCTCATGCAGCACCTAGATCAGATTTTAGACAGTACTGGGGAGGAACCTGCTGTCTTGGTACATGTGGGTACCAATGACATAGGAAAATATGGGAGAGAGGTTCTGGAAGCCATATTTAGGTTATAGGTAGAAAGCTCAAACCCAGAGCCTCCAGGGTAGCATTTTCAGAAGTGTTCCCCATTTCACATGTAGGGTCCAAGAGACACGGCAAAGCACCAGAGTCTCAATGCATGGATGAGGTGATGGTGCAAGAAGGATGATTTTAGATTTGATAGGAACTGGGCAACATTATGCAGAATGGGGACCCTATTACGGAAAGATGGGCTCCATGTTAACAAGGTGGAACCAGGTTGCTGGCATCAACATTTAAAAAGTAGATAGCGCAGCTTTTAAACTAGAAACTTGGGGAAGGCCGACAGTTGCTCAAAAGCGCAAGGTTCAGAACAAGGTATCTTGAAAGGTATCAATAAAATAGGGAAGACAGGGCATCCCAATAGCGAGGTTGCAATAGAGAAAATAGTAGATCAGGTGTCTTTAAATAAAAAGCATACAAATTTTCAAGATTGCAAATTATCACTGTCAACTACTGAGCAAGTTGTAAATAGGAAAAACGTTGTTTGAAATATCTATATGTAAATGGAAGAAGCCTAAGAAATAAGATGGGAGGGTAAGAATATAATTGTACTAAATGAAAAGATAGATATAATAGGTGTCTCTGAAATCTGATATAAAAGCTTAAAAGTGGAAAAGATCCATGGATAGTAATCAATTAAGGGACTTGTGCCCTTCATGCTAATGTGTTTGTTTTATGAAAATTAAGTTTTTGAGTATTTTATAATATTCCCTATATTGTTGTTGGAACGCATGTCACTTTTAAGAGATTTTTAAGGCCTATTAGTAATGTTAGCAGTGTTTGATATATCTTTATAAGTTGATTTAATTAGTATATCACTTCAATGAGCCTCCCTGCTCTTTTCAGGAAGCCACTCTAAGACACGTGACCCAGTTAGGATTTATGAGCAGAAACTACACAGATAGGTAAACAGTATGCTGCCTATACAGAGGCATTCTTCCCCTTCCCCGGAGTTCCTGGTAAGTCATTCAGACCTTTTTTAATAAAACTATTTTTAATGATGAAGCCTTAATTTATTATAATGAAGTGCACAAATTTATCCCCTCTTCATTTTCTCATATAACGCACAATAATAATTAATGGTGATGTGAATTCCTGACACCATAAGGGTTTGTAACATATTCCATTTTTGTTCCTATACACTTTATACGTAAATGTAGCGAGTCCATCTACATACCTTATGTGTTTTATGATTTCATATTTATGATTTATTTTATCATGCATTCAGAACTATTTATTTATTCATTTTATGGTTTTAAATCCTTTTGAATGTAGGATTTTAGTGTTATGATTTATCTTGAATGTTAAATGTCAGTGTTTTTATGATTTGCCAGGGTTTATGATGTGCTATTTATTGTGTATTATATTGGGTTTTTTTCACAGTTAAGTTTGTGCTCCTGAAGCAGCCCATGCAGGGCTAAACATGGCCAGGTTGGGTGTTATTTTAATTTTTCCTCTATCTCTTTCATCGTGTCTGCCTTTACAATTTCCTTTCACTCCCATGTTAGACAGCTAATGCTGCATTTTTATCACAAAGACCCATGTTTTAATCCAAGAGTTAGTAGAACTGGCCTGCGCTACTGCCTACACTGATAAGGCCGTTAGCTGCTTAATAAGGGTGCCTTAGTGTAAAGTTCTGAGCATGAAGCTACTCAGTTAGTTCCATAACTCATAACCAGGGCTTTTTTTGAGGGGGTACTGAGTACCGGCACCTTTTCCATTGTCTGCTGAAATTGACCCATGGTCCCCAAGTTTTAATCTCAGGCTGTACACACCAATTTTGCCTTGTCATTTATTCTGTGACTGGTTGCAGGGGCCCTAGCTATTGTGGGATGGGTCTCTCAGTGATCACCCCACCCCTGAATGGTGGCCTGGCATTTGAGTACCAGCATCTTTTTCACTAGAAAAAATACACTGCTCACAACAGAATGCAGATCTGGGGGAGGAATTGTGTATTTGATCAATCCTGAAGCCTTTGGAAAACAACTGCTATAGGTGGGCAACAACACATTTACAATTAACAAACAGGACTGAATCAAGCACACAAGTGGGTGACTCAATCTCAGTGCTTTTCAACTTTTCATTTATTGCTCACTGTCCAGAAGCAGCCCATGCATCTGGAAAAAAACTGCAAAAGTTGCAACATTACACCAACCCAGCATAGCTTTGACTAAAGGGTCATTTTACCAAGCTGCTGTAAAAAGGTCCCTGTGCTAGCAGTGGGGGACGTTTTTGCCACATGCTGAGGCCCTTTTTACTGCAGTGGGTAAAAAGGGCTGAAAATAGCCATGGCCAAGAGTGCTCTTACTATGTGGTCAATGATGCAACCTGTTCCCAAGTGAAGCTAGAGGACAATTTCCTAGTTTTATCTAGGCATGTGCCTCTATCCAAGGGTCTGCCCAATAAATCCAATGGAACTGGAGAACCTCCTCATGTGATACATGTACCCTAGACATCTTCTCTTCAGGCTATAATTGAGGAAAATGTGGAGATTGTATCCAATCAACTTTTTCCAAGGTTTGAGGACATGGTAAAGGAACAGGTTGATCAAGCCGATGCATATACCACAGAGGAAGAAAAGGCTCAATTGAGGGACTTGTTGCACAAGTACAAGGACATTCCTGTGACTGTGGGCTAACAGACCTGCATGTCACCAAGATATCTACAGATCGCAACAGCAAACTCGTCTTTGGGTATCAGTACAAGATTCCATTGGCATCCTATGAGTCGGTCCAAGAGATCATCAACACTTTGGAGGCCCGAGAAATCATAAGGCAATGCAACAACATCTATAACTCACCTCTATGACTTATCCTCAAAAAGAATAACAGCTAGAGAATCGCACTGGACTACCACCAGCTAAACAATCAGGTTCCTATATCCAGATAACCCATGGCACCACTGGACCAGAACCATGCCACTATTATGGGAGCCAAATACTTCACCAGTTTGGATTTTGTGTCCAGATTCTGGACAGTGCCAATACATCCTTCAGACCAACACAAGTTAGAATTTATTTTTAGGAAAAGAGGTACAAGTGAATAGAACACCCTTTAGGTTTCTCGGTTCCCCTGCTGTATTCAACATGTTCCTGAATAAAGCCCTTCCTGATGCAGAAACAAGAGGAACTTTGGTCTTGATCAAGAACCCTACCTTCCAAGCTCACTCGGCAGAGATAGAACATGTTTTCCAACAGTTGAAAACAGCAGGTGCAAAATTGACCCTTGCCAAGGGACAATGGTGCCAGAAATCTCTGAACTACATTAGGTATGAAATTTCTGCTGAAGGTTTGCAACCATAGAAGAAAGGAATTCACGCCTTACAACAACTAAAAAGGCTCACCAACCTCACTGAGCTATGCTCATTTTTGGGAATATGCAACCATTCTCGACAGTTCATAGATCAGCATGCGGAGATCACCAAGACCACTGGTCATATTGCTGAAGAAAGATGAGCCATGGATTTGGGGTCCGGAGTGTCCCCCCCCCCCCCCCCCAAAATGTGAAAGAAACAGTACATACCAGCCTCTATGTCAGCTTCAGATGTTATCGCCAGTCCTATTACAGCAGAAAGCAGGTCCCTGGAGTATCTTAATGGTTGGTGCAGTGCACTGTAGAGAAGGTGACCCAGGGCCATAACCCATTCTGTTACGCTTATAGTGGAAAGTGGAAGCTCTCCAAAACCCACCACAAACCTACTGTATGTACATATAGGTGACACCTGCAGTCATAAGGGCTATTATAGTGGTGTACAGTTGGGTACAGTAGGTTTGTGGTGGGTTTTGTAGGGCTCACCATACAATATAAGGGGGTAACAGTGAAATGTGTACCTGGGACCTTTTATAAGAAGTCTATTACAGTGCCCCCTAGGATGCCCCACTGCTCTGCTGGGTTGTCTTTGTAGGCAGTCTACTAAGAATGCTGGCTCCTCCTACATCCCAAATGCTTGATTTTGTGCATTTTTCACTTGGAATTTCTTTTTCCCAAAAATGGTCTAAAAAGATAGATGCACTGAGCACAACAATGTCTAGCAAAGGGCTATTTTCAGGGGGTGGGGGGGAGAGATGTTTTGCCGGTTCGAAAATGGACATGTTTGCTACTGGAGTTTTGGGCGTTTTCCGCAAAATGTCCAAAATCAGATTTAAACATCCTATCGAAAATGCCCCTCCATGTTAAGCTATGCCTCTGTTCAACATAAGCTCCACTGGTAATATGCTGTAACGGTAATTATATAAGTGACTTCAGTAAGTAGAACAGTGTTTTATACACTGAAGTAGGAACCTATAAAATTGCCCTAGTGCACATATCCATAGAACATGGTGTCTACTTGCATGCAATATAAGTGCAATTCACTAAAGGGGTGCCCATCTGAATCCTATTTTCCTTTACAGAACACTAGGGTAGCATGGCAAATACATATGCATGATTTAAGAATGACCACATACAACAGCCATAGAGTTGGTGTAAATGTTCACACCTAGATTTCTAAAAAAAATGCCCAGAATGTACCCATGTGTACACCCATCTTCATACTATGTGCCATTACATTTAAACGCTGCCTTATAGAATAGTGCATCTGACATTTGCATGTGTATGTGCCAGTATGCTAGTCATTTATGCGCATTCATGGCACCTAAATGCTGGTGCCCTCTTTAAAGGATTACCTTCTGTAAGCATAAGCAACTCTGGAGAAAGAACAGGGCATGGAGGTGGGGGCGCTCCACCAGTGATTTACAGAGTATGCTAACACTGTATCAGAAAAAGAGTTATTTGGTCCGGCTCCATCTATACGTGCAGCTTTTTAAATATCCGGCACAAACACGTTTTACACAAGCAGATGCTGCACTTACAAGTGTAAAGCCCCAAGCGATGCTAATCCTTTCTGCATGTCTATGTTTGCAAAACGGAGCTCCAGACGTACATGCCAGCAAATTCATGTGCATTCCTTTGTACATATTTTACAAATGGTTCTACAGTCACTACTTATGGCCCCTATACACCTTCTCTTCCTTGCCCTGTCCCTTCCTAATCTTTTCCCCCTCCGCCTACCGCTGTCTACTGCAGGAACTCACTGCCCATCCATGTCCTCTCCCATCCCGCTCACTATTGCAATACCCTACCTACCCCCGTCCCCCACAACCTCACCATCTCTCCTGTCCTCCTCCTCCTTCCTAGCTCTCAACCTTCAACACCTCCTTCCTGCCATTAACCCTTCCCCATTCCTCCTAAGTGCATCCCGTCTTCGTCGCCTTCGTCGCCCTACCTCCCCCACCCTGCTCCGCACTCTCTTGCTCCTTCTCCTGCTATCCGCGGGAGACATCAATCCCAACCCAGGTCCCCCACACCTGTCCTCGACTTATCCATGCAAACGATTCCATGATGTCTCCAATCTCATCTCTATTCCCCTCCTCCCCCCTCTTCCCTCCCCTTCTCGTGTGCCCTGTGGAATTCCCGCTCGGTCTGCAACAAACTTTCCTTCACCCATGATCTCTTCATCTCCCATTCCCTTCAACTGCTCGCCCTACCTGAAACCTGGCTCACCCCCGACGACTCTGCCTCAGTCGCGGCCCTATGCCATGGAGGTTATCTTTTCTCCCACTCTTCCCACTGAGTTGGCCGCGGAGGCGTCGGGTTACTACTTTCGCCGTCTTGTAGTTTTCAACCCCTCCTCGTACCGCAGTCTCACTGCTTCTCATCCTTTGAAGTTCACTCCATCCGTCTATTCTACCCGCTGCCACTCAGAGTTGCAGTCATCTACCGCCCCCCTGATAAGTCCCTCTCTTCTTTCCTTACCGACTTCGATGCCTGGCTCTCCGTTTTTCTTGAACCCTCATCCCCGTCCCTCATTCTTGGAGACTTTAACATATACGCTGATGACACATCCGACTCTTACGCTTCTCAGTTCCTCACTCTGACCTCCTCCTTCAACCTCCAAGTGAGCTCCACCACCCCTACTCACCAAACTGGCCATTGTCTTGACCTCATCCTCTCCTCTACCTGCTCACCCTCCAATTTCTATGCCTCAGCTCTTCCTCTCTCAGACCATCACCTGATCACCTTCACACTTCATCACCCTCCCCCTCAGTCCCGCCCAACACTAACCACTACTTCCAGGAATCTCCAGGCTGTCGACCCCCCCACCCTATCCTCTAGTATCTCTAATCTCATCCCTTCTATCAGGTCCTCCGAGTCTATCGATGAGGCCGTCTCCGCTTACAATGCCACTCTCTCCTCTGCTCTGGACACCCTTGCACCATCCATCTCCCGTCCCACAAGGCGTACTAATCCCCAGCCCTGGCTGACCCCTTGCACCCGATACCTTCGCTCCTGCCTCCGATCGGCTGAACGCCTATGGAGGAAATCTCGCACCCATACTGATTTCATTCATTATAAATTCATGCTATCCTCCTTCCAGTCCTCCCTATTCCTTGCCAAACAGGACTATTACACCCAATTGACTAATTCTCTCAGCTCTAACCCTCGTCGTCTCTTCGCCACCCTTAACTCCCTCCTCAAAGTCCCCTCCGCTCCCACCCCCCTCACTCTCTCCTCAATCGCTGGCTGACTACTTCCGCGACAAGGTGCAGAAGATCAACCTCAAATTCGCCACCAAGCCACCTCCTCCTCCCCACCCTTTAACCCAGTCCCTCAACCAACCAACTCAGGCCTCCTTCTCCTCTTTTCCTGATATCACCGAAGAGGAAACTGCACACCTTCTTTCCTCCTCGAAATGCACCACCTGTTCCTCTGATCCCATCCCCACCAACTTACTTAACACCATCTCTCCTACTGTCACCCCCCCCCCCATCTGTCATATCCTCAACCTCTCTCTCTCCACTGCAACTGTCCCTGACACCTTCAAGCATGCTGTAGTCACACCACTCCTCAAAAAACCATCACTAGACCCTACCTGTCCCTACAACTACTGCCCCATTTCCCTCCTACTCTTCCTCCCCAAGATACTTGAACGCGCCATTCACAGCCATTGCCTTGACTTTCTCTCCTCTCATGCCATCCTCGATCCGCTTCAATCCGGCTTTCGCCCTCTACACTTGACAGAAACAGCACTATCTAAAGTCTGTAATGACCTGTTCCTTGCCAAATCCAAAGGTCACTACTCCATCCTCATCCTCCTTGACCTATCCGCCGCTTTTGACACTGTCAATCACAATTTACTTCTTGCCACACTGTCCTCATTTGGGTTCCAGGGCTCTGTCCTCTCCTGGTTCTCCTCTTATCTCTCTCACCGTACCTTCAGAGTACATTCCCATGGATCTTCCTCCACCCCCATCCCGCTCTCTGTTGGATTCCTCAAGGATCTGTCCTTGGACCCCTCCTTTTTTCACCTCTTCCCTGGGCTCGCTCACAGGACAAATCCCTCCTCTCAGCACCCTTCTCCACCACCGCCCTTTCTGCCTCGCCTCACCCTATGCTTGGAATAAACTCCCTGAGCACATACGCCAAGCCCCCTCCCTGCCCATCTTCAAATCCTTCCTCAAAGCCCACCTCTTCAATGTCGCCTTCGGCACCTAACCTTTTACCTCTACTCAGGAAATCTAGACTGCCCAGCTTGACATTTCGTCCTTTAGATTGTAAGCTCCTTTGAGCAGGGACTGTCCTTCTTTGTTAAACTGTACAGTGCTGCATAACCTTAGTAGCGCTTTAGAAATGTTAAGTAGTAGTACATTCAGCATAGTGTTTTATAAAATACTGGGGGGAAATGTGAATGCAATGACTTGGATGTCCCATTTCCTATAGAGAGCTCCTATGCAAAATAGGAATTCACTTATGTCTATGTTCACTATGGGAGGCCTGGGTGACCTAAAACTGGGGTCTTCTGTGGTTAGCATGGCAGAAATTTATCACACTATACTGCTGTATACAATAATTATTAGTTTTAATGTTCAAAACAAAAGCATAACATATCTATTATCTGGTACAAACCTATAGTGTTAAGAGAATCATTTAGCCACTCAACTGTACTATGGATGAGTAGCATAGACCCAGAAACTGCAGATCATAACATGTTCACAAATTCTTTAAAAGCACTATACCAATGGTTAACAACCCTGTCCTGAGGAAACTTCAGACAGGTTTTCATGATATCTACAATGACTATTCATGAGCAAGATTTTCATGCAGTGGAAGCACTGCATGCAAACCTAACTCTCAAATATTCATTGTGGATATCGCATAAACCTGACAGGCTAGGGGGCAATGGAATATAGGAATCACTCAATTTAGTTCCAGGTTTAAATCTCCTACCTAGATCCTAATATGAAAATGATAATAGACCAGAAACTTTGAATAATAAAATGAATATTATTGTAGATGATTAATATCGAGATTATTGTTTTTCCCAGAGTTCCGGGTATGACTCCTAAAGTTTTCCTCAAATATTTCCTCAATTATTACTTTAAAAGGTGTGAAGCCTGTGAAAACTGGGATTACCTTAATCAGTGGGATTTGAATTAGAGACTTAAGTATATGTATTGTTAAATAACTTCTGGTTTTTAAAAGAGAGAGAATGTAATCAGATGTATTATTTCTAACTAATATTGGACAATAAATATATTTTCAATGAAATGATTTGACTATACACCGTATTGGCCTTGAAGAAGCCAACCAGATGATCAATGTGGAATAATGAATTAGACAAGTAATATCTGGGGATAATCAGGTTAATACCACGTTTTTTTTCTGTTTACTGTATAATTGATCTCCTTGTCTTGTTCCACTCGCCCTAGTTAGTGGCCTAAGGAAGAGAATAGAATTACCTGACTGAAATAATTCCTATATCTTACTTTCTCTGTATTTCCGGCAAGTTGTTTTAACGCTTGTAAAAATTTAAATGGTTATAAATAAAAAAATTTTTGTTAAAAGGAATCGCAGTTGGATAAGCAGGCTTATCTAAGACCTCTTTCCCAACGTATGAAAGATAATTGTCTTCTCAAACGCATTAAACTTTCTGATTCATGAACAGAAAACTCGCCACAATTTTTAAAAAGGGTTTCAGGGGTGATCCGGGAAATTACAGACTGGTAAGCCTGCTGTCAGTGCCGGGCAAAATAGTGGAAACTATTACATAGAATAAAATTACGGAACACATAAACAAACATGGTTTTAATGGTACAGAATCAGCATAGGTTTGCTTCATTTCTTTGAAGGCATGAACAAACATATGGATTGTGGAGAATTGAGGGGTCCCGAGCCCCCCCAAGAAGGCTGGAGTGACCTTAATCTGACTCCATCTCTAAATAACACTAGTACTGGGGTAATCCAGGAGTTATGAGGTTCTAAAAGGAATTGCCACAGAGAGAGACGTTAGGTCTAAGGGACCCGCATTAGTCCGCCTCTCAGCACTGGCAAGGAATAGATACCAGCCTTATGACAAACTGGATTTAGGTTACAAGTTATACAATGCCGCGACAGATAGCCTGATATAGCAAAAGCATTTATACTTACAGCCTTTCATCATTAAGTGAAGCCCACAAATCATCATTTGGAATGAGGAGTTTATTTGCTAAGGTATAAGTCAAATCAGTGATTGACAACAGGCATGTACAATCAATTAATTATAGGAATATAATAAGCTGCAAACAGGTGTTAATTATTTGCTAATGTTTCATAATTTCTTTCACCAATTAGAGGTTTTACAAGGGAAAGCAATTAGGTAATATGTCAATTCTACTGGATACATTGGTTTCCCTTGGAGAGAGAGTGCCAACCCTTTTCTCTCTAACTTAAACCAGGAACTACCCTGATTTTTATAGGTGTCCTCAGGATATGAGTAATATGACAGTAGATATACCTGATTGGATCTATGCTAATGTCATGGTTGTCACTGATTGGCTCATGCTAATGAGTAGCTTCTATCTTGCTAACATGGTTTTGTCTCTAGCTCGCTTGATCACAAATCTTAAGCAAGACCCTGCTCACAGGAAAGTCTCCCTCCTCTCTTGGACAGCTAGTTCCCTATTTTCTCTGCACCTGGCATGACTCACTCATTGCTCAACTTGTTTTTCTAACTTACATTAGAGAAAATTCCACTTTGTAACAGAAACGGGCTTCCATTTTGTGTTGAAATCCTCCATTTTGTTTCCATATCTATTAACTTAACTTTTAGGCCTCAATCTGGGCTACAAACTAGGTCATACTTTTCCAGTAAGCTCCCAGTTATGTCAGCCATCAGATTTCTGACTCAGCCAAGGTCTGTAATGGCCTGAGCTCTATGACTGGGCCCGCCACCATTCCAGTGGAGGGGTCTCTAGCTGTACCATAATTATACATTCCCCACTTGTCACCCCCTCTGGGGAGGGGTGACACAAAGCTCGTCAAGCTTGTCATCATCCATTCCAGAAGGTGGCAAGCTATCAAACGAGAGGGCGAGTTTTGGCCTTACAAATTGCTAGAAGGTATGGTGCAAGACAGGAAACTTCATTCTCAGGTGATATATTATTTGGGCATATGGAATTCCCTTTATATTACCCAATCCCTTGGGCCTTAATCCTGATGTCATCTCTCTTGAGAGTTACCCAAACCTGTAGTGAGAAAGGTTTTATGAATGGGACAAATTCATGAGTTCATCTACAAAATCTCATGAAGTATCGGTATGTGGGTAATAGCAATTTCAGGTGGATCGTACTAATAAACACTTTCAGGTCTTTCTATGGCTTCTATTGTATCTGTTGCATAGTGCATGGGGAGATAATCTAATGTATCTATCTCAGTGGCCCTCGAAAGGAATAGTGGTTTTGATTAAGCATTGTTATGGTGGCTCAACAAATATATGGTTAGTACTCAGATTGCAGGCTGTTTTAGGTTGTAGGTATTCAGAATCCTTAAACAGGTCGGAATTCCTGGACCTTACTATTACTCATCATTGGCATCCAATCATGAGCACTAAAAAGTGGATAGCAAGTATGAGGTTGCCTTATACAGCAAAAATGGTCAATCCTAGGAAAATGTATATTAACAAAGGTCATGCATGGATCTTGACATATGCATAATGACCTGGAAGTATGGGAAGCATTTTATATATCCGTTACCCCACTTGGAGCTTAGTCAAACCTACAGAAAGACATGCAGCTTAAGTAAGCCTACACCAAAGTTAAACAATTGCATAACTGGTTGATACTAACAGGGTTTACACCTACATTATGATATCATAGCCAGTATTAGGGTTTGATGTTACCCTTGTATCTGAGCAATATCAACTTCAATTTAAATTACATAAACAGAAATAACGGGGAAACTCTTAGAAAAACAATTAGAACAATAAAGGAAATAATAGGAAAATAAAAATAAAACCTTTTCAATATATAGACAGGATTACTGCTAAACTGAAAATAAAACAAAATATGAATCTATAATGTCCATAAACTGCAACAGTAATTCTCAAATTAAGTATCAGTTCTGAATTCTCTTTCATCGATCATGGTTGAGGCGGAGGAAGTGCAGAAGAATCTGGACGGAGATCTGGAAGATCTGGATTTTCCCAGCAACTTGGGCAAGGAATCAGTAGAAGTGACAGTCTTAATACTAGGAATTGGGATTTGCAGAATGTATCCCCACTTCTGGCTTGCATAGTGTGCAAGACAGATTGGTAATTACTACGAAGAGATGATCAAATAACAATAGTTAAGTATATGGAACAAAAGAAAAGGGTACCAAAAAAAACAATAAAAACTAAAATTTAGAGACGATGTTGATTGTTCAAGTTATTGAGGTATGGAGGGTCAGGAATATGGTGCACAAAAATAGTCAAAAGGCACAGGCAATGCATTGAAATCTATCGCCAATAGGTATGGAATCTTCACCTGCGATGACTAACATTCACCAAGGGTTGGGCCCTCAGCTGCAGGAGGCCAGCAGGACTTACGAGTTAGATTATTCAGAAAGAAGGGTAGCTTAGGAAATAGTCATAGTCAAAGCAGAAGACTAATGTGCAGAAATTTTAAATTTATAATTAGTCCAGGTGATGGAAGTATCTTCTGGAATCACGGCCGCTGTCTGTTGTAACAGAGAGCTCATACGTAAAGTGCCATGTAGGTTCTGGAAAAGAGGAGCCTGCAAAAATATTTAATACAATAGAATATTTAAGAGCATAACCAAGGAGGTCTAAAATAATGACATCATTTGGACAAAAGAAAATTCTCATTGGAGAAGTTAGCGCTTCTTTTTCTTGCCGGAAGTACTAAACTGGAATAGAGGCGGTAGATCAGGAATTGGATTTGCAGTCTTCACACAACCTACAGAACTTAATAAATAGAGCTGATATAAGAAGTAATATCAAGTGGTCAAATCTCAGCACAGGACCATCAGAAAGAAAAGATCAAAGAATGCATTGTTAGTTCCTTGGGGCACCAGTAGGTGGAGCATAGTCTCAATACATAAAATCACAAATTACCAGTAGGAATAAAAAAAAATGTTCTCTGTAAATTAGATGTTGCTGGCACAGGAAGTCAGCAGAGTCTGAGGAAACATTGTGGTCAGAGTCTGCTCCAGGAAAATACAGCAGCCTTCAATATGATATTTAGGGAGATAGAGAAAAGCCAATATCAGAAATGTAAAAACTATATATTTCTATGAGGCCTCCTCACGTAACCTTTACAAGGTTTAAATAGGCCAAATGAGAAGGACAACAACCTATAGTCCTCTGTAATAGCTCAGAGCCAATTTGGAAAATGAAATTTATTTTAAATTCTAAACTGATCATTTCTATGCTTTCACAATTTGAATTCTACACAAAGAGTAGCAAGGATAACACAGAATCACAGAAAAACCCATCTAGTCATTAAAAATCTGAAACACATAATGAATTCCTGTATCATATACAGAGTCCAAAGCTTTTGTAAAAATGAACTTTAGAGAAAATAAGAACTACAAGGGTTAATCTCTGTTATTCGGTCCTAAGGAAATCACGAAATAACGGTGCTTCCTGTGTCTAATTTGAGTTTACCGCTCACTGCAAGCATTGGATATTATGGTGACTGAAAATAGGGCTATACATCAGACCAAAACTGTAAGTTGAAGTTTTTATATTAATACTTCATGCTGGTGTAATTAGTCTTCATAGAATTAATACTTCAGGAGAGGAAAAGGAGGAAAAGAAGGTTATTACTTTATCTGTTTCCAGAGGTACGGTTCTCAATAAAAAGGAAATTAGTAATTGTAGCTAGTATTATCTGAACATAGCTCTGAAATAATAGCAACCTGAATTTCTTTAGTTGTGATTTACCAGTTAGTTATGTTATGCAAGGGTTAATCTCCAAACCCTATTGCATAGATAATAAGGCAGGCACTGTAGTATTATGGAATCCGGAAATGAAATTTCAACTGCGCCATTTGGGGTTTGAGAACCAAAAATGCTGGAACTCAATACCATAATATATCTTAAAACTATAAATCTTTAAGAGGCAGGGAAGGAAGTTTGAAAGTACTAGATAAGACGTGAAAAGAAAAAATTAAAACAGTCAATTCATTATTACGGCTAGTTATTTTAAACAACATTACAAATAAACAGTGTTTTAGATGGCATATAATATAGAACCTTTTATAGTAAATATCTGGAATAATTAAGCAATTTTCAAAGAACACATACACATACAAATTAAAACTAAAAAGTGCTTGCATTTCTAGTGAAAGCAATTTACCAGAAGTCAAAAACAATCAGGTATTTAACATCACGTCACAAATCAAACAAACATTGCTTAAATGAAATAATATACAATCCTAGAAAGGGAAAAAAACAAAACAAAACACTCCTTTGAGATTTACTACCACTGCAGTTGATAGGCAATCTCGCGGGGTAACCTTAAAGCACTAATTTAAAACTAAAGAAATGATTACTTAATAACTAGCTGGTTTAATATATGCCATTTACCACAGGACACACAGCAACATATAGACATAAAATTAAAACAGTAATCTAATCCTGATACGTAGAAAACTTAAAGCTCAGAAGAGGAAGCAAGATATTTCTAAATGTAGTTCAAAACCAATCATTGGAATTGTGCACGGTTAAGGAATTGTTTAGGGTTTTAAAACAAAAAATATAAAAATAAATATTCCAGTAGCCAATCACAAGTCACAGCACACAGACAGAAAAGGAAAACCACACTCATACACATACACAGTTATTGTCCCACATACAGAGGTGTCCCTGTGTATTGAGGACAAAATCTTTATCCTAAATTTGGTAAAATAAAACATTTAAATTAGAGCTAATCCAACATGCCATGAAAGTATACAACGGCAAGCTTAATAGTAACACATACAATAAATGAAAATATACTCACGATTCGTGCAATGTAATCTCCAGTGCAGAAAATCAATTGAGAAAGAGAACAGTTGGCGGGATTACTATGCCCTTCCGAACTCTCGGTGGCATAGGGAGGTCAACCGCAAAATAGAAAGGTTTGTTTCAGAAAGTCCTCACCAGAGAACTGAATAGATGTCAGATCACCAGTATCTGGTGTTGGGTGCGGAGAGGAAGATATGATATAATGGGTAGTGAATAACATCACCCAATATGTATAATAACGGGACCTAGTGAGCAAGTGGTCTACAAATAAGCTTCAGACCTGTAATTTGCTATAGAAAAGATGAACTAGATTAATAATAATATATATATTGACCAGACCTAGAACCTGGTACAAGGTTAGTGGTTCAAAAGGCAGCTTCAGGGATAACAAGGAGACCTAGAAATGATAATGTGCTAACAGTTTACAAAAACATGATAGTAGAACATGCAGAGACATAACACATTCATACTCACGCATCTGCTAATGTACTCCAACATAGGGACCCAAAATAAAAATTACTAATTGGCGGAAAGCTCAACGCTTTAACCGCTAGTAACATTAGAAGAAAGAAAGACAAAAACAGCAAACAGAAATATGCCTAGAAAGTCAGTGTATAAGTGAAGAAATACCTAGTGTCAGCTATTATATATTTATACTACTCTACCCCCAATTAATGAAAACTACTCTCCAGAGTGTGCTTCTAAAAGCATAAAGAAACCCGGTTTCCCTGCCTGCCAAGAACTGTCTTAGATACTTAGCCATGAGCTCCAGCCCATGATAGAGCCCCTAAAAAGGGACATTGCAAACACTCCCAAAAAGAACTCAAAAAACCAGCGAATAAGGTCTCATGAGTCGAAGAGCAGCGGTCCAATGGGTTTCCGCTGATTAGGGAACTTCTCATGTACGACTAACCACCCCAAGGGACCTGTGGTTTGAGAACGTCTCGTGTACAACAACCCACTCAAAAATTTGTGGTTAGGAAACTTCTCGTTTAAAAGCTAACCATTCTACAACATTGAAGAGTTAGGAAACTTCTCGTTTAAAAGCTAACCCTCCAAAAATATTGAATGCCCGAGTCAACTAGTCCAAACTCGCAACGAAAAGCGTTAGACGTCTCTTTATTGCCCCCACGCTCATCTGTACTAGGTAACTCATATGTGGGCCATAATGCCGAATCCGCAGGCCACTCCGAAAATGGAATGGAAGTCTGCTTCTACTAATTGAGATACCGTCATCCATTGAAGGGTTTGTGGCCCTCAAACGGGTGTAAGCCCCGGGCATCGGCATCAAAGCCAATGGTTATAGCATGACACTGGTAAAAAAAGGAAAAAGAAAGAATAAAAGTATGACATATCCCTAGGAAGAACCCCTGAAACCTACTTCAGAGGTAGCAAGAAAGGATAAAAAAAAAAAAGAAATAAAACACATGTAAGCTCTTCGGGAAAGGGACAACCATAAAAAGAGCCATTAGTTGGAACTCCTTAGCCAAAACAAAAAATGCTCTTATTCCACGGTCATCAGTCGCTAGACAATATATTTTTCCACTCAACAAACCACGAAAGGGAAACTTAAAAGCATTACAACGGAACGGTTGATGATAAGGAAGCCTGCCATGCCAGGGCAAACAGTATAAATTCATTCATTCAGTTATGCCAGTTGCAGGAAAAACCAATTTCAATTAAAAATGAACAAGAAAAAAAGTTGTGCAGGTTCGGCCATAAGTCGAACGACAAATTTAAACACTGCAATTGAAGCATAAAAGCCTGAGAAATACATGACATTCACTAGAAAGGGAAGTGGGTGGGACTTAGAGATTGATGGACAAGCATTGCAGACCATTAAGCAAGCAGCATAGTATTCTCCCCTGCATCGGAGAAAATAAAGAATATATATATACAGAATTTATGAAACAAGACGGGTTGTAGATTAGTGTTATGGAGTTTGTAATATTATAGTATAAAAACAAAGCCAATATTAGGAACCCAAACCTACAATGCTGTGTTCTAATCTTTAAAGTGAAAGCAAAAATACATCCGTACACTGCTGCATGTAGAGAAATGCACATACAACAAACTCAGCAGACCACTAAATGACTCATCTAAAGATAAGTAATTTTACAACTTTGATGCTTACAGAGAAAAAGTACCTGTGAATCCAATTAAGCAGATTAAACTTGTGTAAAGCTGAAAATGCGATACCACCGGAAACAATGCCATATATGAGCTATTTATAAAATGTTAAAACAGTATCACTGTACCAAAAACAACTAAGTGCTTTCATATCTTACTCGCATCCTGCAAAGTACAGTCTAAGGGAAAGCCGAGTATAATTTCTGCATACAACTGGCAGGAAATAACTGTATATCAATCATAGCAACTGCAAGCAACATGATAAGCAAAGTCCCGGAGTCAAAAAAAAAAAAAACCTCAATGACAAGGGCAAAAGAAAAACAAATCAAATATTTCAAAAGGACTTTAAAAATATATACAGTTGTTTCTAAATCCTACCTCCATAAAAATGCGTTGTAGATTATCAATTTAATTACCCCTTCAAGGCTAAACATATACAGCTCAAAAATAAAAACCACATCATGCTTATCTTAATCTGCAAACTGTGTCATACAATTACAATTAAAGAATAGCGTTGCAGAGGATCAATTTTAAGTGTCATAATAATATTTTGAGGGACAAGCATTGGAATGTTAACAAATAACCCGCAGTAACAACAACCTATTGATTATCTAATAAATTAAATATACAAATAAAATAGTGAAAGCAGTTGAGAAAGGGGCAAATTATGCAAGAAATAAAAAGGCGTAAGGGGGGGGGGGGGGGGGCAGAGAGGTGTACCCAAAGTGTGAAGTGACACCAATGGGCACTTTGTGGGCTACACCCACAGTGGGAGGGTTAGTAGGAAAAGAAAAAGAGTTATCAGAACGGAAGATGGTAGCAGTCTGTCAAAAGTAATGGCACAAAACATTTACAGCGCACAAACGGACAGCAAGCTCTCAAGGCATGAGATGTACTTGCAAAATAGAGACACGGATTGACAATGCGTAGAATTGGCAACAGACCTGTCACAGGGAATATTTATAGTCAAAGAAATAAGTGACAAAATGGTATGGCAGAGAAATAACTAACAAAGAAGAAAACGTGCAGACATAACGGAGTGACAGGCTTGAACGGGGAACATAGCCAATAAGAAAGAAAGGCGCCGTAGTAATAACCAACAGAGGCTGACACAAAGTGCAGAGCATGACATTATTAAAGAAGACTATTAGAAAAGGATTTAATGATAGATTCCAAAGTTAGAGATTAGCAGATACGAGAGGGAGAAAATGCAGAGAAGAGGAAGGAAGTGGGCACCGCCCAAGCGAGAAAAGGGGAAGTGAAAAAAATGTTGCAGTAGAAATAGAGATAAGATTTAGTATCGAGAACTCCTCTTTTAAGGGGAAAGAAGCAAACTTTTAAAACTTTATAACCACATTGTGGAACACGATAAGATCTACCAAGCTGTCTCTTGCAGCATAAAAACAAAAAAAAAAAAAAACCTGTCTCTGAGTTTTAACGAAACCGGGCAACAGATTAGATTGCCAAATAAAGCATCTTAATTCTGAAAGTCTCAGAAACAGTTTTAGAAAGCAAAAATAAAACAGCAGTTTATAAATTCAGCCAAAAATTATGCTATGCAGTGAAAATTAAACCTGGAAGTGCAGCTAAAGTGGCTACGGGGAACAGAGACGGAATACAGACCGGGACTTCTCAAGTGGAGATTTATAATATCATGAAAGTTTCAGACGGGGGTTTCTAAAGCTGGCAGACATAGAAATAAATGTGGTTTATCAAGTATAAAGCTGTATGAAAGGAAGGAAAAAAGGGGGGGGGGGGGGAAGTGCCCATACAGCCTGGCAGTAACAGAAAAATAAGGAAGCAAGACTTACTACGCAGTTTTAAATGCGAAGCAGGAAATGGCAACATGCAGCTAAGAAGCTGGCAAGGAATTGTAAATCTTTCACAAAAACACATCTGGAAAGTTTCTAACAGGGATGGGGAGAAATCAATAATGGCCAGAAACAGAGTCAGAGAGCATGAAAGGTAGAGGTAAAGTACCTCTCGGAGGTTTAAGTACAGCACGGAGGAAATAAGCACAGATCTCTCGGAGGGTAGGGAAGGGACACTCTCTCCGTACGAGATCTAAAGTCTGTGTTACAGAGAAAAAGAGAGAAGCAGAAGTGTAGAGGCAGGAAAGGAGGTGGGGGCTCAGTGGGGATCCAATTGGAAGATAAAACAACAGAATTTTAGTCAAGAGCTATAATCAACCCCCACTTTGACTAAAATTCTGGTGGCTTGTTTAAATCGAACGCGGGGTCACCAATGTGGAGAATTGAGGGGTCCCGAGCCCCCCCAAGAAGTGAGGGGTCCCGAGCCCCCCCAAGAAGGCTGGAGTGACCTTAATCTGACTCCATCTCTAAATAACACTAGTACTGGGGTAATCCAGGAGTTATGAGGTTCTAAAAGGAATTGCCACAGAGAGAGACGTTAGGTCTAAGGGACCCGCATTAGTCCGCCTCTCAGCACTGGCAAGGAATAGATACCAGCCTTATGACAAACTGGATTTAGGTTACAAGTTATACAATGCCGCGAAAGATAGCCTGATATAGCAAAAGCATTATACTTACAGCCTTTCATCATTAAGTGAAGCCCACAAATCATCATTTGGAATGAGGAGTTTATTTGCTAAGGTATAAGTCAAATCAGTGATTAACAACAGGCATGTACAATCAATTAATTATAGGAATATAATAAGCTGCAAACAGGTGTTAATTATTTGCTAATGTTTCATAATTTCTTTCACCAATTTGAGGTTTTACAAGGGAAAGCAATTAGGTAATTTGTCAATTCTACTGGACACATTGGTTTCCCTTGGAGAGAGAGTGCCAACCCTTTTCTCTCTAACTTAAACCAGGAACTACCCTGATTTTTATAGGTGTCCTCAGGATATGAGTAATATGACAGTAGATATACCTGATTGGATCTATGCTAATGTCATGGTTGTCACTGATTGGCTCATGCTAATGAGTAGCTTCTATCTTGCTAACATGGTTTTGTCTCTAGCTCGCTTGATCACAAATCTTAAGCAAGACCCTGCTCACAGGAAAGTCTCCCTCCTCTCTTGGACAGCTAGTTCCCTATTTTCTCTGCACCTGGCATGACTCACTCATTGCTCAACTTGTTTTTCTAACTTACATTAGAGAAAATTCCACTTTGTAACAGATACGGGCTTCCATTTTGTGTTGAAATCCTCCATTTTGTTTCCATATCTATTAACTTAACTTTTAGGCCTCAATCTGGGCTACAAACTAGGTCATACTTTTCCAGTAAGCTCCCAGTTATGTCAGCCATCAGATTTCTGACTCAGCCAAGGTCTGTAATGGCCTGAGCTCTATGACTGGGCCCGCCACCATTCCAGTGGAGGGGTCTCTAGCTGTACCATAATTATAAAGGTCCGGTTGATGTAGTGTGTCTAGATTTTCAGAAAGCTTTTTATAAAGTTCCTCATGAGAGCCTCCTGAGAAAATTAAAGAGTCATGGGATAGGAGGCAAGGTTCTGGTGTGGATTAGGAATTGGTTATTGGACAGAAAACAGAGGGTAGGTTTAAATGGTCATTTCTCTCAATGGAGGAGGGTGAATAGTGGCGTGCCACAGGAATCAGTATTAGGACAGGTACTATTAAACACATTTATAAATGATATGGAAATCGGAATGATGAGTGAGATGATTAAATTTGCAGATGATACAAAACTATTCAAGGTTGCTAAAACATATGTGGGTTGTGAAAAATTCAAGGAGACCTTAGGAAAATTGGAAGACTGGACATCCAAATGGCAGATGAAACTTAATGTGGATAAATGCAAAGTGATGCACATTAGAAAGAATAATCCAAATCATAGATACCTGATGTTAGGGTACACCTTAGGGGTCTACACCCAAGAAAATATCTATATGTCGTTGTAGATAATATGCTGAAATCTTCTGCTCAGTGTGCGGTGGCAGCCGAAAACGCAAACAGGATATTAGGAATTATTAGGAAAGGGATGGTAAATAAGATCGAAAATACTATAATGCCTCTGTATCACTCTATGATGTGACCTCACCATGAGTACTGCATTCAGTTCTGGTTGCTGTATCTAAAAAAAAAACCCAAAAACAAACATATAGCACAATTAGACAAGGTTCAAAGAAGAGTGGTGGACTTTGGTCCTAGGGAACTGGGTTCGATTCCCACTGCAGGCACAGGCAGCTCCTTGTGACTCTGGGCAAGCCACTTAACCCTCCATTGCCCCAGATACCTAAGCCGCATTGAGCCTGCCATGAGTGGGAAAGCACAGGGTACAAATAAAAAAAATAATAATAATAAAGGGGATGGAACTCCTCTCATATGAGGAAAGGCTAAATAGGTTAGGGCTTTTCAGCCTGGAAAAGAGACGGATGAGGGAAATATGATCAAGGTCTACAAAATCCTGAGTGCCGTAGAACGAGAAGAAGTGAATCTATTTTTTACTCATTCCAAAGTACAAACACTAGAGGACACTCAAGGAAGTTACATGGAAATACTAAGTTCTGGAACTGTTTGCCAGAGGATGTAGTAACAGTGTATCTGAGTTTTAAAAAAGTTTGGACAAGTTCCTGGAGGAAAGTCCATAGTCTGCTATTGAAACAGACATTGGGAAACTACTGCTTGCCCTGGGATTTGTAGCATGCAATGTTGCCACTATTTGGGTTTCTGCCAGGTTCTTGAGACCTGGTTTGGCCACTGCTAGAAATAGGATACTGGGCTAGATGGACCACTGGTCTGACCCAGTATGGCTATTCTTATGTTCAGATTTTATAAATATGGCAATAGAATCAGCAAACTCTGGTTAAAACCTGGTGGGGGGGAGCTCATGGGCTGTCACCTTTTTATGCAAGCCAAGTAGTGGTGTTACTGGTAAGTTCTGATAAAATTACAAGAATATTCTTTTACTATTTTCAGAATTTTTATGATGCTGTGGATACAGTTTCAACCCCACAGATTCATGCATTTCTTCACAAACTACTTCTTCCTACATTGTCTGAAGATTTCCTTGCAGCTCTTAATAAACCAGTGCTGGCAAAAGAGCTCCAAACTGCAATTAAATCCCTAAAGGCTTTTTCGGTACCTGGAATCGATGGATTTTCGGGTGAGTTTTACAAAAGTTTACAGCGCCAGCTGATAGGCCCCTTACTGAAGTACTATAAGGAAGTGATGAAGACAGGGGTCTTTCCTTCATATGATAGCACTGCACTGATTACCCTTCTCCCTAAAGCAAATAAGCCATTGGAGCTAGCTGACTCTTATAGGCCCATTTCTTTAATTAACGTAGACATTAAGCTTTTGTTGAAGATCTTAGCTAAACATTTGGCAGAATCTTTACCTGTTAAAGTCAGGCAAGTCAGTGCTCAATGTCCATAAAATCTTATTAGCCATGTCACATTGTCAGTCACAGGAGATACCAGCCTTGGCTGCTGGTCTGGACACCAAAAAGGCTTTTGACAAAGTTAACTAGGCCTTCTTGTTTGAATGGCTAGCACATTTTGGACTTCACTGCTTCCTACAGGCAGTTAAGGCACTACATAACAGTCCCTCGGCACAACTTCTTGTTAACGGAGAAAAAACTCTTCCTTCCAGATTCACTGAGGAACAACACAGGGTTGTCCTCTGTTTCTACTCCTATTTGTCCTCTCCTTTGAGCGTCTACTTCGACCGCACCATACCTGGCATGAATATCATGGGTTATCAGGTTAAAGATCCGGCATTTACTGATGATTTAATTATAATTCTTACTGATCCACAATCAGCCTTGCCACAGTTGGTAGGGTTGATTGAAAGTTACGAGTTCATCTCTGTCTTTACATTAAATGTAACAAATCCAAGGCCTTACCTGTACTCTTTGAGGTCTGCTCAAACTAGAGGGGACCTTTCACTCTTGTGTGGGAAGATAATGCTTTGCGCAGAGTTTTCAGCTTCCAAAGGATTTGTCTACTTTATATTTTTGCAATGTTCACCCTCTGATGGAAGATACATGGATAAAATTACAATTGTGGAGGGCTGATCCTTTATCTATTTGGGAAGGATACACCTGTTTAATGTGATTTTAGCTCTTCACTGGCTTTATGTATTTCAGATGTGACCATTATATCTATATTGCAGAGAGGAACCTGCTCTGTAACATTATCTTTGGCAGGGGGGGGGGAACCAGACTTCCAATAGCAGTGCTGCAGACTCCAAAAGCTCATATTGGAATGGGGTTTCTTAATATAAAATACATGACAGGCTAGTAGCATGCATCACATCAATGATTAACGAGAAAAGTTGAGTGCCTCTGAACCACTGCCCTTGAGAGTCATCCAGTCCCCCGAGACAACTTCATCACTATGTTCTAACTCTGCCTTGGGAAGACTTAATGGAAGATGTGCAGGAAACACTTGCTGAGGAATTAACTTGAGGATCCTTCATGCCAGTCCAAAAGATACAATGGCGGATATCAATTATGCTAAACTGTCCTCTCAGTGAAGTGTGGATTTACAAATTGTCATTACTAGCCAGCAGATACAAATTTTTGGTGGAGGTCTCCAGAACTACTCAGATTATATTCCTCATTGGGAACTGCTCTACAAGTTTGCCTTGAGATTACATATAACTCCTCATCGGGCAAAGTGAGCAGGAACGATATCCAGTGGAGCCTACCCTAAATGTCAATCTTCCACAGCCTCTTTAGGCCATATGTTTTGGCATTGAACGATTTCTCTTTTTTGGCACTGCATATTGTCTACATGTCACAAGCTATGTACATAAAGACCCATTGTTGCTATTTGAATTTTATACATTTAATGCTCCTGTTCCTATAGGTTTTCAGTGCTTTTTATGAAGGGTGGTTTTGTATGCCCTGAAGTAGATTCTGACTCCTCCCTCTGGGGCCTTCAGAACAACGGTGGCGGGCAAAGATGATATCTCAAATGCGCATGAAATGACTTCGTGCATGCCTTTTCTCATTCCACTGGTCTTATTTCCCAAGAAATCTGGGAACCCTTTTGGGGAGATATTATCTCCATATGCTTGAAGTTTCTTGTTGAATTGTTGAAGAATGATTTACTGATGTGAATCTACTTTGAGTTTTTCTAGGCCATGTGTACCATGATGTGGGGGTGGGGGTGGGGGTGGGGAGGTTTGGTTTTTAAATCTTGTACTATATTGTTGCAGTCATTACCATTGTATAGGATCTGTACAAACTTGTTTTATTGACTGACATTGGTAGTAAATAAAGATGATTTAAACATAAAATTATTTCAGAATCAAAATGAAATGTTACTCTTCTAACTCAATCAGATAATATAATGTACTATAACAACCAGTCACACAAATACAAAGTGACTTACTCAATTAAATATTATATTATGGGCCTAAAAGGTAGGGCTTCATCTATTATCAGAATGAGTATCTTGCATCTTTTCATCGTCAGTTCATTATTCTATAGAAGTGCTACATGTGAATTCAAACAAATATTTATACTATTTAAGCAGTGTCCCCATTCTGTGCAATTCAAACTTTTAATGAGAAAAACTTAGCTTAAAGGAATTCCCCTTTCAACATGATCAAGTTTCGAAATCTGCATCAGGAAGTCAGGAATCCATTTTGTCCAAAGCATGCCCTCAGTCTCTCAGTCAACACATCTCTTCTCCACCACGCTGAAAGAGAACATGGCAGCAAAGCCTTAAGTCATCTGATATTTGACGTCACACATACAGCCATATAAAATAGTCAATCAACAACAAAACACTATTATCTAATATTCACAAAGATCTAGCTAACCCTCTAGGGTTAATGATTGTTTCTATGTGGGGTTCGGTTTAGAACCTATATCCACATTTTTGAATGTCTTCTTGAAACCATTAGCTCAATCAGTTCAATTTTTTTTAACAGGATATCACTCACTTATTGGTTGCATTGCAAGAAATGGCCCCTATACCAGATGATACATGGCTGGTGACTATGGACATAGTCAGCCTATGTACAGTAATACCTCATGCTAAAGCCCTAGGGGTAATTAAAGAGATTGTAAGAAGTCAACAATGGATTCATTGAACTTCCATTGAATTATTGACGGAACTTTACATATTTTATTTACGAGGAAGTATGTTTTTGGAAATATTTTCCAACAAAAAAATGGCAAACGCCATGGGATCAGCAACTACACCATCTATTGCTACAGTGTATATTGCCTGTTTAGAGGAATAGTTCATAAATCCTTCTCAATAACATAGTCATATTTTGCCGTGGAAGCATTTTTTACATGATGGATTTTTGGTATGGAAAGGTTCTGAACAATCTTTTCTTGAATTTTTTACATGGCTTTATTTGGATGAAGACATTACATAAGTACACAAGTATTGCCATACTGGAACAGACCAAAGGTCCATCAAGCTCAGCATCCTGTTTTCAACAGTGACCAATCCAGGTCACAAGTACCAGGCAAGATCACAAAAAGTATAATATATTTTATGCTGTTTATCCTAGAAACAAGCAGTGGATTTACCCAAAATCCATTTTAATAATGGTCTATGGACTTTTCCTTTAGGAAGCCATCCAAACCTTTTTAAAAGCTAACTGCTTTTACTACATTCTCTGGCAATGAATTCCAGAGTTTAATTACATGTTGAGTGAAGAAATATTTTCTCAAATTCATTTTAAATTTACTACTTTGTAGCTTCATTGCGTGCCCCCTAGTCCTAGTATTTTTGGAAAAAGTAAAGAAGCGATTCATGTCTAACCATTCCACTACACTCATTATTTTATAGACCTCTATCATATATCCTCTCAGCCGTCTTTTCTCCAAGCTGAAGAGTCCTAGCCACTTTAGCCTTTCCTCATAGGGAAGTCGACCCATCCCCTTTATCATTTTCATCGCCATTCTCTGTACCTTTTCTAATTCCACTATATATTTTTGAAGATGTGGTCATCAGAATTGAAAACAATATTTGAGGTGCAGTCATACTATGGAACAATACAAAGGCATTATAATGTCCTCATTTTTGTTTTCCATTCCTTTCCTAATAATACCTCACATTCTATTTGCTTTCTTAGCTGCCGATGAACACTGAGCAGAGGGTTTCAATATATCATCGACGACGCATAGATCTCTTTCTTGGTCAGTGACTCCTAATGCAGAAACTTGCATTACGTAGCTATAATTCGGGTTCCTCTTTCCCACATGCATCACTTTCCACTTGCTCACATTAAACACCATCTTCCATTTAGATGCCCAGTCTCCCAGTCTTGTAAGGTTCTCTTGTAATTTTTCACAATCCTGTGATTTAACAACTTTGAAAAACTTTGTGTCGTCAGCAAATTTAATTACCTCACTAGTTACTCCCATCTCTAGATCATTTATAAATATGTTACAAAGCAGCAGTCCCAGCATAGACCCCTGGAGAAACCCCACTATCTACTCTTCTCAATTAAGAATACTGACCATTTAATCCTACTCTCTGTTTTCTATCTTTTAACCAGTTTTTAATCCACAATAGGACACTACCTCCTATCCCATGACTCTCCAATTTTCTCTGGAGTCTTTCATGAGGTACTTTGTCAGATGCCTTTTAAAAATCCAGATATACAATATCGACATGCAATCTTTTTTTCAAAGTTCATCTTTCCTTTCCTTATCAGCGCTATGCATTTGACTTGCCATTCCTTATGCTGTTTCCTATTATTTTTGGTCAGTTCCTTCTTCCATTTTTTAAAGGATTTTCTTTTAGCTCTAATAGGTTCCTTCACCTCACTTTTTAACCATACCAGCTGTCATTTGGTCTTCCTTCCTCCTTTTTTAATACACGGAATAAATTTGGACTGGGCTTCCAGGATGGTATTTTCGAACAGTATCCACGCCTGATGTAAATTTTTGACCTTCACAGCTGCTCCTCTAAGTTTTTTCACCTTTCTTCTCATTTTATCATAGCTTCCTTTTTGAAAGTTAAATGCTAATGTATTGGATTTCCTGTGTGTGCTTACTCCAAAGCAGATAACAAACCTGATCATATTATGATCATTGTTATCAAGCATGGCCTAATTGATTTTTTTGGATGTTACTATATACAAAGATGGAGTGAATTTAAAAACAATTACAGAAAATGTGGATAGTAACAACTACTACTACTACTACTATTTAGCATTTCTATAGCGCTATAAGGCGTACGCAGCGCTGCACAAACATAGAAACAACTATCTACGATTTGATAGTTTCCATTTGTTTAAACAAAGCAGAGATTTCTGCTCATCAAATTTTTAGGGTTCGAAGAACTGTACTGTTTTAAGTGATTTTGAATGTGGTGCAGTTGAATTATATGAGTGCAGCTATCTATTAAAAACAATAAAACAAGCTTATAAATGTGCTAGATTTATTAATCTGGTTTTACTATTATTACAAAAGAAAGAACCACCATTGGATCAATTATTTGTATCAATTTATTTTTTATCAATATTGGGCAGCACTTTAGGTTCATTCAACATTTATATTACAAACTTTGGTAGCCTTTTGGCAGAATAGAAATAGTGAAAAACGTTTAGGAAGCAAATGTGAAAGCTCGATACAAAATTCCAGGACACTGGGTCATCAATCATGTGAGGTATGTAATTAGTGTGAATTGACTTTAGTGGGTCTTGAATGGCAGCCTCCTGGGACAATGTGTAAAATCTATGAAACACATCAGACTGATTGTAGAACCAGTTATTTGGTTTATGCTATTATTTGTCCATGTGACTTGGCATATGGGGGGGATACACTTTTGACTGAATGTAACAGCAGATTTCAGACCAAAACTCATAATTCCCCCTGGTTGATCACTGGCTGCAGGTTGGAAATGGTTTAAGAGACTTTAAATGGACTATTTTTGATCATGTCCTTCCTCTGAACTATAAGGAACAGGGGTGGATCTTTAAATTAAATACTCTTACTCCAAATGGGCTGAATGCAGAGATGGAGTCACCACACCTCATTCTGGTAAAGAATTTAATTTATATTCTCAGACCAACTGTGAATCTATCTAGGTGGTATATCATTATATGATGCCTCTGCTCCCTTTGGTATATTGGGCAGACTAGACAAGTGATAAGGCAACAGATTGCTAGCAATTTAACCAACATCAGAATATGAAGAATGGAGTACTGGGTTAATGTGTCACATAATTTAAAGGATTTGTGTTTTGTGGTTCTGTTGCAGGTTCAACTCCCATGTCAGGGAGACATTTCAGCTGTTTTGGAAAATAAAGAATTTTTCAGTGGAATACTATATATCTTTTTGGTTTGAATCATGAGTTTGATTAAGTATCTTTGGTACATGAAAGGATAATTCTAGACAATTTTGCTAGCTTTTGGTTGTTCAATGCAGTATGAGGACTGAGAACTTTTATATGTTTAAGGTGGCTGCTAGCCCCTGGTCCTTTTCCAGGAAACTGATATGATAAATGTTGACTATTGCCAGTTTATGGGAAATGAGCATCGGCAGAAGATATTAGTTAGATTTCTCTATTTGCAGGTATCTATCTATACTTGAAAGGCACTGAGTTTTTTTTCTAATTGGAACTCTGCCCTAACCATCTTTTGGAGTACTGAACATTTAATGAGCTCCTTTGGGCAATTGAGAAACTTTGGGGTAATATGCTCTATTAAATTTGCTTTATCTAGTTTAGGATAGGCTCTTTTATCTATTTAGTTTTCAGGATTTTGTTATGGTCAATGGATTTTTAGTTGCATTTATATACCTTTTTGTATAATTAAATAAAAATTGTATCATCGTTCTTTTGAATTTAGCCTTTACTAATTTTTATATTTATTTGAGACTTAAATTTTTGTTTATATTATTTACTGTTTCCTATATGCTTTATGACAGATACTACTGACTAACTTTGTAGCTGCCCTCTGGACCAACTCTATTCTGTTTATATCTTTTTGTAGGTGTGGTCTCCAGAATTGCACATAGTACTCTAAATAGGCTCAAAAGAGACTTATACAAGGGCACTATCACTTCTTTTTTTCTGCTGGTCATCCCTCTCCTTATGCACCTGAGCATCCTTCTGGCTTTAACCATTGCCTTTTCTACCTGTTTGGTCACCTTAAGATCATCAGACACAATAATCCCCAAGTCCCGCTTTTCTTCCATACACAGAAGCACTTCACCCCCTATATTGCACCATTCCCTTGGATTTTTGTAACCCAAGTGCATGACCTTATATTTTTTAGCATTAAATCTTAGTTGCCAATTATTGGACCATTCTTCAAGCTTCACTAGATCCTTCCTCATGCTATCCACACCCTCCGGGGTGTTCACCCTATTATAGAGTTTGCTGTCATCTGCAAAGAGACAAACCTTACCAGACAGTCCTTCCACAATAACACTCACACAAAGATGTTAAAAAGAGGTAGCCCGATGACCGATCCCTGAGGTACACCACTGATATCCTTTTCCTTGGAACAAGCTCCATTTACCACTACCCTCTGTCTCCTTCCATTTAACCAGTTTTTAACCCAGTCAGTCGCTTTGGGTCCCATACTGAGAGCACTCAGTTTTATTTATCAGTCGCCTGTGCTGTCTCAACAGCTTTGCTAAAATTCAAGTACACCACATCTAGCACCCCTCCCACATCTAACTGTTTGGTCACCCAGTCAAAGAAATGAATCGGATTTGTCTGACAAGACCTGCCTCTAGTGAAACCATGCTGCCTCGGGTCCTGCAGATATTCAATTTTAGAAATCTCACAATACTCTGCATTAGGAACATTTCCATTAGTTTACTCACCACAGGTCAGAGTAACAGGTCTGTAATTCCCAACCTCCTCCCTGCTTCCACTCTTGTACAAAGGGACCATATCCATCATTCTCCAGTCCTCCAGGACCACTCTAGACTCTAAGGAAGCATTGAAGAGCTGAGACAGTGGAGCCGCCAGAATTTCTTCGAGTACCCTTGGATACATCCCATCAGGCCCCATTGCTTTGTCTATCTTTAGTTTAGCTAGCTCCTCACGAACACAGTCTTCTGAGAATTGATCCTGGTCTACCATACATCCATTTCTATTAGCATTTGTTTTCTGCGGTCCTACCCCTGGCCTTTCATTCATGAACACAGAACAGAAATAACTGTTACGCAGTTCAGCTTTATCTTTATCAGCATCTACATATTCCGCCCCCTCAGCTTTGAGCCTCATAATGCTATTATGGCACTTCCTTCAGTCACATGCATATCTAAAAAAATGTCTTGTCCCCCAATTTTACTTTATCGGCTGTCTTGTCTTCCATTTGCCCCTTTGCTTTCCTGACAGCTTTTCCAGGTATTTTTGCCTGTCTTCCTCTTTCTGAGTCCTTTTGTAACATATGAAGGCTAACCTTACATTTTCAGCTATTAGGTTTGAGAACCAGAGTGGCCTTCTTTTCCTCTTACTTTTATGTAATTTTCTAATACAAAAGGTTTGTCATCTTTAAAATAGCTTTCAGTTTTTCTGGATATTCTATATGGCTGAGTGTGTGATGTCAAATATTCCATAACTTAGGGCTTTGCCACCATGTTCTCTTTCAGCATTGTGAAGAAGAGAAAAGCTGGCTGAGAGACTGAAGCCGCCTTATTTTCGAAAGTGATGGGCGCCCAGATTTCGACCCAAATCGGGAGATGGGCGCCTTTCTCCCATGAGCGCCCAAATCGGTAGAATCGAAAGCCGATTTTGGGCGTCTTCAACTGCAATCTGTCACGGAAACGGGCAAAGTTGACGGGGGCGTATCGGAGGTGTGGTTATCGGCTAAGGAGAGATGGGCGTTCTCGGCCAATAATCGAAAAAAGAAAGGCATTTTTACCGCGAATTTGGGTCATTTTTTGGACCCTTTTTTTTCACGAACAAGTACCCTAAATGATCACCGGAGGGAATCGGGGATGATCACCCCTGACTCCCCCAATGGTCACTAACCCCCTCCCATCATAAAATAACAAACTTTAAGAACATTTTTTCCAGCCTGTATGCCACCCTCAAATGCCATACCCAGCTCCATCACAGCAGTATGCAGGTCCCTGGAGCAGTTGTTAGTGGGTGCAGTGCACTTCAGGCAGGGGGACCCAGGCCCATCCCCCCCCTACCTGTTACACTTGTGCTGGTAAATGGGAGCCCTCCAAACCGCCCCCAAAACCCGCTGTACCCACATGTAGGTGCCCCCCTTCAGCCATAAGGGCTATGGTAATGGTGTAGAGTTGAGGGCAGTGGGTTTTGGGAAGGATTTGAGGGGCTCAGCACCCAAGAGTTGGGAGCTATGGACTTGGGAGGTATTTCATTTTTTTTTTTTTTTTTTTTTACTTTTTACAAGTGCCCCCTAGGGTGCCCGGTTGGTGTCCTGGAATGTGAGGGGGGCCAGTGCACTACGAATCCTGGCCCCTCCCACGATCCAATGCCTTGGATTTGCTTGTTTTTGAGTTGGGCGCCTTCGGTTTCCATTATCGCTGGAAAACGAAACCTCCGAGCTTAAATCCGCACAAATCCGATGCATTTGCCCGGCACAAACCGTATTATCAAAAAAAAGATGGACGCCCATTTTTTTCAAAAATACGATCTGTCCCGCCCCTTCACGGACATAGACGCCCATGGAGATGGGCGTTCACGTTCGATTATGCCCCTCTGAAGGTGTGCTTTGGCCAGATTCTGGACTTCCTGATACAGATTTTGAAAGGTGACCATGTTGAAGGTGAAATTCCTTGAAGTTAAGTTTATTTTTCAATTAAAAGTTTGAATTGCACAGAATGGGGATACTTTTGAAATAGAGTTTAAATCTCTGTTTGAATTCACATGTAGCACTTTTAAAGAATAATGGAGGGGCCGCTGTTGTGGGCTAGATGGACCATTGATCTGACCCAGTATGGCTGTTCTTATGATGATGAAAAGGTGCAAGAGGCTCATTCTGATAATAGATGAAGCCTTACTTTTGATGTCAATTTTGTAATATTTAATTGATAGGTCCCTTTGTATTTGTCTAGTTGTTATAGTATAATTATCATACACATTAACATTACAAGATCACATGTACTTTTAGTATAGGCATATTTGGGGAAGGAGTTTGGGCAGAGTCATGAATTGTACACCTGTTTTATACATTGCAAGCTTGCATTTACACCTGCTTTGGAGGCAAATATATATGGATACAGCTACCGACAATTTCCGCAGCATTTGTACTAGTATTTTATAAAGAAACATAAGAACGTATAATAGGCACCTTTTATCCTCTATATTCAGGCAATCCATTATCAATTTAAGAACATAAGAACATAATAGCCATACTGGGTCAACCCAATGGTCCATCTAGCCCGGTATCCTGTTTCTAACTGTGGCCAAATCAGGTCACAAGTAGCAGTCAAAAACCGAAATAGTAGCAACATTACATGCTACCAATCTCAAGTCAAGCAGTGGCTTCCCTATGTCTACCTCAATAGCAGACTATAGACTTTTCCTCCAGGAACTTATCCAAACCTTTTTTAAACCCAGATATGGCTGTTACCACATCCTCTAGCAATGAGTTCCAGAGCTTAACTATTTGTCGAGTGAAAATTATTTCCTCCTATTTGTTTTAAAAGCATTTCCATGTAACTTTATTGAGTGTCCCCTAGTCTTTGTACTTGAAAGAGTAAAAAAAAAAAAAATCAAGTCACTTTTACCTGTTCTACATCACTCAGGATTTTAGAGACTTCAATCATATCTCCCCTCAGCTGTCTCTTTTGCAAGCTGAAGAGCCCTAAACCTCTTTAGCTTTTCCTTATATGAGAGGAGTTCCATCCCTTTTATCATTTTGGTCACTTTTCTTTGAACCTTTTCTAATTCCACTATACCGTTTTTGAGAAACTGCGACCGGAATTGAACACAATACTCAAGGTGAGGTCGCACCATGGAACGATACAGAGGCATTATAGTATTCTTGGTCTTATTAACCATCCCTTTCCTAATACTTCCAGCCTTAGTGGATAATTTTATAATAGGATACCTAGGTTGAGACAGCAGAAAGGCACTAATTTTCTGTTTTAATGCTACATAACATAAAAACATAAAAAATAAAGACAGATAAAGACCATATGGCCTATCCAGTCTGCCCATCTATACCATCTACTCTCCCTTCCTCTCCTTTAAGATTCTATGTACTTGTCCCAAACTTTCTTGAATTCAGATACAATCTTCCTCTCCACCACCTCAATGAATTCACAACTCTTTCCATGTAGAACTATTTCTCTAGGGTACTCCTGAGTGTCTCCTTTTAACTTTATCCTGTGTCCTTTCATTCAAAATCTACCTTTCAATGGAGACTTGCTTCCTGTGTATTTATGCCACAGAGATATTTAAATGTCTATCTTATCTCCCCCTTCCTGTCTTTCTTCCAAAGTATACATATCAAGATCTTTAAGTTTGCCACCACGCTCTTTATAGAACAGCCAACAGCCATAGAAAAACTTCCAGCCAAAACTTAAATTAATGAAAAATTTACCCTGCAATTAAGCTGAGTTAAATACAAAAATAATCTTTGCCATAATTTTTATTTAACTGTCTCCCTATACCCTGAAAGAACAAAGTATTTTATGCATGTACTTTATATAGGTACATGTTCATTAAGTTATGATTCTATGTATATACCATATCAGAGGGTACCTTCACAATATGGATGTATATTTCTGTTGTTGTCATGACTCTTTTGAATTATTTAAATATTTTGTGGGTTTTTATGTTATTTGTAATTTTAATCTGTATCTTTATGATTAATTTATATGGTAAAATTATGTATCATACCTGATAATTTTCTTTCCATTAATCATAGCTGATCAATCCATAGACTGGTGGGTTGTGTCCATCTACCAGCAGGTGGAGATAGAGAGCAAACTTTTGCCTCCCTATATGTGGTCATGTGCTGCCGGAAACTCCTCAGTATGTCGATATCAAAGCTCCATCCGCAGGACTCAGCACTTAGAGAATTACACCCACGAAGGGACACTCTGCCCAGCTCACCACCGCCGAGGGGGAGGGGAATTAACCCAGCTCATCCCCACACAAGTGGGGGAGGGGAATCCGTCCAGCTCATCCCCGCGGAGCGGGGGAGGGACACCACACCCGCCGATGTGGGGGGATCTGGCTTATCCTGCAACCGCGGGAGGAGCTGACTGACCCTAACACCGCCGAAGCGGGAGGGGTACAAAGCTGCCCTACAGCTGCACGAAGCGGGAGGGAGTGCCGGCAGAATTTAAATCTCAATCCAGCCCCGTAAAACGGAGGGGAGAGGAATGCAGCAGCTCACTGTAACACAAACTCGTCTCAACTCTTGAAGAATCCAAGTGAAAAAACTTGAACACGAAGTCTTTCTGAAGTAACTGAAGACTAAACTTGAACCTGAAATGCAACCAGAATAAAAACAGTACAGATATCTGGGAGGGGCTATGGATTGATCAGCTATGATTAATGGAAAGAAAATTATCAGGTATGATACATAATTTTACCTTCCATATCATCAAGCTGATCAATCCATAGACTGGTGGGATGTACCGAAGCAGTACTCACCCAGGGCGGGACATTGAAATCCCTGACCTCAACACTGAAGCTCCAAACCGGGCCTCCGCCCGTGCAGCCACAGTCAAGCGGTAATGCTTGGAGAATGTATGAGCCGAAGCCCAAGTTGCCGCCTTGCATATCTCTTCCAAGGAGACGGACCCGGCCTCTGCCATCGAGGCCGCCTGAGCTCTAGTGGAGTGAGCCTTCAGCTGGATAGGCGGCACCTTCCCCGCGGCCACATAAGCCGCTGCAATGGCTTCCTTGACCCATCTTGCCACTGTAGGCTTAGCAGCCTGCAGACCCTTACGAGGACCTGCAAACAGGACAAACAGATGATCCGATTTCCGGAACTCATTGGTCACTTCCAAGTATCTGATGATGACTCGTCTCACATCCAGATATTTAAGAGCAGAGTACTCCTCTGGGTAGTCCTCCCTACGAAAGGAAGGGAGACAGAGCTGCTGATTCAGATGGAAGCGAGAAACAATCTTGGGCAGGAAGGAAGGCACTGTGCGAATAGTCACTCCTGCCTCAGTGAACTGCAGAAAGGGCTCTCGACATGAGAGCGCCTGGAGCTCGGAAACTCTTCTGGGTGAAGTGATAGCCACCAAAAAGACTGCTTTCAACGTCAGGTCTTTCAGAGATGCCCTCGACAAGGGTTCAAAAGGCGGCTTCTGCAATGCTCTTAGCACCAGGTTGAGATTCCACGCAGGCACCACTGAGTGCAGAGGAGGGCGCAGGTGATTAACTCCCTTGAGAAAGCGCACCACATCTGGCTGCGAAGCCAGGGAAGCACCCTTCAGGCGGCCCCTGAAGCAAGCCAGAGCCGCTACCTGGACTTTAAGGGAACTGAGCGACAGGCCTTTCTCCAGACCTTCTTGCAGGAACGCCAACACTGAAGAAATTGGAGCAGTGAAGGGAGAAAGTGAGCCTGCTTCACACCACGCTGCAAAGATACGCCAAACCCTGGCGTAAGCAGTAGAAGTAGAGCGCTTCCTCGCTCTCAGCATAGTGGCGATTACCTTGTCTGAGAAGCCCTTCTTTCTCAGACGCTGCCGCTCAATAGCCAGGCCGTAAGACCAAAGGGGGAGGGATCCTCCATCACCACGGGACCCTGATGTAACAGGCCCTGCTGCACTGGCAGCCGCAGAGGATCGTCGATTGAGAGCCTGATCAAGTCCGCATACCAGGGACGTCTGGGCCAATCCGGACCCACCAGGATTACCCTGCCGGGATGCTTTGCCACCCGGTCTAGCACCCTGCCCAACATGGGCCAGGGCCGGAACACATAGAGAAGCTCTTGAGTCGGCCACTGTTGGAGAAGAGCATCTACTCCCAGGGATCGAGGGTCCCGTCCTCTGCTGAAAAAGCGCGGCACTTGGCAATTGGCCGATGACGCCATCAGATCTAGGCTCGGCTGGCCCCAGCGCTTCGTGATGTCCAAGAACGCCTGAGCAGATAGCTGCCACTCTCCGGGCTCCAAGGTATGGCGACTGAGAAAGTCCGCCTTGACATTCATGACTCCGGCAATGTGGGCCGCTGACAGCTGCTCCAGGTTCGCTTCTGCCCACTGGCATAGATTCATAGCCTCCTTGGCTAGAGGGGCGCTCTTGGTACCTCCCTGGCGGTTGACATAGGCCACAGCCGTGGCATTGTCCGACAGGACCCGTACCGGCTTCAACACCAGTACCGGGATGAACTCCAAAAGCGCCAACCGAATGGCTCTGAGTTCCAGGAGGTTGATAGACCACTTTGCCTCTGCAGGAGACCAGAGCCCCTGCGCTGTCCTTCCCAAGCAGTGGGCTCCCCAGCCCGACAAAGAGGCGTCCGTCGTGACGACAATCCACTCCGGGGTCACCAGAGGCATTCCCGCAGACAACTTGTCTGTCTGCATCCACCAGCTCAGCGCCTTGCGCACTGCTGGGTCCAAGGGAAGGCGCACAGCATAATCCTCTGACATCGGAGTCCAGCGCTGCAGCAGAGAGTGTTGTAGTGGTCTCATATGAGCCCTGGCCCAGGGCACTACTTCCATCGTGGCCGTCATAGAGCCCAACAGCTGCACATAGTCCCAAGCCCAAAGAGGAGAGGCTACTAGGAACTGGTCCACCTGAGCCTGAAGCTTGACAATCCGATTGTCTGGCAGGAACACTCTGCCCACTTGGGTGTCGAATCGAACTCCCAGATACTCCAGGGACTGAGTCTGGCGCAGCTGGCTTTTCTCCCAGTTGATGATCCATCCCAGGGAGCTCAAAAGAGCAACTACACGGTCCACAGCTTTGCCGCACTCTGCATAAGAGGGGGCTCGGATCAACCAGTCGTCCAGATAAGGATGGACTTGTACTCCTTCCTTTCGCAGGAAGGCCGCGATGACCACCATTACTTTGGAAAAGGTCCGCGGAGCAGTAGCCAACCCGAACGGGAGGGCTCTGAACTGGAAGTGTCGGCCCAGGACTGCAAAACGCAGAAAGCGTTGATGAGGAGGCCAGATGGGAATATGCAAGTACGCTTCCTTGATGTCCAAGGATGCCAGGTACTCCCCTGCCTTCACTGCCGCTATAACAGAGCGGAGAGTCTCCATGCGAAAGTGCCGCACTTTCAAGGCCCGATTGACCCCTTTGAGGTCGAGGATAGGCCAGATAGAACCTCCTTTCTTTGGTACCACAAAGTAAATGGAGTAACGCCCCTTGCCAAGCTGACTTTCTGGCACCGGAACGACCGCACCCAGGCGGATCAGATTGTCCAAAGTCTGCTGCACTGCCACAGCTTTGACCGGAGACTTGCAGGGAGAGAGTACAAACCCGTCTCTTAAGGGTCGGCAGAACTCTAGCTTGTAGCCGTCTCTGATGACTTCCAGCACCCAAGCGTCTGAAGTTATTGTGGTCCACTCACCCAGAAACGAGGACAGCCGTCCTCCAATCTGCACTGGGGCGTGGACCAAGGCCCCGTCATTGGGTACGAGACCCTGGGGGAGGACCGGAGGGAGCACCTCCGGGACGGCGGTCTCTGCGAAAGGAATGCTGCTTGGGGGAGAAATTCCTCTTAAAGGAAGAGGGGGCAGAGGAACCCGACCTGCCCGGGCGGTACCGACGGGCTTCCTGAAACCGTCCTCTGGAGGTACCGGGACGAGTACTAGCCCGAGCCCTGACCTCTGGTAACTTCTTGCCCTTAGACGTGCCGAGATCGGTCACGATTTTGTCCAGCTCGACCCCAAAGAGCAGCTTGCCTTTAAAAGGCAATCTAGCCAGGCGGGATTTAGAGGCGTGGTCAGCAGACCAATGTTTCAGCCAAAGCTACCGCCGCGCAGAGATTGTCTGAGCCATGCCTTTAGCTGAGGCCCTCAAGACATCATACAGCAAGTCTGCCAAATAGGCTAAGCCCGATTCCAGGGCCGGCCAATCAGCCCTCAAGGAATGATCCGAGGGGGAAGCCCGCTGCACCATAGTCAGGCACGCCCTGGCCACATAGGAGCCGCAAACTGAGGCCTGCAAACTTAAAGCAGCCGCCTCAAAGGACGACCTTAAGGCCGCCTCCAATCTTCTGTCTTGGGCGTCCTTTAGGGCCGTGCCACCTTCCACCGGCAACGCCGTTTTCTTAGTCACCGCAGTGATTAAAGAATCCATGGTAGGCCACAGATAGGCCTCACGTTCACTTTCAGTCAAAGGATAGAGGCGGGACATAGCCCTAGCCACTTTAAGGCTCGCTTCAGGGACATCCCATTGAGCCGAAATTAAGGTGTGCATGGCATCATGCACGTGGAAGGTTCTAGGCGGGCGCTTCGTCCCCAGCATAATGGCAGAGCCAACAGGGGCTGAGGGAGAGACGTCCTCCGGAGAGGAAATCTTCAAAGTGTCCATGGCCTGTATCAACAGGTAGGGCAAATCCTCTGAGCTAAAAAGCCGCGCTGCAGAGGGGTCATCTGCTCCATCCGAGCGGGGATCCGTCTCCTTCAAGGAATCCGCAAAGGACCGTTGGGAGAACTCAGATACGCTGCCCTCCTCTACATCGGAGGAGACAAAGTCCTCCAAGGCCTGGGAATCAACCCGAGGGCGTTTACCTCTGGGAACCTCAACCTCTTTACCAGACGAGGGAGCAGGGGCAGCGTTTTGCATAAGGAAGGCCTGATGCAGCAGCAAAACAAACTCGGGGGAGAAACCCCCCAGACTGTGCACTTCCGCAGCCTGGGCTACAGCCCTAGACGCACCCTCAACCGGCGCTCGCAAGAGCGGGGGAGAGACATGCTGCGCATCCAAAATGGCGTCCGGCGCGACACTCCGCGAAGGAGCCGCGCGGGAAGAACGGCGCTTAACTTTAGCCGCTTTTGTGCCGTCGCCCAAATTAAGGGCGTTCATGGCATTAATTTCTCCAACCTCAAGGGCGGCCCAAGAAGAAGCCGTCCGAGCCGCGTGGCCGGCCAAGATGGCGGAGGCGAGGAGCGGGGGATGGGCGTTTATGGCGGGAAAAACCGCCACGCCGGAGGAAGGACCGGGACATTCATCGGTCACGAAACTGTCACCCAACAAGGGCGAATCAGGCTTTAAGACCCCCGCATCCCCTCTAGAAGCGCTCAAGCGATCCGGGGAGCGACTCTTTGCGCCCTCGCCCTCCGACGCCATATGCCACGAGGAGAAGAATCGGGGAACCCCCTGCCCGCTATAAAAAGGTAAAAATTACCTGCTTGCCACTCCGAGCTGTAACGACCTGGTGTCCCAGTGAGTAGCTGCAATAAACGTTTAAATAAACGTCGAAATAAACGCCTTTAAGGACGTTCAAAATTTTTTTTTTTTTTTTTTTAACGGAGCCAGCGGGAGGGGGGAGAAAAGGAGGGACCTGGCACCACCAGGTTTGCACTTGCTCAAAAGAGCCCTCAACCCCAGGCACTCAACAAAACCTAAGAATTAGGCTTGGAGGCCTAGCCAGAGCTGCTGCTGTGTGTGACCACCACCTGCTGAGATAGAGAACATACTGAGGAGTTTCCGGCAGCACATGACCACATATAGGGAGGCAAAAGTTTGCTCTCTATCTCCACCTGCTGGTAGATGGACACAACCCACCAGTCTATGGATTGATCAGCTTGATGATATGGAAACTGTATTTGTAGCCATACCCCTCAGGCAGCCCGTTAGTGGGTGAAACATGGACTATGTCAGGTATTCTTATCAATAAAAGATTTCTGAACTGCACATTGGGATCTGCTCTTCTTTCATCTGCACCGTCTGTGGATCTGTAGAGCCTCTCCTGGTTTGCTGTTACCCTTTTATAAAGGCACATGGATGCCTATCAGGCTTATTTTCGAAAGAGAAGGGCGCCCATCTTTCGACACAAATTGGGAGATGGGCGTCCTTCTCTCAGGGTCGCCCAAACCGGCATAATCGAAAGCCGATTTTGGGCGTCCCCAACTGCTTCCCATCACGGGGACGACCAAAATTCCCGGGGGCGTGTCGGAGGTGTAGCGAAGGCGGGACTGGGGCTTGCCTAACAGATGGGCATCCTCGAGCGATAATGGAAAAACGAAGGGCGCCCCTGACGAGCACTTGGCTGACTTTACTTGGTCCATTTTTTCTTATGACCAAGCCTCAAAAAGGAGCGCAAACTAACCAGATGACCACCGGAGGGAATCAGGGATGACCTCCCCTGACTCTCCCACTGGTGACTAACCCCCTCCCACCCTGAAAAAAACAACTTTAAAAACTTTTTTGCCAGCATGAAATGTCATACTCAGGTCCATCACAGCAGTATGCAGGTCCCTGGGAGGGGAGGTATATGTGTGTCAGCGGAGGCATAGCGAAGGCGTGGATGTCCTTCTTTCAAACATTTTGGATGTCCTGAACTGCCCCCCCCCCCCCAACAGGGATGGCCAAATTTCAAGGGAGTGGAATGGAGGAGTGGCTTAGTGGTTAGAGCACTGATCTTGCAATCCAGAGGTGGCCGGTTCAAATCCCACCGCTGCTTTGATCCAAAATCCAAATAAATAAAGGGGGTGTCGAAGGCATAGCAGGCATGGACGTCCTTCTCACAGAAACATCCACATTTTGGACGTCCTCAACTGCCATCGCAGGGACGGAGGCATAGCGAAGGACGTCTTCAACTCTCTTGCAGGGACAGAGGCATAGGAAAAGACATCCTTCACCCATACTCTAAAAAAAACACGTCCCTGACGAGCACTTGGACATTTTCACCTGGACTTGTATTTTTCTAAGGTTGTAGACGGCAATTTATTTAAGGTTGTAGACGGCTATTATACACGCAGCTTGTCTGCATGTTTGAAGCCGTCTTTGGCATGCGCAGAGCAGCCACACCTAATGCTTGGCTGCTCTGCACTGGCTTCCCCTCCTTAGGAAGGAAATTGTGTGCAAATCAGCTAACAGTGAGCAGCTCATTTGTATGCGATTTCTTTCATGCATGTCCATTCCTTTCCGAATCGCTAAGGGATCGGTAAGGGAAGGGCTTTTCCGTTCAGTTAGTGCATCAGTTAGTCCACTGCAGTGCCCCCTAGGGTGCCCGGTTGGTGTCCTGGCATGTCAGGGGGACCAGTGCACTAGGAATGCTGGCTCCTCCCATGACCAAATGAGTTGGATTGCATCGTTTTTGAGATGGGCGTTCTCGGTTTCCATTATCGCCGAAAACCGGGGACAACCACCTCTAAGGTCGACCATCTCAACATTTATGTTGACCATCTCTAAGGTCGACCTAAATGTGGAGATTTGGGCGTCCTCGACCGTATTATCGAAACGAAAGATGGCCGCCCATCTTGTTTCGATAATACGGGTTTCCCTGCCCTTTCGCGGGGACGTCCTGCGAGGACGCCCTCAGGAAAACTTGGGCACCCCGTTCGATTATGCCCCTCCACTTGTCCTTTTATCATACTAGCATAAATCCTGCAAAAACTGTGGGCACTGCCCCTGGTTGAGTGTATGTTTAAATGTATGCATGCACACTTTATAAAATACATATGTAAATTGTGACTCAGCCCAAAAGCACCCTTCAGAAAACTCTCTGAATAAGTATGCACCAGCTTACATCATGCATACTTGTGTGATGTAATTTTGTAAGAGCATTTTACACAGAACAATGGTTTATAAAATTACCTTCTTAATATTTTGGGTGGTTTTTCCAGGTTTAATGGTCTGTGTTTCTGAAAACTGGGTATTAGTACAAAAGCCTGTGTACGGAGAAGATTCCAATAGCGTGTGCTTGATTGAGTGCTAATAATAAAGAAATACAAATGGTGGCAGCAAGCTTGTGATTAGCAAGTGAGATCAGATGCTTTTCTAGTATATTGGGGTTTTCAACATCACTTTTCACAGATAAGTGCTGCAATGTGCTGCAACAACTACCAGGCTTCCTCTTTAAAAACAATAAGCTAAGAGTGGGCATTTCTGCACTAGCACAGCTACACTACCATATGCTGATTAGCACAAGAGCAGTCTGCAAGCCCTTACTGCCTTCAACATGGGTAGCGGTAAAGGCACATTCGCTAAATGTTTTTTAATGGCTGCACACTAATAGCAACATTAGCACATGGCCATTAATACAAAAAAAACGCTATTTTTATGGCTATAGCAATGGCCTTGGTGTGTGGAAAAAACCTGTGCAAGTTCGTGCTAAGGCCATGTTTTGCCAGAGCTTAGTAAAAGGGTCTCTAAGTGAAAGAAGATTCAAGGCAATTGACACAATTTGTTGCAGACGGATGTTGTACTGTCTCTTTAAAAAGTGACTAACATAAGAAGTATATAAGCAGTTGTTTTGTTTTTTTTGATCAGTTGTACAGATCACCCATCCATTCTGTGATTTTTGCTAAAATGTCAGAAATCATTAGACCCCTGTTTACTAAGCTGCACTAGCGGCTGCCGCACGAAAATGCTGACACAGCCCATTCAAAGTGAATGGACTGTGTCAGCAATAGCACAAGGCAGCCACTAGCGCAGCTTAGTAAACAGGGGGGTAGATTTGTTCTGGGAAGGAATCACACTTATCAATGTTCCTGCAAGCCAGCCTAGTCCTTGGACGTCGCCTAGTCACGGTAAGACCGTGACACCTACCTCTCAACAACCCCCCAGCCCAGCCCCACCCCCCTCAATTAAAAAAAAAAATTCCTAGTAGTCCAATGGACCCACACCCCTACCCCCCATGAATTTATTTTTTTAAATTTTACCTCGTGGTCCAGAGGACCCTGACTCCCCGTGACCCCTGAATCTTTTTTTTTTTAAATTTTATCTGGTGGTCCTATGAATTGGATCCCCCCGCACCCCTCCCTCTATCTTTACAAAGTTGAAGCAGGAAGGCAGGAGCAATAGCTCCTCCATCGGGCCTGCGCAGTGCATTCTGGGATGTACTAGGCAGGACTAAGCACCATATTAGGAAAAAACTCCTTATATGATGTTTAGCTCCGCCCAGTGCATCCCAGAATGCAAAGGGCAGGGTCTGGGCACTGCCGTTTTGTTACGGACAGGCCCGAAGCAGCAGCTGTTGCTCCTGCCTCCACCTTGTAAAGGTACAGGGAGAAGCGCGGAGGGGTTGAGGTCGGGATCAGGAGAGGGGTGTATGTGCACAGGGGGAAGGGGTCCGATTCACTGGACCACCAGGAAAGATGAAAGAAAAAAAAAAAAGATTTGGGGAGTCACGGAGAGGTCAGGGAAATTTTTTTAAAAGAATTGGGGAGGGTTGAGAGGCAGGCATGTTGCTGGTGGCTCAAGAGGCTCGTCAATTCAAGAATGGGCTAAACACAACAAACGTTGCCTGAATCCAAGTAAAACCAAGCTTCTCTGGGTCCCTAACACAAGTGAATACATACCTGATATTAAAATTTCTTTTAGGAAGTACGAACTCCCCCTCAAATCACAAGTCAGGAACCTTGGAATACAGTTAGATTCAATACTTACTCTGATTCCCTATCCAAGCAGATTTCAAGAGCTGCTTCTACTATCTGCGTCAGTTACGCTGCCTCTCTCCTTACATCAATAAGGTAAATCTTATCCTAGCTGTGCATGCCATGATAACATCAAAACTGGATTACTGTAATGTACTCTACAACGGTCTGACTACAAAGGGCCTGCATCAGCTCCACCTGATTCAGAATGCTGAGGCAAGCCTAATACAAGGTTGCAAGTGACGTGACATCACACCATTTTTGCAAAATTTCACTGGCTACCAGTACAGTACAGGGCTAAATTTAAAACTCTATGTCCAACCTTCAAGGCCCTTAAGGAAATGGCCCCAAGTACCTGAAAAATAGGCTGATCCTCTACACATCTCCAAGGACACTAAGGTCCTCTCAAGGACTATCACTAACCACACCCTCTCCAAAAGACATTACATGTGATACCCGCAAGTGAGCCTTCTCCGGAGTAGCTCCCACTGTCTGGAATGCACTCCCTGAAAGACTCCGCTTAACACAAGACTATCTCTACTTCAGGAAGCAGGTTAAAGCTTGGCTCTTCAACCAGGCCTTTAATGGAAGAAGTAACTAACATGTTAGTCTCAATCACACACATAAGGAGTGTCACAGGTTGCACATAGTGCAGCAGGCCATGCTTATCCACTCCTACCCTAGTTGAGATAATATTTAACCATCTCTCTGACCTCATGTGCACCTTTCTTTAAATTTGCCACCTTACGGTTCCATTTACTAAGCAGCGGTAAGCCCAATGCACGCTTACCACTCGCTATAACAGAAGCACTGTCAGGCTACTGCAGTAGCCCGGAGGTACTTCCCACCCCTACCACGCCGTCATTTCTGGTGCTACAAAAATCTATTTTTGTAGCGCCGGACTGTACCGGGAAGTAATTGGGCAGTGCCATGCGCTGCCAGGTTATTGCCGGGTTAGCGCAGGAGCCCTTACCGCCACCTTAATGGATGGCGGTAAGGGATTCCCCCCCCCCCCCCCCGATATGGCTGCGCATGTACTTTACTTGCCGCCCCGCCATTTCCTGCAGGAAAGCGAGACCTTCCATTTTACCAGGGGCTTTGGGGCATGTGTAAACACGCGCCGACGCCAGCCCCTTTGTGCCACAGCTTGGTAAAAGGGGCCCTTACTTTCTAATTGCTCTCACTCTCTTACTATCTATATGTTAACAATCTCTCTGACCTCATGTGCAACTTTCTTTAAATTAGTCACCTTATTTTCTAACTCCTCTTACTCTCTTACTTATCTATATGTTCCATGTTTTCTTATACCCTACAATGTCAATTTAAAATGTTCTTTTATGTATTATGCTGACATTGTAAGTAGTATATTATCCAAAAATAAGAGCTAAAGAGCAAAAAATATAGAAACTACACAAAAAATGCTCTCACTGTTACGTTATAAACAAAGGGCTTCAAACTTATAATTAATTAAATCAATTTAAACAAAGGAAACCTCAAGAGTCTAGAGTGCCTACCAAAATGGTCTACCCTTTAACAGACTCGTCATCATAGGTTTCAAAATAACCTCCGAAAACCAACCACAGTGTAAAAAACTCCCTACTGGAGAAAAAACACTGTAGTAAAAAAAACCGGAGGACCATTTATATTTCAATAATAAAGTCCTCAGTCAATAACAATTCTCTTACAAAAACTGGAATCATTCAATGACAATAAAGAGTGTGTGCACCACCACAGCAAGTAAAAAATACAGTCACTTAGCTTCTTCTACTGGATAGATTAACTTCTTTCATCCAACCAAGAGAAGCGCTGACTTCAAATCTCAAACTCGTGCTGCAGCCACACATCGTTTCCCCAACATAGGGATCCCGTGTTTCGATGCTGCCTCAGGAGGAGTTAACAAAACAACCTACCATTCTTTAAAACAAAATATAAGGCATAAAATGGCTACCGGCTAAGTAGAATGCCAGCAGATGAACCGCCAACTTTATGTGATATAATTTCTTCAGGACCAATCAGCAGTCTAACCGAGCACCACAAATCCAGCCAATCAATAAAAGGTTTCTCATTCTAGTGGACCATATTACGCCATACTTTGTATTGTTATTTGAATATTTTTACTGCTGTAATTATCTATTGCTCATGTTTGACTTATTCTTACTGTACACCGCCTTGAGTGAATTCCTTCAAAAAGGTGGTAAATAAATCCTAATAAATAAATTTGCATGCGATCCCCTTTGTGCATCGCTCACTGTTTTCGAGTTGCTAAATTTTACTAGGCCCTAGGTCTAGAATTGTTCCTCCTCTTGTTGGTTCCTGAACCAGCTGCTCAATATAGCAGTCCTTGATTTCTTCAAGGAATTTTACCTCCCTAGCATGCCCTGATGTTACATTTACTCAGTCAATAACAGAGTTATTGAAATCATCCATTATTATTGTGTTCCTCAGTTTATTAGCCTCCCTCATTTCTGATAATATTTCTGCGTCTGTCTGTTCATCCCGGCCAGGTGGACAGTAGTACAGTCCTATCACTATCCTTTTCTCCATTACACATGGAATTTCTAGCCATAGGGATTCCAAGATGTGTTTTGTGTCCTGCAGAATTTTCAGTCTATTCAACTCAAGGCCCTCCTTAACGTATAATGCTACCCCTCCACCAATTCAATCCACCCTAATTTGTACCCTGGTATAATAGTGTCCCATTGGTTATCTTCTTTCCCTGTCAATTTTGCTAGAGTCCTCTCATAAGAAATTTAAGAAAGCATTGAAGATCTGGGATTTTGAGAACTTTTTCCTCACTTTTGATGTGCTGCACTAAATGTCATCCTTGATACCTTCCCTACCCTGTCTATTTGACCCTTCGTAGCCTGTCCTAATTTCCTGTTTCCATACCCATCCAGTTTTCCTTTTGTGGCTCCCTGTCTTTGTGACATGCTGCTCCATAACTGCTGAAGTATGTAACATGGTGCCACCCGGGGGGAAGGGAGAAGAACAGTCATGGGGCAGCGCAACTCAAACTGCCCGACCAAAATTCCTCCCCAATACAAACTGTCCCTTCATATACCAAATCCTAACTCTCCCCAGGACTTACTGGCAGTCTAGTGGCCCAAGGCAGGAGCAGCCCCGCCACCCACCACTCTTGTCTTGAGGCTGTAGCAGGTTCAAAAGCTGTTATGTGTATATTTTTGATACTGTTTCACAATAGTTCTATTATTAGGTTTCAATTTACTGTTTTCAAGTTTACATCGTTTATTGTATTTATGTCTATTCTTGGTTAACAAAATTGTAAGTTTTATGTTAAACTGTACCTGCTATACACCACCTTGAGTGAATATCTTCATAAAGGTGGTTAATAAATCCCAATAAATAAATAGATAGCTAATGACCCCCTAATGGTAGCATCATGACATTATCACTAGGGGTCTCTGGCACATTTCTGAATCCACGACGGTCCCAGAATGGGAGCTGAAGGGGACTAACTCCTGCCTTGGTCTACTAGACTACCAAGGAAACAAACCCCAAGTAAATCTTTGAGGGGGAAGGGTGGCTGGGTTTGTGGGGACTGGATTAGGGAATGGGTAAATGCCACCACAGCTTTCTACTAGTCAAACTAGTGCAGCAGCTGCACTATTAGAATGCTGGTAGCACAGCTGCACTTGATGCCATCTCTTGCAGCTGCGTTATCAGCAGTTGAAACATCTAGCATGTGGAACTGAAGCACATGCTAGTTGTCACAGCCAGTCACTCCTCTAGTCTGTTTTGTCACACCTATGGCCTGCCCCTACCCAAATTAAGCAGCTTTTGTGGGTTTTTACATCTACCACATACAAAATCCCATATTAGCAGAATATTCACAGCTTAGTAAACAGGTCTCTGAATAAATATAGGCTCTCTAAATGATATTTCAGCTACAGAGCATAGCTATCAATATAGGCAAGTGTTAAGACGTGTTATTTTGCCACTGATTTGTGTTATTTTAGTACAGGTCCCTTTTTATGCAATGAGACCTAGTTGCTAATAACTAGAATTAATACTAAAATAATGTCATAATGGTAGCCCATGTTGATAACTTCCCCCCAAGGCCCTCCACTTCAACAAGATCTGAGAAAAATGATGCAGTATTGCCATCTATCAAATCCTTGAAAATTCTCCCATTTTAGTGTTATGATCATTTTGTTTAGTCAGTTGCCCTTTACATCAGACTTTCATGATACTCTATTTCATTGTGTTCTGGCGATTGACTACGCATAGCCTTGGCAACTACAGTATTCATCATATGCCGTCATAATCTTTGTGGTATCTTCTTTACTGTTTAGATAAAGGCCCTAAAATGGATGCAATATTGTCATCTTAGTTTATAAATGGAAATTCTACAACCATCTCAAACCCTACTAATCCACAGAATAAAATCTTTAAAATAGCAACAGTAGGTTATCACTTGTTTTACAGCAGCAATACTATCATATTTTGCACAATAGCAACTAGGTCATATTTAGGGCTTCTGTTCTTAGGCGTTTATGAATTATATATGTAGGTATTTTTGTACTAATTAGGGGTTCTTTGAAGTTACAATATAAATCCGTTTATCAGTATTTTTGCACTACAGGCACTATTTGTGGGTACTTATTCTGCAGAATCAAATATGCACATTTGTATTAGTTGTCAATGCAAAATAGGCAAAATAACTGAGTGGAGAATATAGGTCAATTAGGTGAAGGATGACAGAGTAGAGAGAGGGAAGCTATTTACTGGATGAAAACCTGAAAAACACATTTTAATTATTTTGCATCAGATCATTTTTACTAGGCAGACAGGATGGACTGTGTAGGTCTTTATATGCCATCATTTACTATATTACTATGCATGATTAAAACCTAAAATCAGAAGACCTAATCATACTGTATTAAGAACACGGTTTAAAATATTTAAAAACAATCGAACCCTCCTATATCTAATGCTGCAACCAAACAAATTCAAATGATTTTCACTTACATTAACTGATGTTTTATCAGTTACAATATGTACAAAGTCAATGTCTGTAGGTTTTAAATATTTTGGCAAACGTGGGGATTGGAAATAAAAATCTGAGGACAATCTAAGGTCTAATTCAAGTAATTTATATGAATGCAACTATGAAACTTCTCAGGTTTTCAAATTAATGTGTACTCCAGTATTCAAAGAACATCTATGTACATATACTTACAGTGCCATCTAGTGTTCAATGTTCATAGTACAGAAATCTACAAATGATAAACTATGATGACATATACCCACTCAGAAAACAATATTTCAATTTTAGTTCACACAAAGCATGAGATATTGGAAAACAATGGCATCAAACCAATTATATAATATGTAATGGTTGCAGAAGCTTTCTATTAAAAAGCAGGAAGTATGAAGTATTAGTACAGGCATCAAGTAGATCCATAAGTTTACTGTTCCTTGCTTTATAAAAAGAATTATACATACCTTATTTTCCTTTGAAAGTCAAGATTCATAAACATTAGTCTGAGATGAATAATGTTTTCTGTTACTCAGTTAAAAATCCTTACCTTTAGTTGCACAGTCTTTAAAAAGATAATAATTTAGAAGCCTTCTCCAATTTGTACCCTAAAAAGCTACTAAAATTTTCATTACCATCACAATCCCAAAATACGAGTGATAGAAATCATGTATAGTCATGAAGTACAAATCTGAACAAAGCTGCATTTTTCTTTTTTTTAACCCAGTATTAAAATATATGAATCTATATAACTTGCAACAGTTAAATGCAAATTCCTGAAGGCTGCAAAAAGACAACTGATTTATATGTATATAGCATTGTACGTTTCTGGTTAATTTATAAATTTTAGCAATCATGTAACACAAGATGTTCTTCGAGTCCTGAGAACCAGTAGTTTTATAAAAGGGAGTTTGCAATCAAGGTGTATGTTGTGACTACTTTATACAAGGCAATATATGCTTAAGGTAAAATTATGTATAATCATACCTGATAATTTTCTTTCCATTAATCATAGCTGATCAATCCATAGACTGGTGGGTTGTGTCCATCTACCAGCAGGTGGAGATAGAGAGCAAACTTTTGCCTCCCTATATGTGGTCATGTGCTGCCGGAAACTCCTCAGTATGTCGATATCAAAGCTCCATCCGCAGGACTCAGCACTTAGAGAATTACACCCACGAAGGGACACTCTGCCCAGCTCACCACCGCCGAAACGGGGGAGGGGAATTAACCCAGCTCATCCCCACACAAGTGGGGGAGGGGAATCCGTCCAGCTCATCCCCGCGGAGCGGGGGAGGGACACCACACCCGCCGATGCGGGGGGATCTGGCTTATCCTGCAACCGCAACCGCGGGAGGAGCTGACTGACCCTAACACCGCCGAAGCGGGAGGGGTACAAAGCTGCCCTACAGCCGCACGAAGCGGGAGGGAGTGCCGGCAGAATTTATGTCTCAATCCAGCCCCGTAAAACGGAGGGGAGAGGAATGCAGCAGCTCACTGTAACACAAAGTCGTCTCAACTCTTGAAGAATCCAAGTGAAAGAAGAACTTGAACACGAAGTCCTCCTGAAGTAACTGAAGGCTAAACTTGAACCTAAAATTCAACCAGAATATAAACAGTACAGATATCTGGGAGGGGCTATGGATTGATCAGCTATGATTAATGGAAAGAAAATTATCAGGTATGATTATACATAATTTTACCTTCCATATCATCAAGCTGATCAATCCATAGACTGGTGGGATGTACCGAAGCAGTACTCACCCAGGGCGGGACATAGAAATCCCTGACCTCAACACTGAAGCTCCAAACCGGGCCTCCGCCCGTGCAGCCACAGTCAAACGGTAATGCTTGGAGAATGTATGAGCCGAAGCCCACGTTGCCGCCTTGCATATCTCTTCCAAGGAGACGGATCCGGCCTCTGCCATCGAGGCCGCCTGAGCTCTCGTGGAGTGAGCCTTCAGCTGGATAGGCGGCACCTTCCCCGCGGCCACATAAGCCGCTGCAATGGCTTCCTGGACCCATCTTGCCACTGTAGGCTTAGCAGCCTGCAGACCCTTACGAGGACCTGCAAACAGGACAAACAGATGATCCGATTTCCGGAAATCATTGGTCACTTCCAAGTATCTGATGATGACTCGTCTCACATCCAAATATTCAAGAGCGGAGTACTCCTCTGGGTAGTCCTCCCTACGAAAGGAAGGGAGACAGAGCTGCTGATTCACATGGAAGCGAGAAACAATCTTGGGCAGGAAGGAAGGCACTGTGCGAATAGTCACTCCTGCCTCAGTGCACTGCAGAAAAGGCTCTCGACATGAGAGCGCCTGGAGCTTGGAAACTCTTCTGTCTGAAGTGATAGCCACCAAAAAGACTGCTTTCAACGTCAGGTCTTTCAGAGATGCCCTCGACAAGGGTTCCAAAGGCGGCTTCTGCAATGCTCTTAGCACCAGGTTGAGATTCCACGCAGGCACCACTGAGTGCAGAGGAGGGCGCAGGTGATTAACTCCCTTGAGAAAGCGCACCACATCTGGCTGCGAAGCCAGGGAAGCACCCTTCAGGCGGCCCCTGAAGCAAGCCAGAGCCGCTACCTGGACTTTAAGGGAACTGAGCGACAGGCCTTTCTCCAGACCTTCTTGCAGGAACGCCAACACTGAAGAAATTGGAGCAGTGAAGGGAGAAAGTGAGCCTGCTTCACACCATGCTGCAAAGATACGCCAAACCCTGGCGTAAGCAGTAGAAGTAGAGCGCTTCCTCGCTCTCAGCATAGTGGCGATGACCTTGTCTGAGAAGCCCTTCTTCCTCAGACGCTGCCGCTCAATAGCCAGGACGTAAGACCAAAGGGAGAGGGATCCTCCATCACCACGGGACCCTGATGTAACAGGCCCTGCTCCACTGACAGCCGCAGAGGATCGTCGACTGAGAGCCTGAACAAGTCCGCATACCAGGGACGTCTGGGCCAATCCGGACCCACCAGGATTACCCTGCCGGGATGCTTTGCCACCCGGTCTAGCACCCTGCCCAACATGGGCCAGGGCGGGAACACATAGAGGAGCTCTTGTGTCGGCCACTGTTGGAGAAGAGCATCTACTCCCAGGGATCGAGGGTCCCGTCCTCTGCTGAAAAAGCGCGGCACTTGGCCATTGGCCGATGACGCCATCAGATCTAGGCTCGGCTGGCCCCAGCGCTTCGTGATGTCCAAGAACGCCTGAGCAGATAGTTGCCACTCTCCGGGCTCCAAGGTATGGCGACTGAGAAAGTCCGCCTTGACATTCATGACTCCGGCAATGTGGGCCGCTGAAAGCTGCTCCAGGTTCGCTTCCGCCCACTGGCAAAGACTCATAGCCTCCTTGGCTAGAGGGGCGCTCTGGTACCTCCCTGGCGGTTGATATAGGCCACAGCCGTGGCATTGTCCGACAGGACCCGTACAGGCTTCAACACAAGTACCGGGATGAACTCCAATAACACCAAGCGAATGGCTCTGAGTTCCAGGAGGTTGATAGACCACTTGCCTCTGCAGGAGACTAGAGCCCCTGCGCTGTCCTTCCCAAGCAGTGGGCTCCCCAGCCCATCAAAGAGGCGTCTGTCGTGACGACAATCCACTCCGGGGTCACCAGAGGCAATCCTGCAGACAACTTGTCTGTCTGCGTCCACCAGCTCAGCGCCTTGCGCACTGCTGGGTCCACGGGAAGGCGCACAGCATAATCCTCCGACATCGGAGTCCAGCGCAGCAGCAGAGATAGCTGTAGTGGTCTCATATGAGCCCTGGCCCAGGGCACTACTTCCATCGTGGCCGTCATAGAGCCCAACAGCTGCACGTAGTCCCAAGCCCGAATAGGAGAGGCTACTAGGAACTAGTCCACCTGAGCCTGAAGCTTGACAATCCGATTGTCTGGCAGGAACACTCTGCCCACTTGGGTGTCGAATCGAACTCCCAGATACACCAGGGACTGAGTCGGGCGCAGCTGGCTCTTCTTCCAGTTGATGATCCATCCCAGGGAGCTCAAAAGAGCAACTACCCGGTCCATAGCTTTGCCGCACTCTGCATAAGAGGGGGCTCGGATCAACCAGTCGTCCAGATAAGGATGGACTTGTACTCCTTCCTTTAGCAGGAAGGCCGCTATGACCCCCATTACTTTGGAAAAGGTCCGCGGAGCAGTAGCCAACCCGAAAGGGAGGGCTCTGAACTGGAAGTGTCGTCTCAGGACTGTAAAACGCAGAAAGCGTTGCAGAGGAGGCCAGATGGGAATATGCAGGTACGCTTCCTTGATGTCCAAGGAAGCCAAGAACTCTCCTGCCTTCACTGCCGCTATAACAGAGCGGAGAGTCTCCATGCGAAAGTGCATCACTTTCCAGGCCCGATTGACCCCTTTGAGGTCGAGGATAGGCCGGACAGAACCTCCTTTCTTTGGAACCACAAAGTAAATGGAGTAACGTCCCTTGCCAATCTGATTTTTTGGCACCGGAACGACCGCACCCAGGCGGATCAGGTTGTCCAAGGTCTGCTGCACTACCACAGCTTGACCGGAGACTTGCAGGGAGAGAGTACAAACCCGTCTCTTAAGGGTTGGCAGAACTCTAGCTTGTAGCCGTCTCTGATGACTTCCAGCACCCATGCGTCTGAAGTTATAGTGGTCCACTCGCCCAGAAACGAGGACAGCCGTCCTCCAATCTGCACTGGGGCGTGGACCAAGGCCCCGTCATTGGGTACGAGACCCTGGGGGAGGACCGGAGGGAGCACCTCCGGGACGGCGGTCTCTGCGAAAGGAATGCTGCTTGGGGGAGAAATTCCTCTTGAAGGAAGAGGGGGCAGAGGAACCCGACTTGCCCGGGCGGTATGGAGGTATCGGGACGAGTACTAACCCGAGCCCTGACCTCTGGTAATTTCTTGCCCTTAGACGTGCCGAGATCGGTCACGATTTTGTCCAGCTCGACCCCAAAGAGCAGCTTGCCTTTAAAAGGCAATCTAGCCAGGCGGGATTTAGAGGCGTGGTCAGCAGACCAATGTTTCAGCCAAAGCCACCGCCGCGCAGAGACTGTCTGAGCCATGCCTTTAGCTGAGGCTCTCCAGACATCATACAGCAAGGCTGCCAAATAGGCTAAGCCCGATTCCAGGGCCGGCCAATCAGCCCTCAAGGAATGATCCGAGGGGGAAGCCCGCTGCACCATAGACCGGCACGCCCTGGCCACATAGGAGCCGCAAACTGAGGCCTGCAAACTTAAAGCAGCTGCCTCCAAGGACGACCTTAAGGCCGCCTCCAATCTTCTGTCTTGGGCGTCCTTTAGGGCCGTGCCACCTTCCACCGGCAACGCCGTTTTCTTAGTCACCGCAGTGCTTAAAGAATCCACGGTAGGCCACAGATAGGCCTCACATTCACTCACAGCCAAAGGATAGAGGCGGGACATAGCCCTAGCCACTTTAAGGCTCGTTTCCGGGACATCCCATTGAGCCGCAATTAAGGTGTGCATGGCATCATGCACGTGGAAGGTTCTAGGCGGGCGCTTCGTCCCCAGCATAATGGCAGAGCCAACAGGGGCTGAGGGAGAGACGTCCTCCGGGGAGGAAATCTTCAAAGTGTCCATGGCCTGTAACAACAGGTTGGGCAAATCCTCTGGGCTAAAAAGCCGCGCTGCAGAGGGGTCATCCGCTCCATCCGAGCGGGGATCTATCTCCTCCAAGGAATCCGCAAAGGATCGTTGGGAGACCTCAGACACGCTGCCCTCATCTACATCGGAGGAGACAAAAGTCCTCCAAGGCCTGGAAATCAACCCGAGGGCGTTTACCTCTGGGAACCTCAACCTCTTTATCAGAAGAGGGAGCAGGGGCAGCGTTTTGCATGCGGAAAGCCTGATGCAGCAGCAAAACAAACTCGGGGGAGAAACCCCCCAGACTGTGCACTTCCGCAGCCTGGGCAACAGCCCTAGACGCACTCTCAACCGGCGCTCGCAATAGCGGGGGAGAGACATGCTGCGCATCCAAAATGGCGTCCGGCGCGAAACTCCGTGAAGGAGCCGCGCGGGAAGAACGGCGCTTAACTTTAGCCGCTTTTGTGCCGTCGCCCAAATTAAGGGCGTTCATGGCATTAATGTCTCCAACCTCAAGGGCGGCCCCGAAGAAGCCATCCGAGCCGCGTGGCCGGCCAAGATGGCGGAGGCGAGGAGTGGGGGATGGGCGTTTATGGCGGGAAAAAACCGCCACGCCGGAGGAACGACCGGGACATTCATCGGTCACTAAACTATCACCCATCAAGGGCGAATCAGGTTGTAAAACCCCCGCATCCCCTCTAGAAGCGCTCCAGCGATCCGGGGAGCGACCCTTTGCGCCCTCGCCCTCCGACGCCATTGCCACGAGGAGAAGAATCGGGGAACCCCCTGCCCGCTATAAAAAGGTAAAATTACCTGCTTGCTGCTCCGAGCTGTAACGAACTGGTGTCCCAGTGAGTAGCTGCAATGAACGTTTAAAGAAACGTCGAATTAAACGCCTTTAAAGACGTTTAAAAATATATATATTTTTTTTTTTTTAAACGGAGCCAGCGGGAGGGGGGAGAAAAGGAGGGACCTGGCACCACCAGGTTTGCACTTGCTCAAAAGAGCCCTCAACCCGAGGCCTCAACAAAACCTAAGGATTAGGCTTGGAGGCCTAGCCAGAGCTGCTGCTGTGTGTGACCACCACCTGCTGAGATAGAGAACATACTGGGGAGTTTCCGGCAGCACATGACCACATATAGGGAGGCAAAAGTTTGCTCTCTATCTCCACCTGCTGGTAGATGGACACAACCCACCAGTCTATGGATTGATCAGCTTGATGATATGGAAACTGCTATTTAACAAATCAACATTGAAAACAGCACAGATAGTTCATGTAAATTATAGGAACCTTGCTTTATGTACTATTTTGCCCTCAGGTAGTGTGTCTGATTTTGTCTGTCTCTGTACTCCTGCAAATTACATACTGTGAAACTGATGAGGCTTGTGTGATAATGAAGCTCCCACCTCAGGATCCCAGGTCCCCCCTCTTTCACTCAGGGTGAGCTGGTTCTCAGTATGCAGATTTTATGCAAATTAGTCTACCACCCTTTTCTGCTCAGGGTGACCTGCTTCTCAAAAAGCAAACATAGTCAGGTTTCACCAATCAGGCTATTTTCAAACACATCTTTATTCCAGCCTCTGGGGCACACTTCTTTTAGCTTAAAACACTTTCACAAGCTACAAGCTTCAACAGTTCTTCCAGCTTAACCATTTCATTTCTTTCTACTCAGTGCAATCTTCCCTTTCAAACATTTCTTCTTGCACAGTTCAATATCCATGGATTTCTTCCCCCTGAGCCCTCTCACACAGGCAGTTGGGCTCAGTACTAACTCAGTCCCTGGACACACAGTACCTCTTCACTGTTCTAGACACAGTCTTTTCACCACCAGGCCATAGGGCTCAGCCAGTACTTCTCATGGGGATCCCTCTGCTGCAGTTACCAGCCTTCTTCCTCCGCTGCCAGCTCTTCTCCTTCCTTCACAACGCAGGAGGAGTATAAGTAGTTAATAGCCAAACAGGCCCCAGCCCATAACCTGCTGCACCTGTTTCTATCCCCCAGGACTCTCCCCGGTCCTAACGACCTCCAGCTATCCTCCAGGACTCTCCCCGGTCCTAACGACCTCCAGCTATCCTCCAGGACTCGCCCCGGTCCTAGTGACCTCCAGCTATACCTCCCCTTTCTGGCTCCCTTCAGCAACTCACCCAGCCCTTTTCCCTGGACATTTTAGGGGGAACTACGCCCTCTAGGGGCCTAACCAGGGTAGGACAGCCTCTTCCTTCTTACATACCCCCACCCTTAAGATATTTGCTGCTCAACCTCAGCCACTCTGTAAGCCTTTTCCACTGAGGAGCAGCAATTCTTCCAAGAGGGCATACCCTTTTCCAGGCTCATCCTTATTCTATCCCTGGGTCTCACCAACCCCCATCTAGGCTCCTCATCCCCCTCTTAGCACATCCCATGGCCCCGGGCCCCTCCCATTCACCAGGCCCGAGGGGTTTCCGCTGCAGCGGGCCCTTCCTGACCCTCTTCTCCTGCAGCCCCCTCCCGCCTCTTGGGCCACCCGACGCTACCATGAGCCCTCCGAGGGAGGGGTCACCTAGCCCGCCTAGGTCCCTTATCTTTCTCTTAGCACCTCACATGGCTTGGCCCATCCCCCCGTTCCCGGGGACCTGAGGTGCCTAGCCGCAGCAGGTCCTGTCTGACCCTCCAACTGCGGCCACCTCCTACCGCCTGGGGCTTCCGACCTCACCAGGATCCCTCCGAGAAAGGGGTCACCTGACGACTCTCTCTTAGCACCACACATGGCCCGGGCCCTTCCCTCTCACTAGGGTGCCCGCCGCTACCATGCTCCCCCCAGGCTGGGGCCCCTGCAGTAGGTCCCTTTTTGACCCTCCCCCTGCAAGTCCCAAAACCTGGTTCTTAATGTCCAGCTTTAATAGATCCTCTCCAGCGGTAATTGACTCCGGTGAGTGCTCTGGACTTCTCTTCTCTGGCTTGAACTTTTCTCCGGCCTCCATCCTTTCTGGCCGTCCGCCGGGGTGCAGCCTGTAATCACACAAAACAAAATCCAAGTGTGGCCTGTTTACTCTCCTGGCCCCCTCACTTGTACTGCACCTCCCTGTGTGTGTGTGCCTCCCCCTCCTGGGGAGGGTCTTGTGGCCTCCTCCATCCCCTACAGCCACTCCCCAACCTCCAGTTCTCACTTACGTATCCACTCTCACCTCCCCCCTAGATACCCTTTACCTGGGGTAGGTGAGCAAAGCGCTTTTGCTAGTGTTGGCCCCCTCGACAGGCTTCTGGAACCACCGCCTCTGGAACCTCCAGGTACACCTCCATCTCACGCCGACCCCTCATCTGGTCTGATCTGGAATCTGACTGCTCCCACGTGGAAGTTCAGTGAAGATCCCACCACTGCCACCATTTGTGAAACTGATGAGGCTTGTGTGATAATGAAGCTCCCACCTCAGGATCCCAGGTCCCCCCTCTTTCACTCAGGGTGAGCTGGTTCTCAGTATGCAGATTTTATGCAAATTAGTCTACCATCCTTTTCTGCTCAGGGTGACCTGCTTCTCAAAAAGCAAACATAGTCAGGTTTCACCAATCAGGCTATTTTCAAACACATCTTTATTCCAGCCTCTGGGGCACACTTCTTTTAGCTTAAAACACTTTCACAAGCTACAAGCTTCAACAGTTCTTCCAGCTTAACCATTTCATTTCTTTCTACTCAGTGCAATCTTCCCTTTCAAACATTTCTTCTTGCACAGTTCAATATCCATGGATTTCTTCCCCCTGAGCCCTCTCACACAGGCAGTTGGGCTCAGTACTAACTCAGTCCCTGGACACACAGTACCTCTTCACTGTTCTAGACACAGTCTTTTCACCACCAGGCCATAGGGCTCAGCCAGTACTTCTCATGGGGATCCCTCTGCTGCAGTTACCAGCCTTCTTCCTCCGCTGCCAGCTCTTCTCCTTCCTTCACAACTCAGGAGGAGTATAAGTAGTTAATAGCCAAACAGGCCCCAGCCCATAACCTGCTGCACCTGTTTCTATCCCCCAGGACTCTCCCCGGTCCTAACGACCTCCAGCTATCCTCCAGGACTCTCCCCGGTCCTAACGACCTCCAGCTATCCTCCAGGACTCGCCCCGGTCCTAGTGACCTCCAGCTATACCTCCCCTTTCTGGCTCCCTTCAGCAACTCACCCAGCCCTTTTCCCTGGACATTTTAGGGGGAACTACGCCCTCTAGGGGCCTAACCAGGGTAGGACAGCCTCTTCCTTCTTACATACCCCCACCCTTAAGATATTTGCTGCTCAACCTCAGCCACTCTGTAAGCCTTTTCCACTGAGGAGCAGCAATTCTTCCAAGAGGGCATACCCTTTTCCAGGCTCATCCTTATTCTATCCCTGGGTCTCACCAACCCCCATCTAGGCTCCTCATCCCCCTCTTAGCACATCCCATGGCCCCGGGCCCCTCCCATTCACCAGGCCCGAGGGGTTTCCGCTGCAGCGGGCCCTTCCTGACCCTCTTCTCCTGCAGCCCCCTCCCGCCTCTTGGGCCACCCGACGCTACCATGAGCCCTCCGAGGGAGGGGTCACCTAGCCCGCCTAGGTCCCTTATCTTTCTCTTAGCACCTCACATGGCTTGGCCCATCCCCCCGTTCCCGGGGACCTGAGGTGCCTAGCCGCAGCAGGTCCTGTCTGACCCTCCAACTGCGGCCACCTCCTACCGCCTGGGGCTTCCGACCTCACCAGGATCCCTCCGAGAAAGGGGTCACCTGACGACTCTCTCTTAGCACCACACATGGCCCGGGCCCTTCCCTCTCACTAGGGTGCCCGCCGCTACCATGCTCCCCCCAGGCTGGGGCCCCTGCAGTAGGTCCCTTTTTGACCCTCCCCCTGCAAGTCCCAAAACCTGGTTCTTAATGTCCAGCTTTAATAGATCCTCTCCAGCGGTAATTGACTCCGGTGAGTGCTCTGGACTTCTCTTCTCTGGCTTGAACTTTTCTCCGGCCTCCATCCTTTCTGGCCGTCCGCCGGGGTGCAGCCTGTAATCACACAAAACAAAATCCAAGTGTGGCCTGTTTACTCTCCTGGCCCCCTCACTTGTACTGCACCTCCCTGTGTGTGTGTGCCTCCCCCTCCTGGGGAGGGTCTTGTGGCCTCCTCCATCCCCTACAGCCACTCCCCAACCTCCAGTTCTCACTTACGTATCCACTCTCACCTCCCCCCTAGATACCCTTTACCTGGGGTAGGTGAGCAAAGCGCTTTTGCTAGTGTTGGCCCCCTCGACAGGCTTCTGGAACCACCGCCTCTGGAACCTCCAGGTACACCTCCATCTCACGCCGACCCCTCATCTGGTCTGATCTGGAATCTGACTGCTCCCACGTGGAAGTTCAGTGAAGATCCCACCACTGCCACCATTTGTGAAACTGATGAGGCTTGTGTGATAATGAAGTTCCCACCTCAGGATCCCAGGTCCCCCCTCTTTCACTCAGGGTGAGCTGGTTCTCAGTATGCAGATTTTATGCAAATTAGTCTACCACCCTTTTCTGCTCAGGGTGACCTGCTTCTCAAAAGCAAACAGTCAGGTTTCACCAATCAGGCTATTTTCAAACACATCTTTATTCCAGCCTCTGGGGCACACTTCTTTTAGCTTAAAACACTTTCACAAGCTACAAGCTTCAACAGTTCTTCCAGCTTAACCATTTCATTTCTTTCTACTCAGTGCAATCTTCCCTTTCAAACATTTCTTCTTGCACAGTTCAATATCCATGGATTTCTTCCCCCTGAGCCCTCTCACACAGGCAGTTGGGCTCAGTACTAACTCAGTCCCTGGACACACAGTACCTCTTCACTGTTCTAGACACAGTCTTTTCACCACCAGGCCATAGGGCTCAGCCAGTACTTCTCATGGGGATCCCTCTGCTGCAGTTACCAGCCTTCTTCCTCCGCTGCCAGCTCTTCTCCTTCCTTCACAACTCAGGAGGAGTATAAGTAGTTAATAGCCAAACAGGCCCCAGCCCATAACCTGCTGCACCTGTTTCTATCCCCCAGGACTCTCCCCGGTCCTAACGACCTCCAGCTATCCTCCAGGACTCGCCCCCGTCCCAACGACCTCCAGCTATCCTCCATGACTCGCCCCGGTCCTAGTGACCTCCAGCTATACCTCCCCTTTCTGGCTCCCTTCAGCAACTCACCCAGCCCTTTTCCCTGGACATTTTAGGGGGAACTACGCCCTCTAGGGGCCTAACCAGGGTAGGACAGCCTCTTCCTTCTTACATACCCCCACCCTTAAGATATTTGCTGCTCAACCTCAGCCACTCTGTAAGCCTTTTCCACTGAGGAGCAGCAATTCTTCCAAGAGGGCATACCCTTTTCCAGGCTCATCCTTATTCTATCCCTGGGTCTCACCAACCCCCATCTAGGCTCCTCATCCCCCTCTTAGCACATCCCATGGCCCCGGGCCCCTCCCATTCACCAGGCCCGAGGGGTTTCCGCTGCAGCGGGCCCTTCCTGACCCTCTTCTCCTGCAGCCCCCTCCCGCCTCTTGGGCCACCCGACGCTACCATGAGCCCTCCGAGGGAGGGGTCACCTAGCCCGCCTAGGTCCCTTATCTTTCTCTTAGCACCTCACATGGCTTGGCCCATCCCCCCGTTCCCGGGGACCTGAGGTGCCTAGCCGCAGCAGGTCCTGTCTGACCCTCCAACTGCGGCCACCTCCTACCACCTGGGGCTTCCGACCTCACCAGGATCCCTCCGAGAAAGGGGTCACCTGACGACTCTCTCTTAGCACCACACATGGCCCGGGCCCTTCCCTCTCACTAGGGTGCCCGCCGCTACCATGCTCCCCCCAGGCTGGGGCCCCTGCAGTAGGTCCCTTTTTGACCCTCCCCCTGCAAGTCCCAAAACCTGGTTCTTAATGTCCAGCTTTAATAGATCCTCTCCAGCGGTAATTGACTCCGGTGAGTGCTCTGGACTTCTCTTCTCTGGCTTGAACTTTTCTCCGGCCTCCATCCTTTCTGGCCGTCCGCCGGGGTGCAGCCTGTAATCACACAAAACAAAATCCAAGTGTGGCCTGTTTACTCTCCTGGCCCCCTCACTTGTACTGCACCTCCCTGTGTGTGTGTGCCTCCCCCTCCTGGGGAGGGTCTTGTGGCCTCCTCCATCCCCTACAGCCACTCCCCAACCTCCAGTTCTCACTTACGTATCCACTCTCACCTCCCCCCTAGATACCCTTTACCTGGGGTAGGTGAGCAAAGCGCTTTTGCTAGTGTTGGCCCCCTCGACAGGCTTCTGGAACCACCGCCTCTGGAACCTCCAGGTACACCTCCATCTCACGCCGACCCCTCATCTGGTCTGATCTGGAATCTGACTGCTCCCACGTGGAAGTTCAGTGAAGATCCCACCACTGCCACCATTTGTGAAACTGATGAGGCTTGTGTGATAATGAAGTTCCCACCTCAGGATCCCAGGTCCCCCCTCTTTCACTCAGGGTGAGCTGGTTCTCAGTATGCAGATTTTATGCAAATTAGTCTACCACCCTTTTCTGCTCAGGGTGACCTGCTTCTCAAAAAGCAAACAGTCAGGTTTCACCAATCAGGCTATTTTCAAACACATCTTTATTCCAGCCTCTGGGGCACACTTCTTTTAGCTTAAAACACTTTCACAAGCTACAAGCTTCAACAGTTCTTCCAGCTTAACCATTTCATTTCTTTCTACTCAGTGCAATCTTCCCTTTCAAACATTTCTTCTTGCACAGTTCAATATCCATGGATTTCTTCCCCCTGAGCCCTCTCACACAGGCAGTTGGGCTCAGTACTAACTCAGTCCCTGGACACACAGTACCTCTTCACTGTTCTAGACACAGTCTTTTCACCACCAGGCCATAGGGCTCAGCCAGTACTTCTCATGGGGATCCCTCTGCTGCAGTTACCAGCCTTCTTCCTCCGCTGCCAGCTCTTCTCCTTCCTTCACAACTCAGGAGGAGTATAAGTAGTTAATAGCCAAACAGGCCCCAGCCCATAACCTGCTGCACCTGTTTCTATCCCCCAGGACTCTCCCCGGTCCTAACGACCTCCAGCTATCCTCCAGGACTCGCCCCCGTCCCAACGACCTCCAGCTATCCTCCAGGACTCGCCCCGGTCCTAGTGACCTCCAGCTATACCTCCCCTTTCTGGCTCCCTTCAGCAACTCACCCAGCCCTTTTCCCTGGACATTTTAGGGGGAACTACGCCCTCTAGGGGCCTAACCAGGGTAGGACAGCCTCTTCCTTCTTACAATACCTAACCCCTGATCACTGTTCCTGCTAACTGCTAAGGTGACGTCATGTTCAGTTTTCTATTTTACTTGATATATGCTTATATATACTAGGCAATCTAAGCAGTTTACAAAAATACAAATAAAGGGAGAAGAGGACTTATGAACTCAGGGCTCAAGGCACTTGATGAATCTTACTTTGCTGTAATATTTTACCTTTAATTACTGCCTCTGATCTTGTCTTTCTCTTTACTCTTCTATCCCATTTACTCCTTGTTCATTTGTCCCATCATATACCTCCTTTGTTGATTCTGATACTTCAGATTGCATTCTCTTGTTACTATGTAAGCCGCATTGAGTCTGCGATGAGTGGGAAGGTGCAGGGTACAAATGTAATAAATAAATAAATACTCCTGCAGATTACGTGCCCAACTGCTGACTACTGTTCCTGGTTACCTCACCGTAGCCTGCTTACCTAGCAAGGTAATGTCGCATCCAATTCTCTATTTTAGCCTGCAGGGCTCAAAGCACTGGTGTGCAACAAAGGAGCAGGTTGTGTTCCTTGTGAACTCCTTGGGGTGCCCAAAACATTCCCAATATGCTACTTTTGCTCTTAAGACTATTCACGCTAACTCTTGTGCCCACACCCCTGACTTGTGATACTCCATCACCACTATACAACAGCCTGGTCACAAATTCTTTCATGCATCAATCTGTGAAATTTTGGAATGATCTACCCCAAAAGATTCGTTGCGGAAGGAGGAGTAGCCTAGTGGTTAGTGCAGCGGATTTTGATACTGAGAAACTGGGTTCGATTCCCACTGCAGCTCCTTGAGACTGTGGGCAAGTCACTTAACCCTCCATTGCCCCAGGTACAAAAATAAGTACCTGTATATATGTAAACCGCTTTGAATGTAGTTGCAAAATACCACAGAAAGGCGGTATATCAAGTCCCATTTCCCCTTCATGTTATTTTCTTTTTTGTAGGTTACTAAACTATATCACAATGTACTACCTAGACTGTGAGCCCAATATGGAAAGACCTCCTAAGTGTAAAGTGAAGCTGTAAACTGCTTAGGTCTAAGTGGTATATAAATACTCAAATGAATGAATATCTGTTTTCAAAATATTTGTTATAGGATAATTATATAATATTGCATTTTACATGTACAATTCTGATAATTGTATCAGTATCTTTCTGTTATCCCATTCTGAACCTCTAAAGAGGGATAAAGTGGGCTATTAGTCAAGTTTCAAGTTTATTAAGGCTTGATATACCACTCTTAAGGAAGCCATCAGAGCTTAGATTGCCTACTCCTTGATACGCTGTTCTCACTTGGATTTCAGGGCTCTATTCTTTCCTGGTTTTCTTCTTCTCTTCTCCCATTGCACTTTTAGTGTATAATCTGGTGGATCCTCCTCCACTTCTATCCCACTATAAGTTGGTGTACCTCAGGGCTCTGTCCTGGGAACTCTTCTCTTCTCCATCTATACTTCTTCCCTTGGTACTCTGATCTCATCCCATGGTTTTCAGTTATCACCTTTATGCTGAATACTCCCAGATCTACCTCTCCACACCAGTAATTTCAGCAGAAATCCAAGTCCAAGTATCAGCCTGCCTGTCAGACATTGCTACCTGGATGTCTCAGCGCCATCTGAAACTAAACATGACTGAGCTTCTTATCTTGCCCCCTAAACCAACCTCTCCTCTTCCCCATTCTCTATCTCTGTGGATAACACTCTCATCCTCCCTGTCTCATCAGCTCATAACCTTGGGGTCATCTTTGATTCCTCTCTCTCTTTCTCTGCACATATTCAACAGACTGCTAAAACCTGTCGTTTCTTTCTCTATACCACCAAAAATCATCCTTTCCTCTCTGAGCACACTACCAAAACTATTATCCACACTCTTATCACCACTCGCTTAGACTATTGCAATTTGCTTCTCACAGGTCTCCCACTAAGCCGGTGATGGCGAACCTATGGCATGCGTGCCAGAGAGGGCACGCAGAGCCCTCTCCCTTGGCACGCGCGCCGTCGCTGGTCCGCCCACTCTCCTTCCCTCCGAGCACCAGTTCAGCCTCCCTCCCGCCCTCCCTCCAACCAAAGAAGCATCAGGCCGCCCGTCCTTCCTCCCTCCCTCCCTCCCAGCACCAGGAACCCCCCTCCTCCTCTGAAATTTAAAAAGCGTACCGTCCTACTCCTCGGGGTTAAGGCGGTGTGTGTCGGCAGCAAAACGCGTGTTCTTCATGCGGCGCGCCTTCGGCCTTCCTTTCTGTCTCTCAAGCTCTGGTCCCGCCTATGGGACGGGACCAGAGCTTGAGAGACAGAAGGGAAGGCCAGAGGTGCACCGAGCGAAGAACACGTGCTTCGCTGCCGATGCACGCCGCCTTAACCCCGAGGACGGTACGCTTTTTAAATTTCAGAGGAGGAGGGGGTTCCTGGTGCTGGGAGGGAGGACGGGCGGGCGGCCTGATGCTTCTTTGATTGGAGGGAGGGCGGGAGGCAGGCCTGGTGCTGGGAGGGAGGCAGGCAGGCAGCCTGGTGCTGGGTGGGTGGGAGGGAGGCCTGATGCTAGGAAGAAGGAAGGCCTGCTACTGGGTGCTGGAAGGGAGAGAGCCCTGATGTTGGGTGCTGGGAGGGAGGGAGCCCTGATGTTGGGTGCTGGGAGGGAGGGAGGGAGCCCTGATGTTGGGTGCTGGGTGGGAGGGAGTCCTGATGTTGGGTGCTGGGAGGGAGCCCTGATGTTGGGCACTGGGTGGGAGGGAGAGAGGCCTGATGTTGGGCGCTGGGTGGGAGTGAGGCCTGATGTTGGGTGCTGGGTGGGAGGCCTGATGCTGGGAAGGCCTGATGCTGGGTGTTGGGAGGGAGGGCAGGGGGAGAGGAGGGTGGCTGGACATGGGTGGCTGGAGGGGAGGGTGGCTGGACATTTGTGGCTGGAGGGGAGCGGAGGGTTGCTGGACATGGATGGAGGGCAAGAAATGAAGAAGAAAGGAGGAAAGTAAAGAAATAAATGGAAAGGAAGCCCTGGAAACGGAGTTAAGAGGACAGATAGCAGCAGAATCGGATACTGGCCAGCATGATCAGAAAAACAAAGTCACCAGACAACAAAGGTAGAAAAAAATCATTTTATTTTCATTTTAGTGTTTGGAATATGTCCAATTTGAGAATTTACATCTGCTGTCTTATTTTGCACTGGGTATACTGGAGCTGTAACAGCTTACAGAAATGATGAAAGAAAATGAAAGAAAATGAAAGAAAATCATGTTATTTTTTTCTCCTATACTAGTATAATATTTTCAATGATGTCTGTTTATATGCTATATCACAAAAAACGTTCTTCCTTTAAAATATTTAATTTCTTTTATTACAATACATATATCACATAAAACCACTTATACTATGTAAGTTCCGGAACTTGCCCAGTCACACCCTTCACTTCACCACCCATTCACATAAACCTTGTGTGGGCACATTTCTATATATCCACAATCTGTGTACATGCTCCCAATTGTTGTTTCCTCAATTTCAAATCTTCCACTTGTGTCTTAGATATTGTCCTTAAAGGTTCAAATTATAGTCCTTATAAATCATAAAAATCTTCTAAATCACATCAAGCAGGAGCACAATGTTCACAACAAAGTCTCTCCAGCACTCTTCTTGGAGTAGTGTTAGTTCAGCAGAGTGAATCAGTGCAGTGTGTCAAGGGCTTCCTGGAATTTACATACTGTTTCCAGACTTTAAGCACCTTCTAACTCTTCACACCTTCTCTCTTTTGTTCCTCCATGCGAGAGACCGCATTTCGAACACTCCTTCTTCAGGAGGAACATTTCCCTTAGGAATCATGAGTCCAGCACAGGACCCTCTGTGAGCGTCTCAGCAACTTAAATGACTCACACAGATTGTGGATATATAGAAATGTGCCCACACAAGGTTTATGTGAATGGGTGGTGAAGTGAAGGGTGTGACTGGGCAAGTTCCGGAACTTACATAGTATAAGTGGTTTTATGTGATATATGTATTGTAATAAAAGAAATTAAATATTTTAAAGGAAGAACGTTTTTTGTGATATAGTTTTGGGATCTGTTCTTCTAGTTTAAATATTTATCCCCAGTAATATATATACCGTCTGTTTATATGCGCCACGGCTGGTGTAAGGGGTGTGGCAATCATAGGGGTGGAGTCATATGTGGTGACCCCACCCATAATGAGTACCGGCACTTTGTGATAAATAATTCGATTTTGGGTCTCTGAAAGGTTCGCCATCACTGTACTAAGCCATTGGTCTCCCACGAAATCATCTCTCTCCCCTTCAATCTGATCAAAATTCTGCTGCATGACACATTCTGTTAGTGCCTGTATGCTCATATTAGCCTTCTCCTCAAGTCACTTCATTGGCACCCTATCCATTTCTGCATACAGTTCAAATGCCTCTTATTGACTTACAAGTGTTTTCACTCTGCAGCTCCTCAGTGCCTCTCTACTCTTATCTCTCCCTACACTCCTCCCTGAGTAATTACAAATGAGTGGACAAGCACATAGAGTAGTCTAGTCAAGAAGGTGTCAGATCAAGTAAATCTGCTTTAGTTTGTAGAAGCAGCATCTAACAATATTAGAGACATGAGGTTTGAAATTCAGTGAATTATCCGGGGTGATCCCCAGGACCTTAACTGTTGGGACAAAGGAGACCGGTGTTCCAGTAAGCAGGATGGGGGAAGGTCTGGAATGATCCCCAGAGTAGCTAAAGATAAGCCCCTTTGTTTTCTCTAGGTTAAGTCTAAGCTTATGAGAACAAAGCCAGGTAGCAAAACTGTCAAATAAGCTTATGAAAACAAAGCCAGGTAGCAAAACTGTCAAGACATTAATTAAAATTACAAATCTCTTTTTTATCAGTGCAGAATATACTATCCAAAATCTGGATGTCGTCAACATACACAAAGGGTGTTAGTCCCAGGGGCTGAATGTAAGTAAGTAAAGGTGAAAGAAAAATACTGAATTAGTCCCTTTAATATAACTATTATGGGTACCGCCCTCTTCCAGTGCACCTTGGGGACATGAGGTCTGGGAAATAATAATTAGCAGGATCATTGACTGGTCAAAATAAAACTCTGACACTATCTAGGGAAGGAACTTTTTATAAGTATGCAGAACCCTCTAATGCTGAAAAACTTAGTGTGAGCTGTATCAGTTACTAGAGCCTGGAGCTCACCTACTTTGTGAGCTGAGGTAGTTCACTATTAAAAATAAAATTTTCCAATTTAGGTACTTCAGATAACATCTATTAGTGGCTCGAATGAAGTTTACATCAGCTTGGCAAGAATAAGATTGAGGTCCCATGACACTCCCCAGGTGGCCTGATGGAAACTTCAACAGAAGCAAACCTCACATACAGTGAACAACTAAAGGCTGTACAGAGATGGATTCACCTTCTATATAATAAGCGCCAATTGCCCTAAGGTATATCCTAATTGAGTTAGTCTTGACATCTGATTATGAGACATGTAGAAAGTATTCAAGTAGTTTTTTGTGTGGGAAAGAAAAATGACCTAGACCATTTCTGTCACACCAGATGGCAAACCTCTTCCATTTTAAATTTTAAGAGCTCCTAGTATATAGTCCCTGCTAGAAGCCAACAAAACTTGTGAAACACAGTTAGGCAAGTTGAGGAAGCTAACCTCTCAACATCCAAGCTGTCAACAGAGTTGATGCTGGCATACAGCATCGTTACCTGATCTTGTTTGATCAGTGTTGAAAAACTTTCCAGCCTCATAAGACTTCTCAAGGAAAGATCCAAAAGAAGAAAAGTATGTAATATTTTTCTCTAACTTTGGTTTTGCTTTGATATATTTTGCTACCTGTATAGTTTGTCTCTGTTACAGCAAGTTTACTGAACAAATTCATATAAAACAAACAAAAAAATTCTTATCTCTGCTTTATAATATTCTACTCTGCTTCAGTCTAATGTTACTAAATTTTAGTTACTGAACTGTAAAAGGTCTTTGCCTTCTCTATTTTCTCTACTGGCTTCTTAATAAATAAGGAATTTATTTCTGTTGTAGTATGGTCTACAGGCCCTAGTCACTTAAAAATCCACTTTCATAAGAACATAAGTGTTGCCATACTGGGACAGACCAAAGGCCCATCAAATCCAACATCCTGGTTTCCAACAATGGCCAATCCAGGTTGCAAGTACCTGGCAAGATCCCAAAAAAGTGCAATACATTTTATGCTGCTTATCCTAGCAATAAGCAGTGGATTTTCCCAGAGTCCATTTTAATAATGGCTTTGGACTTTTCTTTTATGAAGATATCCAAACCTTTTTTAAACCCCACTAAGCTTACTGCTTTTACTTCATTCTCTGGCAATGAATTCCAGAGTTTAATTGCACGTTGAGTGAATAAATATTTTTCTGATTCATTTTAAATTTACTACTTTGTAGGTTCATTGCGTGCCTCCTAGTCCTAATATTTTTGGAAAGAGTAAACAAGTGATTCATGTGTACCCGTCCCACCCCACTCATTATTTTATAGACCTCTATCATATCTCCCTTAAGTTGTCTTTTCCCCAAACTGAAGAGCTCTAGTCGCTTTACCATTTTCTCACAGGGATGTTGTCCCATCCCCTTTATCATTTTTGCTGCCCTTCTCTGTACCTTTTCTAATTTCACTATATCTTTTTTGAGATATGGTGACCAGAATTGCACACAATATTGGAGGTGCAGTCACACCATGGAGCAATACAAAGGCACTATAACGTCCTCATTTTTGTTTTCCATTCCTTTCCTAATAATACCTAACATTCTATTTGCTTTCTTAGACACCGCTGAACAATGAGCAGAGGGTTTCAACGTATCAACGATGACACCTAGATCCCTTTCCTGATCGGTGACTCCTAATGTGGAACCCTGTATCACGTAGCTATAGTTTGGGGTCCTCTTTCCCACATGCATTACTTTGCACTTGCTTACATTAAATGTCATCTGCCATTTAGATGCCCAGTCTCCCAGTCTCGTAAGGTCCTCTTGAAATTTTTCACAATCCTCTTGCGATTTAACAACTTTGAAAAATATTGTCTTGTTAGCAAATTTAATTACCTCACTAGTTACTCCCACCTCTAGATCATTTATAAATATGTTAAAAGGCAGCAGTCCCAGCATAGACCCCTGGGGAACCCCACTATCTACCCTTCTCCATTAAGAATACTGACCATTTAACCCTACTCTCTGTTTTCTATCCTTTAACCAGTTTATAATCCACAATAGGACACTACCTCCTATCCCATGACTCTCCAATGTCCTCTGGAGTCTTTAATGAGGAACCTTGTCAAATGCCTTTTGAAAATCCACATACACAATGAGGCATATTTTCAAAGCACTTAGCCTTACAAAGTTCCATAGGCTCTTATGTAACTTTGTAAGTCTAAGTGCTTTGAAAATGAGCCCCAATATCAACCAGCTCACCTGTATCCATATTTGTTCACCCCTTCAAAGAAATGTAATAGATTGGTGAGGTAAGATTTCCCTTCACTAAATCCATGTTGGCTTTGTCTCATTAATCCATGCTTTTGATTATGCTCTGTAATTTTGTTCCTTATAATAGTCTCTACCATTTTGCCTGGCACTGATGTCAGGGCTCACCAGTTTGTGATTTTCTGGATCACCTCTGGAACCTTTTTTAAAATTGGCGTTACATTGGCCACCCTCCAATCTTCCAGTACCATGCTTGATTTTAAAGATAAATTACATATTACTAGCAATAGTTCTGCAAGTTCATCTTTCAATTCTATCAGTACTCTGGGATGAATAACATCCAGTTAAGGCAATTTGCTACTCTTCAATTTATCAAATTGCACCATTATATCTTCCAGGTTTATAGAGATTTCATTCAATTTCTCTGACTCGTCAAGCTTTGAATACCATTTCTGGCACCGGTATCTCTCCCAAATCTTCCTCGGTGAAGACTGAAGCAAAGAATTAATTTAATCTCTCCACTATGGCTTTGTCTTCCCTGAGTGCCCCTTTTACCCCTCGGTCATCTAGCGCTGCAACCGATTCTTTTCCCTGCTTCCTGCTTTTAATATACCTAAAATACTTCTTACTATGTGCTTTTGCCTCCAACACAATTTGTTTTTTCAAAGTCCCTCTTTGCCTTCCTTATCAGCGCTTTGCATTTGACTTGATATTCCTTATGCTGTCTCTTATTATTTTCAGTCGGATCCTTCTTCCATTTTCTGAAGGATTTTCTTTTAGCTGTAATAACTTCTTCACCTCACTTTTTAATCATGCCAGCTGTCGTTTGGTCTTCCCTTCCTCCTTTTTTTAATACATGGAATATATTTGGCCTGGGCTTCCATGATGGTATTTTTGAACAGCATTCACGCCTGATATAAATTTTTGAACTTCGTAGCTGCTCCTCTAAGTTTTTCTTTCACCATTCTTCTCATTTTATCATAGTCTCCTTTTTGAAAATTAAATGCTAATGTATTGGATTTCCTATGTGTACTTACTCCAAAGCCGATATCAAATTTGATCACTGTTATCGAGCGGTCCCAGCACCATTATCTCCTGCAGCAGATCATGTACTCCACTAAGGACTAGGTCTAGAATTTTTCCTCCTCTTGTTGGCTTCTGTACCAGCTGCTCCATAAAGCAGTCTTTGATTTTGTAAAGGAATTTTACCTCCCTAGCATGCCCTGCTGCTATTTACCCATTCAATATCGAGGTAATTGAAATCAACTGAAATCCCCCCCATCCCAGGGTAGAAGTTCCTATAGTCTTCCTAATCCACAGCCTCTCCACTTCAATTAGGTATCTTCTCTCAAGCTCTCTGAGAAGTACTAGGCTACAGAACTGGACAGGGACTCGACTGATGATATTGCAAACGTAGGAAAGAAAGGGGAGTTGCTAATACTGGGTGACTGCAATCTATCAGATGTGGACTGGAGTATTCCATCTGCAAATCAGGAATGCAGTAGAAAAACATTGGATGCCCTGTAGGGACTTTTCGTAGACAAATGGAGTGGTAGCCCATTGCTGGATTTAATATCACTAAGAAAATGTGTGTGTCTAATATCTGGGAGGGCACCCCCCTGGGCAGTAGTGATCACTGCATGATATGATGTGACACAAGAGCTAAAATGGAGTCTGGTCACACCAAACCCGAAGCCCTGGATTTCAAACATGCAGACTTTGGTAAAATGGAGACGTACTGCGAGAAATTAGCAGGGTAAGAGGAGAAAAAGAAGGTTATTAGAACAGCGAGCTAAACTGATATGGGCTATAAATAGAGCACCAGATCTTTATGTAAGTAAAGTAAGTGAAAGGAAAAAAATGAAACTGACATGGTTTTCCAAATAGATGGCGGGGAAGGGGGCGGGGAGATATCATTCACAAAATACAGATCAGAAAAAGAATACCACATAAAACAGAGAGATGAAGAAAGAAATCAGGATGCAAAAACATGGATAGAAGAAAAAGAATGGCAAAGATGTAAAAGTGAAGTGACAAAAGGAGGAACACTAGGGATGGAATTATGAGACTGAAAAGATACTGATTGTCGATGTTTAAGGTGGTGATAAGGAAAAGGCTAAATTACTCAACAGTTACAATTCTTCGTTTTTTTTACAGAAGACATACCCGGCGAAGGTCTGGCAGATGTTTGACAAAGATACATATGGAGATGGTGTAGATACTGTACTTTTCAGAGAAGAAAGTGTTTATGTACAAATTAAAAACCTGAACACAGAAAAAGCCATGGAACCCAATGAGATATATCCTAGGATACTGAGGGAGCTCAGAGACGTTTTGGCAGGACTTCTAAAGTATGTGTTTAACAGATCCTTGAAGAATGAAAGAAATGCCATGGGAGTAGAGAAAGGCTAACATGGTCCTTATTCACAAAGGCAGTAACAGAGAAGATGTGGGAAAATACAGATCAGTGAGAGCCTTACTTCGATGATAAAGGTAATAGAAACACAGCTGAAGGAAAGGATAGTCAACTTCCTACAATCCAATGAGTTACAAGATCCAAGGAAGCATTTTTTTAGCAATGGCAAATCATGTCAAATGATACTGACCAATTTCTTTGACTGGGTAACAAAAGAACTATATCAAGGGCATGCCCTGCGATGTGCTCTTGATCAGCCAACTGTCCAGCTAGGGAAACACATATACTCCCAGTCTGCAAATGCTGCAAACTACCGCTAGACACTTGGTGAATACCCTGGACCTGGCGTGAGGCCAAATGGCAGAACATGATACTGGCAGTGATGTTTCCGTATTCAGAATCTTAGATGCTTCCTGTGATTGGAAAGTATCAAAATGTGGGTATAGGCATCCAAGTCCAGAGAGAATAGCCCAACTTTTTTCCTGCATTATAGGGAGAAGGGTGCCCAAGAAAATCATCCTGAACTTTTCTTTGACCAGTAATTTGTTCAGGGCCCTTAGGTCTAGGACGAGATAAAATCTACCCATTTTCTTGGGCACAGGATGTACCTGGAATAGAATCCCTTTCCTTCTTCCCCTGGTTGCACAGGTTCAAACGCATTGGCCTGTAGATTTCCGAGATGGACCTGGACCTGCACTCTTGGTGCATCGGGTGCCTTGGGCCTGACCATGAGCTTAACTCATGGACACAGAGGATGCAGCAAGTCCAGCGGGACAGACTCATCGGATCATCAAAGGTCGATCAATCAACATCAGCATCAAACTCGATGGCTGCTAAGATTTAAGACTACCACTGGGAGTGCACTGGCATTGAGAAGGTCTCCACCTCTCTCGACACTGGGTGCTGAAAGTAGGCACTGGGACCGGTCAGCATCGGACCCACACACTGAGGGCACGTACGGGTTTGATGTTGCACCGACGGACCGCGATGCTCTTTGGCATTGAGAGAAGAATTGTGGCCAAATTAAACTCCTCAATTGTGCACTGTAACAAGGGGCAACGTTCAAACTGAAGTCGGTGGTCCGGCCTAAAAGGGCCTGGCAACTCGTGAAATACGAAGGAAACTTGAAGAGCCAAAAACACTACAGAATAACAGAATAAAATACAGAAAGGAAAAATAATCACAAAAGGGACAAAAATAGTCACATGGGAAGGCATTGAGAATCAGAGAAAAAAAACCGAACTGAAAGCAGAACACGATAACACATTCTCCCTGCTCCACGGAAAAATAAAAACTGAGGGACCTATGCTCGCGCACTGGGCGGGAAGGCACCAGAGTATGCATGGTGGGACTCTGCTAGAAAATTCTACATTAATCTCACAAGTCAGTGTCCACACCGAACTCCGTTGGATGACATCATCTAGCTGTGAGAATACAACTGGCCTGCTTGTCCTCATAGAAACTGAAGTTATACTAGAAATGATATTTAGAATATATAACAGTAAACAGAAATACCATGAATAATGCTTTACAAAATCTGTGATTTAGCATTTAAAGTTTAATTACTTACAGACTTCTGCAGCACAACAGGATGATCAGGAAGATATTCTGGCTTCTGTTTTGATATGGAAAGACTTGAAAGCTCCATAAGGAAATCTCTGCTGTATCTAATTCTTTCTGCATATGTTACATATGTTTGTCAATGCAAATGAGAAAACACATTTGTACTGTAATATTCAAAACACTGTGTACCAAATAGTGAAATTCATTAATAAACATTTCCTTCATCTATCTTCGACTGGCCTACTTCTGGCTATATGCTACATGGAAAAGTAGTTTTTAAAAGAGCTGACAAAAATCAAACATTGAGATTTGTCAGACACTATTGTGGACTTTACTAAAATCCTTTAATGTAGAAATGAGCATGAACCAATGACTAGACAAAGCGAATGCTACATACCTGTAGAAGGTATTCTCCGAGGACAGCAGGCTGATTGTTCTCACTGATGGGTGACGTCCACGGCAGCCCCTCCAATCGGAATCTTCACTAGCAAAGTCCTTTGCTAGCCCTCGCGCGCCCGCGCGTACCGCGCATGCGCGGCCGTCTTCCCGCCCGAAACCGGCTCGAGCCGGCCAGTCCAGTATGTAGCAAGACAATACAAGGGAAGACACAACTCCAAAGGGGAGGCGGGCGGGTTTGTGAGAACAATCAGCCTGCTGTCCTCGGAGAATACCTTCTACAGGTATGTAGCATTCGCTTTCTCCGAGGACAAGCAGGCTGCTTGTTCTCACTGATGGGGTATCCCTAGCCCCCAGGCTCACTCAAAACAACAACCAAGGTCAATTGGGCCTCGCAACGGCGAGGACATAACTGAGATTGACCTAAAAAAATTTACCAACTAACTGAGAGTGTAGCCTGGAACAGAACAAACAGGGCCCTCGGGGGGTGGAGTTGGATCCTAAAGCCCAAACAGGTTCTGAAGAACTGACTGCCCGAACCGACTGTTGCGTCGGGTATTCTGCTGCAGGCAGTAATGAGATGTGAATGTGTGGACAGATGACCACGTTGCAGCTTTGCAAATTTCTTCAATGGAGGCTGACTTCAAGTGGGCTACCGACGCCGCCATGGCTCTAACATTATGAGCCGTGACATGACCCTCAAGAGCCAGCCCCGCCTGGGCGTAAGTGAAGGAAATGCAATCTGCTAACCAATTGGATATGGTGCGTTTCCCTACAGCCACTCCCCTCCTATTGGGATCAAAAGAAACAAACAATTGGGCGGACTGTCTGTGGGGCTGTGTCCGCTCCAGATAGAAGGCCAATGCTCTCTTGCAGTCCAATGTGTGCAGCTGACGTTCAGCAGGGCAGGAATGAGGACGGGGAAAGAATGTTGGCAAGACAATTGACTGGTTCAGATGGAACTCCGACACGACCTTTGGCAAGAACTTAGGGTGAGTGCGGAGGACTACTCTGTTATGATGAAATTTGGTGTAAGGGGCCTGGGCTACCAGGGCCTGAAGCTCACTGACCCTACGAGCTGAAGTAACTGCCACCAAGAAAATGACCTTCCAGGTCAAGTACTTCAGATGGCAGGAATTCAGTGGCTCAAAAGGAGGTTTCATCAGCTGGGTGAGAACAACATTGAGATCCCATGACACTGTAGGAGGCTTGACAGGGGGCTTTGACAAAAGCAAACCTCTCATGAAGCGAACAACTAAAGGCTGTCCTGAGATCGGCTTACCTTCCACATGGTAATGGTATGCACTGATTGCGCTAAGGTGAACTCTTACAGAGTTGGTCTTGAGACCAGACTCAGACAAGTGCAGAAGGTATTCAAGCAGGGTCTGTGTAGGACAAGAGCGAGGAGCTAGGGCCTTGCTGTCACACCAGACGGCAAACCTCCTCCACAGAAAGAAGTAACTCCTCTTAGTGGAATCTTTCCTGGAAGCAAGCAAGACGCGGGAGACACCCTCTGACAGACCCAAAGAGGCAAAGTCTACGCTCTCAACATCCAGGCCGTGAGAGCCAGGGACCGGAGGCTGGGATGCAGAAGAGCCCCTTCGTCCTGCGTGATGAGGGTCGGAAAACACTCCAATCTCCACGGTTCTTCGGAGGATAACTCCAGAAGAAGAGGGAACCAGATCTGACGCGGCCAAAAAGGAGCAATCAGAATCATGGTGCCTCGGTCTTGCTTGAGTTTCAACAAAGTCTTCCCCACCAGAGGAATGGGAGGATAAGCATACAGCAGGCCCTCCCCCCAATCCAGGAGGAAGGCATCCGATGCCAGTCTGCCGGGGGCCTGAAGCCTGGAACAGAACTGAGGGACTTTGTGGTTCACTCGAGATGCGAAGAGATCCACCAAGGGGGTGCCCCACGCTTGGAAGATCTGGCGCACCACTCTGGAGTTGAGCGACCACTCGTGAGGTTGCATAATCCTGCTCAGTCTGTCGGCCAGACTGTTGTTTACGCCTGCCAGATATGTGGCTTGGAGCACCATGCCGAGACGGCGAGCCCAGAGCCACATGCTGACGGCTTCCTGACACAGGGGGCGAGATCCGGTGCCCCCCTGCTTGTTGACATAGTACATGGCAACCTGGTTGTCTGTCTGAATTTGGATAATTTGATGGGACAGCCGATCTCTGAAAGCCTTCAGAGCGTTCCAGATCGCTCGCAACTCCAGGAGATTGATCTGTAGACCGCGTTCCTGGAGGGACCAGCTTCCTTGGGTGTGAAGCCCATCGACATGAGCTCCCCATCCCAGGAGAGACGCATCCGTTGTCAGCACTTTTTGTGGCTGAGGAATTTGGAAAGGACGTCCCAGAGTCAAATTGGACCAGATTGTCCACCAATACAGGGATTCGAGAAAACTCGTGGACAGGTGGATCACGTCTTCTAGACCCCCAGCAGCCTGATACCACTGGGAGGCTAGGGTCCATTGAGCAGATCTCATGTGAAGACGGGCCATGGGAGTCACATGAACTGTGGAGGCCATGTGGCCCAGCAATCTCAACATCTGCCGAGCTGTGATCTGCTGGGACGCTCGCACCCGCGAGACGAGGGACAACAAGTTGTTGGCCCTCGTCTCTGGGAGACAGGCGCGAGCCGTCCGAGAATCCAGCAGAGCTCCTATGAATTCGAGTTTCTGCACTGGGAGAAGATGGGACTTCGGATAATTTATCACAAACCCCAGTAGCTCCAGGAGGCGAATAGTCATCTGCATGGACTGCAGGGCTCCTGCCTCAGATGTGTTCTTCACCAGCCAATCGTCGAGATATGGGAACACGTGCACCCCCAGCCTGCGAAGTGCCGCTGCTACCACAGCTAGGCACTTTGTGAACACCCTGGGCGCAGAGGCGAGCCCAAAGGGTAGCACACAGTACTGGAAGTGGCGTGTGCCCAACTGAAATCGCAGATACTGTCTGTGAGCTGGCAGTATCGGGATGTGTGTGTAGGCATCCTTCAAGTCCAGAGAGCATAGCCAATCGTTTTGCTGAATCATGGGGAGAAGGGTGCCCAGGGAAAGCATCCTGAACTTTTCTTTTACGAGATATTTGTTCAGGGCCCTTAGGTCTAGGATGGGACGCATCCCCCCTGTTTTCTTTTCCACAAGGAAGTACCTGGAATAGAATCCCAGCCCTTCTTGCCCGGATGGCACGGGCTCGACCGCATCGGCGCTGAGAAGGGCGGAGAGTTCCTCTGCAAGTACCTGCCTGTGCTGGAAGCTGTAAGACTGAGCTCCCGGTGGACAATTTGGAGGTTTTGAGGCCAAATTGAGGGTGTATCCTTGCCGGACTATTTGAAGAACCCACTGGTCGGAGGTTATGAGAGGCCACCTTTGGTGAAAAGCTTTCAACCTCCCCCCGACTGGCAGGTCGCCCGGCACTGACACTTGGATGTCGGCTATGCTCTGCTGGAGCCAGTCAAAACCTCGCCCCTTGCTTTTGCTGGGGAGCCGCGGGGCCTTGCTGAGGCGCACGCTGCTGACGAGAGCGAGCGCGCTGGGGCTTAGCCTGGGCCGCAGGCTGTCGAGAAGGAGGATTGTACCTACGCTTACCAGAAGCATAGGGAACAGTCTTCCTTCCTACAAAAAATCTTCTACCTGTAGAGGCAGATGCTGAAGGCTGCCGGCGGGAGAACTTGTCGAATGCGGTGTCCCGCTGGTGGAGATGCTCTACCACCTGTTCGACCTTCTCTCCAAAAATGTTATCCGCACGGCAAGGCGAGTCCGCAATCCGCTGCTGGAGTCTATTCTCCAGGTCGGCGGCACGCAGCCATGAGAGCCTGCGCATCACCACACCTTGAGCAGCGGCCCTGGACGCAACATCAAAGGTGTCATACACCCCTCTGGCCAGGAATTTTCTGCACGCCTTCAGCTGCCTGACCACCTCCTGAAAAGGCTTGGCCTGCTCAGGGGGAAGAGCATCAACCAAGCCCGCCAACTGCCGCACATTGTTCCGCATATGTATGCTCGTGTAGAGCTGGTACGACTGAATTTTGGCCACGAGCATAGAAGAATGGTAGGCCTTCCTCCCAAAGGAGTCTAAGGTTCTAGGGTCTTTGCCCGGGGGCGCCGAAGCATGCTCCCTAGAACTCTTAGCCTTCTTTAGGGCCAAATCCACAACTCCAGAGTCATAAGGCAACTGGGTGCGCATCAGCTCTGGGTCCCCATGGATCCGGTACTGGGACTCGATCTTCTTGGGAATGTGGGGATTACTTAGTGGCTTGGTCCAGTTCGCAAGCAATGTCTTTTTTAGGACATGGTGCAAGGGAACAGTGGACGCTTCCTTAGGTGGAGAAGGATAGTCCAGGAGCTCAAACATTTCAGCCCTGGGCTCGTCCTCCACAACCACCGGGAAGGGGATGGCCGTAGACATCTCCCGGACAAAGGAAGCGAAAGACAGACTCTCAGGAGGAGAAAGCTGCCTTTCAGGAGAGGGAGTAGGATCAGAAGGAAGACCCTCAGACTCCTCGTCCGAGAAATATCTGGGGTCTTCCTCTTCCTCCCACGAGGCCTCACCCTCGGTATCAGACACAAGTTCACGAACCAGTGTCTGCAACCTCGCCCGGCTCGACTCCGTGGAGCCACGTCCACGATGGGGGCGTCGAGAGGTAGACTCCCTCGCCCGCATCGGCGAAGCTCCCTCCGCCGACGTAGTCGGGGAGCCCTCCTGGGAGGTGGCCGCAGTCGGCACCGCACACGGTACCGACGTCGGGGACCTCACCCCGGGCGATGGGCCAGCCGGCGCCACGCTCGACGGTACCGGAGGCGCAAGCACCGCCGGTACCAGAGGGGAAGGGCGCAACAGCTCTCCCAGAATCTCTGGGAGAACGGCCCGGAGGCTCTCGTTCAGAGCGGCTGCAGAGAAAGGCAAAGAGGTCGATGCAGGCGTCGACGTCAGAACCTGTTCCGGGCGAGGAGGCTGTTCCGGGCTGTCCAGAGTGGAGCGCATCGACACCTCCTGAACAGAGGGTGAGCGGTCCTCTCGGTGCCGATGCCTGCTGGGTGCCGACTCCCTCGGCGACCCAGAGCTCTCGGTGCCGACACGGGGAGGCGACCGGTGTCGATGCTTCTTCGACTTCTTCATAGCATGTCACCGGAGCTCCCCGGCACCGACGAGGAGGACGTAGAATCCAGCCGTCGCTTCCTCGGGGCCGAGGCCGAAGGAGGTCGGTCTTGGGGGGGCTGTACCGCAGGAGCCCTCAGGGTAGGAGGAGACCCACCCGAAGGCTCACCGCCACCAGCAGGGGAATGGACTGCCCTCACCTGCACTCCTGACGATGCACCACCGTCCGACGACATCAGCAGACGAGGTCCCGGTACCACCGACGTCGATGCAGTCGCCCGATACCTTGGCGCCGATGCACTCGATACAGTGGCGGCCGAGGAAGATGGTCTGGACGCTGACGACGTCGATGCACTCGAAGATCCCGGTGCCGATGCCGACGAAGAGCCCGAGAACAACACGTTCCACTGGGCTAATCTCGCTACCTGAGTCCGCCTTTGAAGCAGGGAACACAGACTACAGTTCTGAGGGCGGTGCTCGGCCCCCAGACACTGAAGACACGACGAGTGTCTATCAGTGAGCGAGATTACCCGGGCGCACTGGGTGCACTTCTTGAAGCCGCTGGAAGGCTTCGATGTCATGGGCGGAAAAATCACGCCGGCGAAATCAAAATCCGAAATGACGGAAAAAGAGCACCAAAAAATTTAGAAGGGAGAAAATCTCGACCGAGGCCGAAAAGAGGCCTACCCCGACGACGAAAGAAAACTTATCGGGGCAAAAAACTGGAAGTACGGGAAGGGGTTGGTCTGAAACCCGGGGGGGGTTTCCGAAGCACTTCCCGACACTTTAAAGACTTTTTCCGAAGAAAAAACACGTCAAAAATAAATTTGGACGCGCGAGGTCGACTTTCCGGGGCTCGACACGGCGAAACACGACCGTACCGAGTGCGGACAAAAGAAGACTGGCCGGCTCGAGCCGGTTTTGGGCGGGAAGACGGCCGCGCATGCGCGGTACGCGCGGGCGCGCGAGGGCTAGCAAAGGACTTTGCTAGTGAAGATTCCGATTGGAGGGGCTGCCGTGGACGTCACCCATCAGTGAGAACAAGCAGCCTGCTTGTCCTCGGAGAACATCAATCATGCAGAATGACATCACAACATAACTACTTAACTGAAATGTTACAATTTTGAAAACTGATATATTTCTTAATATAATGATCCAAATTTAATTATATTATCTTGACACTGTAACATCTTATAAATGAAACAATACCCCAGAGAGACAAGAGAGGACTTTGGTGCACTTGCTGTTTGCAAAATGTATATCAGCTTGCAACAAACCCCGGGGCATCTGAAGTAAGAAATAAAACATATGAACACAGAGATTACATCAAAGTTGTTTGTTCCATGCCCTTCTGTGCCCATAAAGTGAACTGACATTCTTTTCTATATATGCAAGAACAGACCTTGACAAATAGACGGCCCAAAAACTTAGGAGTCAGCGTCTGAGACCTCTCTTGCGTCTCTGCCCCTCCAACATTGTCCACAGTGAAGTTTGGGAGGGAGGGGTGGAATCCCTTCCCAGATTAACAGTAGCTCTTTTAAAACTGACTTACTGAAGTTATTTGTTTCCTATTTTGTGCCTGTGGGCAAACTTAATAAATCTGTTCCTTAAGGTACCTCTGCTAATCAATGGCAGAAGATAGTAGTCTCCCTTCCCAAAGCAAGCTGTGTGACAGCACTCTTTGGATAAGTGAAGCAGAGCGGCAAATGCTTCTTTGTTTCATCTATTCCCATAGCCTGGGTCCCCATCAGTTTCTTTCATACTACCTTTGCCAACCTTAACTCAGTGACTCTCTCTTCTCATACCCCCTCTCTTCATCCAGTCTGTCTCTCTCCTCTTGTACCCTCAGCCTTCAACCAGTCTGTCTCTCACTCTCATATCCCCTCCCCCATAGCTTTCGCCCATTCCGTCTCTCTCTCTCATATACCCCCCACCACACAGCCTTCACCCAGTCTCTCTCATAGCCCCAGCCTTCACCCAGTCTGTCTCTTTTACATCCCCCCTCCTACAGCCTACACCCAATATGTCTGTCTCTCTCTTACACTCCCCCACAGTTTCCACCCATGTCTGTCTCTTTTATACGCCCCCCAACCTTTACCCAGTCTGTCTCTCTTATAGCCCCCAGCCTTCACCTAGTCTATCTCTTTTACACCCCCCCTCCCACAGCCTCCATCCAGTCTGTCTGTGTATCTCATACCCCCCCCCCCCCCCCCCCCAGCCTTCACCCAGTCTGTCTCTGTGACACTAGCACCTTTTCCTCTCACATTTCTGGGCTATATTTCCAGAAGAAACAACATGCTTCTTATTCCCCCACCATGATTTGGCTCTCTATGAAGCTTGAGCATAACGGTGCAGGAAATTTTGGCCGGTCTCATAGTTTCATGTCCTGCAAGACTTGAAACTGTGAAACTTCCTGGACTTCCTGAACTGAAAGGCTCAAGCTTCATAGAGAGCTGAATCACAGTACAGCAGCAGCAGGAAACATAAAATCTGAGGCAGGCACTATAGAAAAACTAAATTCAGTGGAATGAAATCCTGGGTGCCAGCAAACAGTTTCTAAGCACCATGGCAACCTGATGCCTGAGATTTGTAAAGCCCTGTGCTAGACAGTACAGTAGTATTTATAAAATTAAAGATATTTATATGGTTTAGTAAAGCAATGTTTTTCAAAAATAAAAAGGGATATATTTTGTATACTGTATATGTGTTTCAAAATTAACTATAAGGTTCAGAGACATACAAGCCCCAACTCTGCACATATTTCAGCTGATTTCATGTGACAAAAGTATAATTAATCTGAATATTTTAACAACTAAAAAGAAAGTACCAAGTCTGAAAACTTTTGATGCACTCACTCAGGCGGTTTTCTTTGAACCCTTACAGAAATACAAATATTTGTGCATTTATGTATGTAAAATATATATGTATACAGTAATGTGGAACAGTTTTTGCCCCCCCCCCCCCAAAAAAAAAAACCCATGATTTCCTTATTATTGCATATTGGCATTGAGGAGTAGCAAAATGATTAGTACAGCTGGCTGAGAATTTGGGGAGCCCAGTTCAAATCTCAATGCAGCTTCTTGTCATCTTGGGCAAGTCACAACCTTCCATTGTCTCAGGTACAAACCTAGATTGTGAGCCCTCCAAGGAGAGAAAAAAAATGCCTACTGTTCCTGAATGTAAACAGCTTCAGGCTTGCAGGTGGTATATAAGACATTAAATAAAATAATGTCAGACTGAAAGCTTTCTGAACAATATATAATATTAAAGGGAACATACGTATTCACATACAGTTTTTACTTTATTACATCATGTATTTAAGGAACAAAGTTATCCAACACCCATAACACCCATGTGAAAAACTAACTGTCCCCTTAGTTACTCAACCAAATAGATTCAGCTGCCTGAACACTGTCAGGCATGATTACAGTCAGCCCTGTTGAATCTACACCTCACAATACATTGAATCTTACCACAAGAATAAAGTAATCACCACAAGGTTTCTACAAGAATGCTATGGCATAATCAAAGGAAATTTCAGAAGAGATGAGAAAAAATGTTGTTGAAATATATCAACCTAAAGCCATTTCCAAAGTTCTGGTGAATGCATGGAACCATAGTGACAGCTATTATCTCCAAATGCAGAAGACTTGGAAAAGTGGTGAATCTTCCCATGAGTGGTCAGCCTGCCAAAATTACTCCAAGGGTACAGCAACAACTCATCCGGAAAGTCACAAAACATACCAGATCATCATCCAAAAAACTCCACAACAAGAAAGAGACTGGGTAAAACTGGGATTCAAGGGGACTAGCAAGGCAGAAACCACTGCTATCAAGAGTAACATCAACGCTCATCTCACATTTGCAAAAACAATCTGGATGATTCCCAAGCCTTTTGGGATAATGTTCTATGGACAAATGAGTCAAAAATGGAACTCTTTGAACAACACAGGTTCCATTATGTCTGGCGTAAAGCAAATACAGAATTCCACGGTAAGAACATTGTACCAACAGTCAAAATGGCGGTTGCGGTGTGGGGATGTTTTGCTGCCTCAGGACCTAGAAAACTTGTCATTATAGAAGGAATCATGAATTCTGCTCTGCACCAAAAAAGTCTTAAGGAGAATGTCTGGTCATTTGTCCGTGAGCTGAGGCTGATGTAGCAAGACAATAATCCAAAACACAAAAGCAAGTTTACACGTAAATAACTGAGAGAAAAAAGTTTTGGAATGCCTAGTCAAAACTTGAACTCAATAGAGATGTTGTGACAGGACCTCAACGAGCAGTTCATGCACAAAAATCTATGTATGTGTCTGAATTAAAGCGGTGCTGCAAATAAGAGTGCGCTAACATTCCTCAACAGTGATGTAAAAGACTGATATCAAATTATAGGAAGCATTTGGTTGCAATTATTGCCGTCAAAGGTGGTAAGACAGTTATTAAATTCAGGAGGCAATTACTTTTTCACACTGGTGATATGGTTGTGGATAATTTTGTTCCTTAAATAAATGAGGTAATAATATCTAAACTGTGTTTGTGTGTTTATTTATTTGCACATTTATATCCCACTTTTTTCCACAGGCATGCAGACTCAAGTGGCTTACAATGTACTGATAAGGCTAAAGCCAGACCAGTTGTTTTACAATTACATGAATTAGGATAGAAGGAACAGTGTAAGAAGAAATAGGGAAAGGATAAGAGATACCAAAAAAAGGGCTATGGACATTTTATTAGGAAGGTTATCTTTGTCTAATATTACATTTTGGAATGGAGGAGTAGCCTAATGGTTAGTGCAGTGGGCTTAGAACCTGGGGAACTGGTTTTGATTCCCAGCAATTTGTGACCTGGGCAAGTTACTTAACCCTTTACTGCCCAAGGTACAAAACTTAGATTGTGAGCCCACTAGGTTCAGAGAAAATACCTGAATATAATATATATATAATATATGTAAACCGCTTTGGTTGTATCATAGAAAGGCAGTATATCAAATCCATGACCTCCTTACTAAAAAGCATTCAGTGTGGCATATAAGAAATAATAGGGAGAGAGCAAAACCTTTTCACATCACTGTACATATATAAATAGATAGGGATATACACATACATACAGATATAGATATAAAACTTACATCACAAATTGTTGATGTACTAAATGTTAAATGTAACATTTATTGCTGCTAAGTTTGTAAGTTTTAATAGCATCTGTGGAATCAACATAACTTAAGACACTATACTGAAATTCTAGACAGCATAGATCCCTTCTTCAAATATTTGTAAATATAAGGTTATCACAGTAATGGGAAATCTGCATTATATATCTATTTCTCAGAATGGAATTTGAATTTACTGTTAAACAAAAAAAAAATGTAGGTTAAATATTTATTTATTTTTGTGCATTTTTACCCCACATTTTCCCACAAGAGCAGGCACAACGTGGCTAACAGTAATACAAGAGGAAACTATACAATGCATGGAGGACATAATTACAGAGTGAGACAGGCTGGGATTGAAATAGGGGACTACACGGGATGAGAGAAAGGGGTAAAGCAACCGGCAGATAATCATATATAGGCAAGGGTGAGGGGTTAAAAAGAGGAGTTGCCTGGGGAATATGCTTTGGCGAATAAAGCGAATGATACATACCTGTAGCAGGTGTTCTCCGAGGACAGCAGGCTGATTGTTCTCACGACTGGGGTTGACGTCCACGGCAGCCCTCACCAACCGGAACAAAACTTCGCGGGCGGTCCCGCACACAGGGCACGCCCACCGCGCATGCGCGGCCGTCTTCCCGCCCGTGCGTGACCGTTCCCGCTCAGTTGAATGACAAGCAAAAAGGATCAAAACGCAACTCCAAAGGGGAGGAGGGAGGGTAGGTGAGAACAATCAGCCTGCTGTCCTCGGAGAACACCTGCTACAGGTATGTATCATTCGCTTTCTCCGAGGACAAGCAGGCTGCTTGTTCTCACGATTGGGGTATCCCTAGCTCTCAGGCTCACTCAAAACAAGAACCCAGGTCAATTGAACCTCGCAACGGCGAGGGTATAACAGAAATTGACCTACGAAGAACAACTAACTGAGAGTGCAGCCTGACCAGAATCAATTCGGGTCCTGGAGGGTGGAGTTGGATTTAAACCCCAAACAGATTCTGCAGCACCGACTGCCCGAACCGACTGTCGTGTCGGGTCTCCTGCTGGAGGCAGTAATGTGATGTGAATGTGTGGACAGATGACCACGTCGCAGCCTTGCAAATCTCTTCAATAGTGGCTGACTTCAAGTGAGCCACCGACGCTGCCATGGCTCTGACACTATGAGCCGTGACATGACCCTCAAGAGTCAGCCCAGCCTGGGCATAAGTGAAGGAAATGCAATCTGCTAGCCAATTGGAGATGGTGCGTTTCCCGACAGCGACCCCTATCCTGTTAGGGTTGAAAGAAACAAACAATTGGGCGGACTGTCTGTGGGGCTGTGTCCGCTCCAAATAGAAGGCCAATGCTCTCTTGCAGTCCAACGTGTGCAACTGACGTTCAGCAGGACGGGTATGCGGTCTGGGGAAGAATGTTGGCAAGACAATTGACTGGTTAAGATGGAACTCCGACACCACCTTCGGCAGGAACTTTGGGTGAGTGCGGAGCACTACTCCGTTGTGATGAAATTTAGTATACGGAGCATGAGCTACCAGGGCTTGAAGCTCACTGACCCTACGAGCTGAAGTAACTGCCACCAAGAAAATGACCTTCCAGGTCAAGTACTTCAGATGGCAGGAATTCAGTGGCTCAAAAGGAGGTTTCATCAGCTGGGTGAGGACGACGTTGAGATCCCATGACACTGCAGGAGGCTTGACAGGGGGCTTTGACAAAAGCAAGCCTCTCATGAATCGAACGACTAAATGCTCTCCAGAGATGGCTTTACCCTCTACACGATAATGGTAAGCACTAATCGCACTAAGGTGATTCCTTACGGAGTTGGTCTTGAGGCCAGACTCTGATAAGTGCAGAAGGTATTTAAGCAGGTTCTGTGCAGGACAAGAACGAGGTTCTAGGGCCTTGCTTTCACACCAAACGACAAACCTCCTCCACTTTAAAAAGTAACTCTTTTTAGTGGAATCCTTTCTAGAGGCAAGCAAGACACGGGAGACACCCTCAGACAAACCCAACGAAGCGAAATCTACGCCCTCAACATCCAGGCCTTGAGAGCCAGAGACTGGAGGTTGGGGTGCAGAAGCGCTCCATCGCTCTGCGAAATGAGGGTCGGAAAACACTCCAATCTCCACGGTTCTTCGGAGGACAACTCTAGAAGTAGAGGGAACCAGATCTGACGGGGCCAAAAGGGCGCTATCAGAATCATGGTGCCGTGGTCTTGCTTGAGCTTCAGTAAGGTCTTCCCCACCAAAGGTATGGGAGGATAAGCATACAGGAGGCCGGTCCCCCAATGGAGGAGAAAGGCATCCGACGCTAGTCTGCCGTGTGCCTGTAGTCTGGAACAGAACAGAGGCAGCTTGTGGTTGGCCTGAGAGGCGAAAAGGTCCACCGAGGGGGAGCCCCACTCTCGGAAGATCTTGCGTACCACTCTGGAATGGAGCGACCACTCGTGCGGTTGCATGACTCTGCTCAGTCTGTCGGCCAGACTGTTGTTTACGCCAGCCAGGTATGTGGCTTGGAGAAGCATGCCGAACTGGCAGGCCCAACACCACATCCCGACGGCTTCCTGACACAGGGGGCGAGATCCGGTGCCCCCTGCTTGTTGATGTAATACATTGCAACCTGGTTGTCTGTCCGAATTTGGATAATTTGACAGGACAGCCGATCTCTGAAAGCCTTCAGTGCGTTCCAGACCGCTCGGAGCTCCAGGAGGTTGATCTGAAGATCCTTTTCCTGGAGGGACCACAGTCCTTGGGTGTGAAGCCCATTGACATGAGCCCCCCAGCCCAGGAGAGACGCATCCGTCGTTAGCACCTTCGTGGGCTGTGGAATTTGGAATGGGCGCCCCAAGGTCAAATTGGTCCGAATGGTCCACCAGTGCAGTGAATTGCGGCAGCTGGTGGAGAGGCGGATGACATCTTCTAGATTCCCGGTGGCTTGAAACCACTGGGAAGCTAGGGTCCATTGAGCAGATCTCATGTGAAGACGAGCCATGGGAGTCACATGAACTGTGGAGGCCATATGACCCAGAAGTCTCAACATCTGCCGAGCTGTGATCTGCTGAGACGCTCTGGTCTGGGAAGCCAGGGACAGGAGGTTGCTGGCCCTCGCTTCTGGAAGGAAGGCCTGAGCCGTCTGAGTATTCAGCAGAGCTCCTATGAATTCCAGAGATTGGGCAGGCTGGAGATGGGACTTTGGGTAGTTTATCACAAACCCCAGCAGCTCCAGGAGGCGAATAGTGCATTGCATGGACCGGAGAGCTCCCGCCTCCGAGGTGTTCTTGACCAGCCAATCGTCGAGATATGGGAACACGTGCACTCCCAGCTTGCGTAGATACGCCGCTACCACCACTAGGCACTTTGTAAACACCCGTGGGGCAGAGGCGAGCCCAAAGGGCAGCACACAATACTGAAAGTGCCGTGCGCCCAGGCGGAATCTGAGATACTGTCTGTGAGCTGGCAGTATCGGGATGTGAGTGTATGCGTCCTTTAAATCCAGGGAACATAGCCAATCGTTTTTCTGAATCATTGGCAGAAGGGTGCCCAAGGAAAGCATCCTGAACTTTTCTTTGACCAGGAATTTGTTCAGGCCTCTCAGGTCTAGGATGGGACGCATCCCCCCTGTTTTCTTTTCCACAAGGAAGTACCTGGAATAGAATCCCTGCCCTTCCTGCCCGGGTGGTACGGGCTCGACCGCATTGGTGCTGAGAAGGGCGGAGAGTTCCTCTGCAAGTACCTGCTTGTGATGGGAGCTGAAGGATTGAGCTCCCGGAGGACAATTTGGTGGAAGGGAGGCCAAATTTAGGGCGTATCCGCACCGCACTATTTGGAGAACCCACTGGTCGGAGGTTATGAGAGGCCACCTTTGGTGAAAAAATTTTAACCTCCCCCCGACCGGTAGATCGTCCGGTACGGACACTTTGAGGGTGGCTATGTTCCCATGGATCCAGTCAAAAGCCCGTCCCCGGCTTTTGCTGTGGAGGCGCAGGGGGCTGCTTAGGCGCACGCTGTTGACGAGAACGAGCGCGCTGGGGCTGTCCCTGTGCCTGACGAGGCCTTCGGGCCGGCTGGGTGTACCTACGCTTGTTAAAGGCGTAGGGCGCAGCCTGCCGGGCCCGGGAAAAACGTCCACCTGCTGAGGTGGATGCTGAAGGCGCCCGGTGGGAGAGCTTGTCGAGGGCGGTTTCCCACTGATGCAGTTGGTCCACCAGCTGCTCGACCTTCTCACAAAAAATATTATCCCCCCGGCAAGGGATGTCGGCCAGTCTCTGCTGGGTGCGGTTGTCCAGGTCAGAGGCACGCAGCCATGAGAGCCTGCGCATCACTATACCTTGGGCCGCAGCACGAGATGCCACGTCACAGGTGTCATAGATACCCCTGGACAGGAACTTTCTGCACGCCTTCAGCTGCCTGACCACCTCCTGAAAGGGCCTGGACTGCTCCGGAGGGAGCTTGTCGACCAGGTCCGCCAGTTGCTTCACATTATTCCGCATGTGGATGCTCGTGTAGAGCTGGTAAGACTGGATGCGGGTCACGAGCATGGAAGATTGGTAGGCCTTCCTCCCAAACGAGTCCAGAGTGCGAGACGCCCGCCCCGGGGGTGCCGAGGCGGTATCCCTCGAACTCCGTGCCCTCTTGAGAGCAGAGTCCACGACCGCCGAGTCATGAGGCAATTGGGGCCGCATTAACTCTGGGTCCGAGTGGATTCTGTATTGGGACTCTGCTTTCTTGGGGATGGTGGGATTAGATAATGGTCTCAGCCAGTTCCGAAGCAGTGTCTCTTTGAGGACATTGTGCAACGGCACCGTGGAGGACTCTCTAGGTGGTGATGGATAGTCGAGGACCTCGAGCATCTCAGCCCTCGGCTCATCCACAGATACCACAGGAAAGGGAATGCAAATAGACATGTCCCTGACGAAGGAGGCAAAGGAGAGGCTCTCAGGTGGGGAGAGTTTCCTCTCTGTTGAAGGAGTGGGGTCGGAGGGAAGGCCCACAGACTCCTCTGAGGAGAAATATCTGGGGTCCTCCTCCTCCCCCCACGAGGCCTCTTCCTCTGTGTCAGACATGAGCTCATGCAGCTCAGTCCTCAACCGGGCCCGGCTCGACGTCGAGGCACCGAGGCCTCGGTGTCGTCTTCGAGTGGTGGACTCCCGCGCCGGCGGGGATGAAGCTCCCTCCATCGACGGGAACTCCACCTGCGTGGCGGTCGAGACCGGCGCCGCAAGCGGCGTCGGCGTCGAAGGCCTCGGCACCGGGCTAGAGCACGCCGGTGCCACCATCAACGGCGCCGAGGGCGCAAGCACCCCCGGCGCCGGCACAGTCTGGCGCATCAGCCCTTCCAGGATCCCCGGAAGGATGGCTCGGAGGCACTCATCCAGGCCCGCTGTTGGGAAAGGCGAGGGGGCCAGTAGAGGTGTCGGTGCCGGAAGCTGTTTGGGTCCAGGAGACTGCACCGAAGTGCTGGCACCCTGCCGCGGCGGTACCTCTACTACAGAGGAGGACCTCTCCTCTCGACGCTGCCGCTTCCTCGGCGTCGACTCCTCCCTGGCGCCGGGAGTCGGATGCGTTGTGGGCGACCGATGATGGTGCTTCTTCGCCTTTTTGCGGTGCCCGTCATCGGCGCTCGGTGGGACAGACGAGGAGGAAGTCGATCCCCCTCGGCATCGAGGGATCGGGTCCGACAGGGTTCGGTCCCGAGGGCCCTGGGTAGAGGGAGTGACCGGGGCCGATTGCCCACGCGGCCTCTCACCCCTGCCTTCACCGGAGGACCGGTGGGCCGACGGGACCTGTGCTCCTGGGGTCGATGCCGTCGGTGCCGATTTCGTGGACATCGATACCGGTACCGAAGAACCGGCCGTTGATACCGATGCCGTCGAAGTCGACGTCGAGGGGCCGGCGCAAGTTCCAAAAAGACGGTCCCGAAGAACTTGCCTCGCTACCTGTGTCCGTTTCCGGAGACCGAGACACAAAGTACACGACTTGGTATCGTGCTCCGGCCCGAGGCACTGGAGGCACCAAGCGTGAGTGTCGGTCTGCGAGATATGCCGGCCGCACCGACCACACTTCTTAAATCCACTCGGGACCTTCGAGGACATCGACGGAAAAATCGCGTCGGCAAAGTCAAAGCCGTCGATGGTGGCGGTAAAAATCACACCTCGAAAACAAATCGACCGTGCGGCCACAAGGCCGCAACGCGACGCCCCGCTAAGAGACGAGGGAAAAACAAAGTTTGTTTGTTTGTTTTTTCAAACCAAAGGGAAAAAACAACGAATCAACGAAAGAAAATTAAAGAAAATTTGCGGCGAAAGCGCGATCCGGTTTCCGGGGCTGACAGAGAGAGAGACGAACGCGGCTCTCTCCAGCGCGGAAAAAAAAAGACTGAGCAGGAACGGTCACGCACGGGCGGGAAGACGGCCACGCATGCGCGGTGGGCGTGCCCTGCGTGCGGGACTGCCCGCGAAGTTTTGTTCCGGTTGGTGGGGGCTGCCGTGGACGTCAACCCCAGTCGTAAGAACAAGCAGCCTGCTTGTCCTCGGAGAAGAATGTTTTTAATGACTTTTTGAACAGTTGATGGTCAGTCAGTTCTTTCAGCTGTCTTGGCAGAACGTTCCAGAATTTTGGGCAGATGTAGGGGAATGACGAAGCAAATAGGGTCTTGTATCTAACATTCCTGCAGCTGGGAAAATGGAGATTGAGGTAGGTCCTTGCAGTCGGGAGCGCATTGCGGGCAGGTAGATCTATAAGTTGGAGCATATATTCCAGGGCTTCCCCATGAATAATCTTAAAATGTCAGTAGGGAAGAAGCAGAAAACTGATTTTTACTCTGCAGTTCCAATTGTATTTTATCAAATCTAACACTATCGCCTGTGTTTCCAAAGGTGCGCTATAGGCACGTTAGCGTTTTTAACGCACGTTAAACGCTAACGCGTGTCAAACACTAACGCACCTATAGGGATGTACTGGCGCATTAGCATTTAACGCGCCTTAACTTTAAAGGCGAGTTAAAAACGCTAATGCGCCTCAGTAAACATACCCCTATATGCTAAACCATGTAAGGATCAATATTCATAACGGTTTTATCAAGCAGAAGAGGTTCCTGCCCAGTTAAACCCCACTGAACAAGCCAATCCCAGATATTCAGCGGCACTTAACCAGGTAGTTGAATATCCCCGCTAACCAGCCATCCCCTAACCAGTTAGGGGTGGTCCAGGGACAGAGTTATGACCGAATGGCAACTTAGCCGGTTAGCAACAATATTCAGTCCATTATACAGTTAGTATAGCAAAAACGCTGTCCTACCTTCATGTGCCAAGTTAACCAGACACACGGCCAGTGCTCGATTAACTTCTGGGTCAGTGCACATAGCCAGATATTCAATGCTGGAAGCAGCACATGCCCCAGTATGGAATATCTAAGGTTAAGTCAACCTGCGGCTGGAAATGGCTTATTAGTCGCCTACTATTGCGAGCTGAATATTACTCTCTATTCTTTAACTGCCATCATATACTGTATTTCTCTGTCAGAAAAGTTGGGCTGCTGGGGACTGACCAAGATGGCGTCGAGTCCAGACGCATTATGCTGAGCTTCGGAGAACCTATTCCTAAACAACTTGTTTCCTTTACCATAATGCCTAAGAGAAAAGGAAAAACGAGAGGAGGTTACTCCTTACCCTCTGTGGACCCTACTCTTAGACAGGTCCCGATTACAGCATATGCGACGCCAACTATATCAACGGGCGTTCCGCTGTCCGGTTCAGAGAGGAGTCCCGGCTTGGAAAGTGAAGTTTCACTTAGCTCACAAAGCCCAGTAAAACAGGTTCTGAAGGCGGAGGGCAAGCTGGGAGGCTTGCTCGTTTCGCCATCAGAAGTCGAGGCGATACGAGAGAAGGAGAAGTCCTCCCAAGCTATGGCGTCACCTCAGGAGGGAGAATCTCCCAATACCCAGAACCTTTTGCCTACTCCAGCGGAAAACGGGCAAAATAAGATCATTTCAGAGTTAAGTTCTGCTGTGTCACTAGAAGGTGAAACACAACCTAATCCTGAGTTAGCCCTACAACCGTTGGTTAAACCATCTAAGGTAACGCTTGAATCTCTGTGGTCAGCTATGGAATCCCTGCACAAGGTCCGTTTAACTTTTATTTACAATACAATGTTGAATGTCTCAAAGATAGACTCTTTACAATCTCAGATGGTTCTTCAAGAAGCAAATTTGAAGAAATATGATATATCGTTATCCCAAGTTAAAGAAACAGAATGTAAATTGATTCAGAACGCTGAAATGGTTAATCATAAAACAGAGAACCTGGAAAACAGGGCTAGACTATTAAATTTGAGAATATTAAATTTTCCTTGTGTGAAATATATCTCCCCGAGAGACTTGTTTCAAAGATTTTTTTTTAATTATTATTCATTTAGTGAATTATACAAGAAACATCTTGTGTGGAAAAGTGTATATTACCTAGGAAGTTACTTAAAAGTAACAATAAACAAATTTATAATACATACTTTAGGAAAAATTAACACTCAAGTCCATAAAGTGAGATCCAAAACTTCAGAGAAACATGGAGAGAATAGAAAAAAGGAAAACCTTAATAGCAATTCTGTTAAGTGGAGTTGATATCTTATTTATCCTTAACGCTTTTCCATTTTCGCTGAGGCTATAAGCGCCGATATATGGGCAGGTTCTGTAAATACATATTTCTTTTCCCTAAGTCTTACTATGCACTTGCAGGGGTATCTTAAAAAGAAGGTACCCCCCCCAAGTGCAGAATTTCAGGCTTAAGGATCAAAAATTGTTTCCTCCTTTGCCTTGTCTCCTTGGAGACATCTGGAAAAAGTAAAATCTTAAAACCTAAAAAAGGTTTATCCATATTTCGAAAAAACAAACAGAAGATCCAATTTTTGTCAGGCAATAGTGCAACGGTCGCGACCAAAGTAGCTGCAGTTGCCAACTCAGTGTCAGAAGTCTCAAGCAAAAGAGAAACATCTATCTATAGGATTATCAGTCACTGGATTAGAGTCCTTCCCTGGTATGTAATATACTTGTGAGAACGGTGGCAGATTCTGGTCAGGTATATTCAAAACATCACGTAAATAACATTTCAGCATATCAAGAGGAGCAACATTTAACACTCTAGGAAAAAGTTAACGAATCTCAGGTTATGACTTTTAGTATAGTTATCAAACGTCTCCATTTTCTGCCTGAGATTTGTCAAATCTTTTATCATAGTTGGTTGTATTGTTTCAAACTTCACAATTCTTTGATCCATTTTTTCAATTTTGTCGTTCAAAACCTTAGTTTCTTCCTCTTTTTTTTTTAAGTCCATTTCCAAGGACTTTACTCTCGGTATAACTTCATTAATCTGTTTTATAAAAGTTTGCCCCAGGGTTGACACTAAGTCCCATAATGCATTTAGTGTCACTTCCTTTGGTTTGACTACTAACTCTGCTGGAAGTTCATACCTTTCAGAGCGTTGCCCAAGAATCTCGCTTTCTCCTTCAGCTTCTCTCCCCTCATTCCGTGGCGTTTCCATGGGCAAACTGCTCTCCATTCCTTCCTCAGCTGTAAGAGGAACCTCCGACCGACGCTCTTCTGGGTCCGTGATTCCCACTTGGGGCGACCCTGTCGATTCTGATAGGAAGGAACTAGCGCCAATCGGTTGGGGAGGAGGAGTGCATGCAGCGGGGCTCAAAGTGATGTCAAAGCCGGGGGAAGCCGAATTCTCTCTTTCACCGGCATTCCCTACCGGAGGCGTTCCGCCGTTTTGACCAACTCCCTGTGGTCGCACAAAACGATCCATGGGACCAGGTAAGGAGGGAGGTGGCGGGAAGGCTCTGACCGCTAATCTCCCTCTACGCTTAGGCATTATTAAAATCCGGAGGAGAGCAAGTCACAGAGTCTTAACAGAGCGCGGCCATCTTGGATCCCTCTCGTTTCAAAGATTTTTAAAAGAGGTTCTTAAATATCCTGATAATGGACTTCTTCCAGTTCAAAAATTATATTTCCTTCCTAATCGAGAAGCCAGAATAAAAACTTTACCGACTTTGAATGTTTCCTCAGAGAACTTGGATATCTCAGCGCTTCTTGAGACCTCACTTTAGGTCTACCTTTTTGGTTTCTTTTGTTTTTTTTGCAAGATAAAGAGGCCCTATTAAGACTCTATTTGAGGGGGTCACGTGATGCAGCGCCGCTGAACGGACGTCCCGAGCACCGGCTCTGAGCCTGACTCCCTATAAATCGCGAAATTAGCCCGCAAAAAACTCTCCAAAACTACCCACCTGATCGGAGGTATAATATAAACACTTGCGCTTCCACTTGATCCGGGAGCGAAGCTGATTACAGCGGTGAGTAACTGGAATGCCCGCGAAAAGCCGGTACAGTAAAAAGAATCGAGTGCAGGACGTGCGACTTAAGATGGCGGCGGCAAAAGAGTCCGCAGGGGTGGTGAATCAGCCTGCAGTGGGCATGCAGGAATTGATAACCCAGGTCACGGCGATCCTGGAGGAAAAGCTTTCCAAATTCCAGACGTCTGTGGAGCAGATTCGGGAAGCGGTAGAGCGGCAAAGCGCCAGGATACAGCAAGCGGAGGAAAGGATATCGAGGCAGGAAGACAGGTCAGAGGCCGCAGACGCTAGAATACAAGCGCTTGAACAACAATGCACGCGCCTGCTACAGTAAGTAGATGATCAAGAAAATAGAAGCAGGAGAAATAATGTGAGAATTCTTGGAGTGCCAGAGTCTGTGAAAGATAAAGATTTGTGGAAGCTGGTGGAAAGCTGGCTCCCTGAGCAATTGGGCATAGAAACATCGGGCCTACCCCTGAAGATCGAGAGAGCTCATAGAATCGGGCCAGTGAGAGAGGGAGATGCGCGTCCACGGCCAGTAATTATTAAGATTCTTAATTACGCGGACAAAGAAAATTTGATGCAAGCTTACAGAAGGAAGAAAGTGGTGGAATATGAGGGGAAGAAGTTACTTCTTTTTCAAGATTACTCCGCCGTGTTTTCAGAGCAGCGCCGGAAAATGGGACAGCAGTGCAAGAGACTATTTGATAAGGGAGTTAAATTTGCACTGCTGTTCCCAGCTAAAGTGAGGGTCCTGCAGGATAATAAAGCACTGTTCTTTACTGATCCCAAGGAACTGGGCTCTTTTGTGGACAGGTTGCAGGCGTGAGATTGGAGCCAGGGTCTTACCAGTTGGAGCAGAATCTTCAGCTCACGATTGTTTACCAAGATTATACAAGGAATTGAGAAGCTTGGAGTGTAATATGGAAATTAACCTGGCAAACAGCATTTTACACATTTAAACTGAAATAGAGAAGAATCACCTTATTCAAGGACATAACACGACACTGTGAAACAGCTCTCTGCAAATATCAATTTATCAATGGGAAATTGCACAGTAGGAAACACAGACAACTATTTATGATTCAGCTGGTGGAGGTTGGACTCTAGTACGGGAGGATGAATTCTCTCCAGTGAGAGCTGATCTCCTTTAAATTCGACCAGGGGAGAATTTAAGCTTCTCATGGAGCAGAGCCCTCTAAACTTTTCTTTTATTTTCAATATTGGGTTGTTCAAAGAACTGAAACCTCGCTTCGGACTCTATGGGGAAATTGTTTTCTTACTGGTTTTTGTTCCTCATTGCTTCTAGTCTGGAGTCAAATTCAATCACTGAAGATGTCAGGGGGGATTAACGCCAAGCTCGTGAGACAAGACTCACAACCCTCTGATCCCCTCTATTGCGATGTTTGAATTAAGTGGACAGTGGCAAGTTGCCAGTGGCCTTGCCGGGACCGAGAGGATGGCTTTTGACCTCTGGAGTCTGGCAGCAGAATGGAGGAAGGATCCTGCTACCCTGATTTGCAAGAGACATGGTGTACACTTATATCAAAATCAGCAGGGCTGGAAACCCTCGGGACCTATTTGAATTGAAGCAGCAGATGCAAGCCCTTGAGGACCAGGCTGGTGTAGTATATTGAGAATGGTTGCATGTGACTGAGATTTATTGCACGCAGTGACTTGAATAAGGGAGGTGGCTGGCCGGGCAGGATATCATCTTGCCAGTGGAAGCAAAGATATCCAAGACCCAGAGGGGGAAGCGGATCTGGCTTGGAGAAGTTATGATCCGTGAATATGTTGGCCCATGTGAATTATTGCATCTAGTGATTTGGCCTGCTAATAGGCCGATAGTAGATTAATAGACCTGCATAGTGTCAGGTGATTCTTGTTGAAAAATCCCCCCCCCCCCCTCTTTTTCTTTTGCTGTTATAAGTTAAGGACAAGTTCATGTTAGCTGTTAATCAAGAGTTCATTATCTTGTGTTGAAGCAAGGAATGTATATGGGAATTGGGGGGAGGTGGGTAGGAGAGAAGTGGGAGGGGAAGAGGGAGCCGGGAAAGTTGGTGGTGTTTAAGGAAGGAGTGTGTGTTGTGGATTGAAAGGGTGCGGGGAAGGAAATGGGGTTGATTAGGGGAATAAGCGAAGAGGAGGGTAGGAATAGGGCAGGGGAGGGAAGGGATGGGCAGGGGAAACAAAGGTTGCAATCGCCCCTATTGGAGGAGCATACACAGAGGTACACGTGGCAAACCCCGGAATCACAAAGTATGCGGTTCCAGAGACCGAGAGAGAGGAAAGAGATCCTGGGAGTCCAGCTGGGAGACTTTCAGGAGGCAATAAAAAAATCAGATTGCCTTATTTGGCTGTTTGATGTGGCTTATGGCTAGTCTTAAGATAGTAACGCTGAATGTCGATGGAGTGCATTCCCCGGTGAAGCGGACTAAAATATTGCAGGCGCTCAAGCGGCAGAGGGCTGACATAGCTATGATACAGGAAACCCACTTAAGCAGATTAGAACACCTCAAACTAAAGAGGGATTGGGTTGGAGAAGTGTTTTTTGCTTCATACAATGGGAGGCAGCGAGGAGTAGCCATATTGATTAGGAAAACACTAACTTTTGACATGCATAAGCTATATCAAGACCCAGAAGGGAGATTTCTCATAGTGGCGGGGCTGCTGCAGGGTAAAAAGGTGGTGCTGTGCAATGTCTACGCACCTAATGTCTACTCTCACAAATTTTTTACAACACTGATAGCCAAATTAGTTGTGTTTGACACCTATTATTTAATTGTTGGGGGAGATTTTAATATTATCAGTGATCCTTCGATTGACTGCAAACCCCCCAGAAAAGTGGGAAGAGACCATGATGACAAGGGAGTGAACCTAGTAATGCGGGAGTTAGAGCTTGTAGATATATGGCGTCATCAGCATTTGGAGGAGGCTGATTATACTTTTTTTTCTCATCCCCATGGAGTGCATTCGAGACTGGATTATCTACTGGTCACCCATTCAGTGAGTATGGCTGCTTTGCGAACAGGGATTGGGGTGCCGGATGTGTCTGATCATGCCCTGGTGTGGGTGGAATTGAATTGGGGAAATAGAGAGGGTCTGGCAAGATGGAGGATGAACCCAGCATTATATCAAAGTAGGGCTTTTCAAATTTATCTGAGGAAGTGCTGGATGGATTATATAGAGGAGAATGACGGGAACTCAGTGAGCTCGAGAATATTCTGGGAGGCTGCAAAGGCTGTACTGCGAGGGAAAATCATAGCTTATGTCGCCTCGCAGAACAAGAGCCACAGACAAAAAATAGATGCCCTTACAGTGAAGCTGAGGGATGCTCGTAGGGCCCTTATTGGGCTTCCCTCTGAGGCTAATAAAACAGCATATGGGCAGTGCAGGAAAGAAATGCAAGAGATCCTGGATGAAAGTTCGACTTATAACATTAAGCTTTATAAATACAAATTGCATCAGTGGGGTAACAAAACTGGCAAACTGTTGGCATCCTTGGTGAAGCCCAGGACAACTCGAAAATTTATCAGTAAAATTAGAATGGGAGACGGGAAAGTTAACATACTGACCAGAGACATACAAAGGGAGTTTGTGAACTATTACTCGTCCTTATACAAGGAGGCCCCTTTTTCAGAGGACAAGTGTGAGGAATTCCTTGCAGGAGTTGAGCTTCCCTCCCTAACGATGGAGCAATTGTACACGTTGAATGCGCCAATACAAGGGAAGGAGGTTCAAAAGGTCATCAAACGATTGAAACTGGCAAAGGCGCCAGGCCCAGACGGGTTGGGGGTGGAATACTATAAAATCCTTCAGGATGTAATAGTGGCGCCCTTTGTTTCTATGTGTGAGGAAGCCAGGGAGACAGGGACTTTGGGAACGGTACTTAATCATGCACACATTGTAGTAATCCCCAAACCAGGAAGGGATGACGAATTGGTGGGTTCGTACAGACCTATCTCCCTGCTAAACCAAGATGTTAAAATATTGGCAGCAATACTAGCAGACCGACTGGGAGGGGTGATACCCTGCCTGGTGCATCCTAACCAGGTGGGATTTGTCCAGGGCCACTTTGTATCGGCAAACATCCTAAAAGTGTGTCGCATTTTGATGGAGAGGAGAGGGATAGCAGGGGACGCTATAGTGACCAGCTTAGATGCGGAAAAAGCATTTGATAAAGTGGTGTGGCAATATATGTTCTGGATAATGAAACGGTTCGGTATCCGGGGGGAGTTCCTTGAATGGGTCCAAGCTTTGTACAATGGACCAACGGCACAGATTATAATTAATGACTCCTTGACTGAAGCATTTTCCCTGGGGGGCGGTACTAGGCAGGGGTGCCCGCTGTCACCCCTCCTATTTATACTGACACTAGAGCCCCTAGCGGCTAGGATACGACAGGACATCAGTCTGAAAGGAATCAAAGTGGGAGGAGAGGAGCACAGAATCAATTTGTTTGCAGATGATATGTTGCTCTTGCTGGATGAAACAACCCGCACGCTGCCCGTGGTGATGGGTATTATTCAATCATTTGGGGAATTTGCGGGCCTCAGCATAAATTTTGAAAAGTCTGAGGCCCTGCAGGTTAACACTCCGAGTGCGATTGCAAACTCACAGAACTTTCCATTGAAGTGGGCACAAAGGGGCATTAAGTACTTAGGGGTTTACCTTAGTGCGGACCAGTCATGGGCTTACAAACAAAACGTGATAAATAAGTTGGAAGAAGTAAAACGTTTGTGTCATTGCTGGAAAGATCTACCACTAAATTTTATGGGAAGAATAGCCCTGGTTAAGATGGTAATGGTGCCTAAGTTAATATATCCATTGCAGATGCTTCCACTGTGGGTGAGAACCCCGGAGGATAAACAATACAGAAGCGTCATAAGCACTTTCATTTGGCATGCGAAACGCCCCAGAATATCTTTTGTAAAGTTGACGAGGGATAGAGGACAGGGGGGCCTCAGACTACCAGACCTGAGAAGGTACAATGTGGCAGCCCTATTATGCTGGATCCATGAGCTGATCACAGGACAGGGATTTTATGCCCTCCCGGGATTCTGGGAGAGCTGGTGTGGTTTAAATGACCCCTTTACAGTATTAGAATCATGGGTAGTACAGGGTGCAAAAAAGACAGTGGACAACCCGTATGTGGCAGCATTGCAGCTGGCATGGAGATGGTGGAGAGGACAAGGAGGAGCGATGAGGGGAACCAGTCCCTTTTTGCCGCTGGTGGGAAATATGGCTTTCCCGGCAGGGATGGGAAGCTCAGTGTTTCAGAGTTGGCGGGATAAGGGGTGCAGATTCATAGGACAATTTAGGAAGGATGGAGACGATGTCTTCCCAGCCTTTGACATGGTCAGACACGAACTGCAGATCCCTCGTTCCCAATTTTTTGCATATTTGCAAGCACGAGATTATATTTTAAGCATGGAACGAAGGAGTAAAAGCCTCGCCCGCTTTACACAACTAGACTATACATTTATGCGGATGACGCCTCTATGTAATAAAATGGCAGGGTGGTACCAGGTGATGAGGGAACATCAGAAAGCGCCCCATATGGTGCACTTAGCAGAGGAGTGGAGTAGGGATGTAGTAGAAGAAGTTACAGTAGAGCGCTTGGGTGCGATATTTCGAAATTTGGGCAAGCTTACTCCAAATGCAGCGCTGCAGGATATACAATATCGAATTCTTAACAGGGTCCACACTACTAAGTGTTATGATTGGGTTCTGAACCCCTCTCAAACTTACCTCTTTCCTGGGGGTCAGCTTCTTAGCTGGCTTCTGTTTCTTTTCTCTTTCCTTTCTGAGCTGGCTCTGTCTCTCTGTGCTGGCAGCTTCCAGCAGCATGGGGTTAATTGTTTTACTTTACTACAGCTGTGTGTGTGTTGCTTGAGTTGCTCTAACTCTCTTTGGGTGTACTGGCTTCAAGTGTTTCACGGTTTTGCATTGGTGTGGGTTGGGCCTCTCTGGGTCAGTGTGCTTTTGCCTAGGTCTAGGGAGTGTGACATCATCAGGGAGGGCCTTGATAAGGAAGTGGTGTTGTTTCCTTCAGGGCCTTTGCAACAGTGGTGTTTGCTGTAGGTAGGGTGGTGCAGTGTGCACTTCTGACTCTGTGTCTAGTTTCCCTGCTTGCTTTTGCTAAGGTCCAGGTTAGTGTTAGTGCAGTGTGCACTGGTGTTTGTGTGTTTGGTCCCCCTGCTGTTCCCTCTTGGTTTTGGAAGCATTGCTGTGTGTAGGGCTTTGGAAGCTCTGTTGCTGATAGAAGTACTTCAGGGTTTGGTGTTGTTAGGAACACTGCAGAGTTTGCTGTTAGAAGTACTTCTGGTGTTTGTGCTATTGGGAGCATTGCAGTCTTTGCTGTTGGTGTTTGGTGATTTAGAATCACTTTTGGCTTATGTGTTAGCTTCCCTTCTTTTTCCTTGTGGCTCCCCTGTCTTCCCTTTTAGTGCTAGGAGCTCTTCTGGTTGCTTGCCAGAGTAGTGCTTAGGAAGCACCTTGTTAGTTGTATCTAGCTTGCTAGAGCAGTGCTTAGGTAGCTTGTCAGTTTTGTGTTTAGCTTATTAGTGTAGAGCTCTGCTTGTAGCTTGGTGCTTAGTAGCACCTGTGTTAGCTTTGTGTTTAGTTCCCTGCTCTGTTAGTTTAGGGCTTAGGAAGTCCCTTTCTTGAGCAGGGCTTAGGAGCTCCTGTTTAGTATAGGGCTTAGGAAGTCCTTTTTGTCAGTATACTGTTAGGAACACTCCTGCTGGTTTAGGGCTTGGGAGCACGTAGATCAGTTTAGGGTTAGGAGCACTTCTGTTTCCAGTCCTGGTCCCTATGTCATCCGGTATCCAGTAAGTCCTGTCGGCTACTCGAACCCAGGAGCTCAACTCCTGGGGGGCTTAGTAGCTAAGCGCAGGTGAAGCTGTGCGGACCAGTCCAGTGTGCTCCAGTCCAGTGTGTTCCGATCCGGTGTGTGTTCCAGTCTGGTGTGTGTTCCAGTCTGGTGTGTGTTCCAGTCCTGTGTCCTCCAGTCCGGGGGATTCCAGTCCATGTGTTCCGGTTCGCTGGGCAGTGCCTGTAGTCCCTGCCGGTGTGCTTACCCAGTGTTGGTTGGTGGGTTTTGCCTGCTGCTGTCGCTCCTCGGCAGCAGCCCAAGGGCTCACGTTTGCTCCAGAGCCCGGCCCCGCGGGCTCTGAACCTGAGAACCTGACAGATTGCAAAGGCCATGAGCCCGGCAAGAACCCCCGCCCAGCTGACCCAGCTGGGGTCCAGCTCCATCGTTGTTCTTGATCCTTCTATGACTCTTCGTCAGTATCGGAATAAACTGTTGTCTCATTCTGTTTTGAAGAAGACCCCTGAAGCGGCAACTGAGAGAAAACGTGTCCGGTGGCTTGGAATTGCTGAAAACCCAGTTTCAGATATGGACCCTTTTATCACGCTCGCTGAGTATTGCCGCAGCCTTGTCTTGAATCCAGCTTTGTGGGATACTCCTGAAGCTGTCGCTGAGAGGAGACGTCTTGGGAATACCACGCTCTGGGCCCAGCAGGGGTCCAGTCCCGTTCAAGCAGCGCGCCCAGACAAGCCTCTGAATCCAGTCCGAGCAGCACGTCCAGCCAAGCTTCAGAGTCCAGTCCGAGGGACGCTTCTGACCGAGTCTCCGATGCCAGTTCAAGTGGCGCTTCCACTCAAGCTTCAGAGTGCAGTCCGTGGGACGCTGCTGGCTGAGCCTCCGATTCCAGTCCGAGAGGGGCTTCTCACCGAGCCTCCGGTGCCAGTCCAGATGGCGCCAACACGCAAGCCTCGGAGTCCAGTTCAAGTGGCGCTTCAAACCAAGCCTCCTAGTACAAGTTTGGACCCCAGTTCCAACCCCATTTTTGATCTGGATCCGTTTCTGACACTCCAGGATTACCGGGTTGCACTTTTGTCTGATCCAGCCTTGAAGAATACTCCTGAAGCTGCAGCAGAGAAAAGGCGTGTCTCCTGGCTTGGGTTCGAAGAGAACCCAGTTTCTGCTATTGACCCTGCTACCAAGCTCTTCTTTTATCGCTTCCAGCTTCTCTCGGATCCAGCCCTGCTGGATACTCCTGAAGCCCAAGCTGAAAGAAGGTGGCTTCCTGATTTTTCCCGCCAAACTTCTGAGTCCAGCCTGAAGGGCTTTGCCTGCCAAGATGCTGAGTCTGGATCGAGTTGCAGTCCCGGTCAAGAGGCTGAGTCCGGGTCAAGTTGCAGTTCCGGCCAAGATGCTGAGTCCGGAGCGAGTTCCAGTGCCAGCCGAGATGCTGAGTCTACGCTGAGTACAGAGTCCAGCCGAGACAATGAGTCCACGATGAGTGCTGAGTTTACACCGAGTGCAGAGCCCAGCCAAGATAATGAGTCCACGATGAGTGCTGAGTCTACACCGAGTGCAGAGTTTAGCCGAGATGCCGAACCAGAATTGAGTTACAGTCCCGGGCAAGATGCTGAGTCCGGGTCAAGTTACAATCCCGGCCAAGATGCTGAGTCCGGTGAGAGTTGCCGTCCCGGTCAAGATGCTGAGTCCGGGTCAAGTTGGAGTTCCAGTCCCAGGCAAGATGCCGAGTCCGGGTCAAGTTGCAGTCCCGGTCAAGAGGCTGAGTCCGGGTCAAGTTGGAGTTCCAGTCCCAGGCAAGATGCCGAGTCCGGGTCAAGTTGCAGTCCCGGTCAAGATGCGGAGTCTGGATCGAGTTGCAGTTCCAGTCAAGATGCGGAGTCTGGATCGAGTTGTAGTTCCAGTCAAGATGCGGAGTCTGGATCGAGTTGTAGTTCCAGTCAAGATGCTGAGAGTTGTAGTTCCAGTCAAGATGCTGAGTCTGGATCGAGTGGGAGTTCCAGTCAAGATGCTGAGTCTGGATCGAGTTGCAGTTCCAGTCAAGATGCGGAGTCTGGATCGAGTTGCAGTTCCAGTCAAGATGCTGAGTCTGGATCGAGTTGCAGTTCCAGTCAAGATGCTGAGTCTGGATCGAGTTGTAGTTCCAGTCAAGATGTTGAGTCTGGAGTGAGTTGCAGTTCCAGTCAAGATGCTGAGTCTGGATCGAGTTGTAGTTCCAGTCAAGATGCTGAGAGTTGCAGTTCCAGTCAAGATGCTGAGTCTGGATCGAGTTGCAGTTCCAGTCAAGATGCTGAGTCTGGATCGAGTTGGAGTTCCAGTCAAGATGCTGAGTCTGGATCGAGTTGCAGTTCCAGTCAAGATGCTGAGTCTGGATCGAGTTGGAGTTCCAGTCAAGATGCGGAGTCTGGATCGAGTGGTAGTTCCAGTCAAGATGCGGAGTCTGGATCGAGTTGCAGTTCCAGTCAAGATGCTGAGTCTGGATCGAGTTGGAGTTCCAGTCAAGATGCTGAGTCTGGATAGAGTTGCAGTTCCAGTCAAGATGCTGAGTCTGGATCGAGTGGTAGTTCCAGTCAAGATGCGGAGTCTGGATTGAGTTGTAGTTCCAGTCAAGATGCTGAGTCTAGATCGAGTTGCAGTTCCAGTCAAGATGCTGAGTCTGGATCGAGTTGTAGTTCCAGTCAAGATGCTGAGTCTGGAGTGAGTTGCAGCATTGGCAGTCAAGATGCTGAGTCTGGATCGAGTTGTAGTTCCAGTCAAGATGCTGAGGCTGGATCGAGTTGTAGTTCCAGTCAAGATGCTGAGTCTGGATCGAGTTGCAGTCCCAGCCGGGATGCTGAGTCTACACCGAGTGATGAGTCCATGATGAGTGCTGAGTCTGCACTGAGTGTAGAGGCCAGCCGAGATACTGAGTCCACGATGAGTGCTGAATCTGCACTGAGTACAGAGTCCAGCCGAGACAATGAGTCCACGATGAGTGCTGAGTCTACACCGAGTGCAGAGCCCAGCCAAGATGACGAGTCCACGATGAGTGCTGAGTCTGCACCGGGTGCAGAGTTCAGCCGAGATGCCGAATCAGAATTGAGTTACAGTCCCGGGCAAGATGCAGAGTCCGGGTCAAGTTACAGTCCCGGCCAAGATGCTGAGTCCAGTGAGAGTTGCCGTCCCGGCCAAGATGCTGAGTCCAGGTCAAGTTGGAGTTCCAGTCCCAGGCAAGATGCTGAGTCCGGGCCAAGTTGGAGTTCCAGTTCCAGGCAAGAGGCTGAGTCCGGGTCAAGCTGGAGTTCCAGTCCCAGGCAAGATGCTGAGTCTGGGTCAAGTTGCAGTCCCGGTCAAGAGGCTGAGTCTGGGTCAAGTTGCAGTTCCAGCCAAGATGCTGAGTCCGGAGCGAGTTCCAGTCTCAGGCAAGATGCTGAGTCTACTCCGAGTTCCCATTTCTGCCAAGATGTTGAACTCCTTCTGAGTTCCAGCTCCAGCCAAGGGGCAAGGTCTAGTCTGAAGTCCAGTTCGAGTTCCTGTCTGGCTTCAGATTCCAGGATGGGTGTGGGCTCTAGCCCAGTTCTGGCTGCTACAGTGGAGTACTATACAATTAGGGACTCAATAGAGCTGCTGGAGCACTCGTATTATCAATCACTAAATGGCTCCAGTCTGTTAAATACAAAATATCTTTATTAAACACGTGTGCTACAAAACCTGCTCACGTGTATTTAAAACCTTCACTCACAAACAAAATTCTCTTATATCTTTCATACTCATTCACACCTTATAGTGCCTACATAGATAATCTATAACAGATAGGATTTATATACACACATTACTTTCTTGAATATCATTACACGCTGTGTCAATGTTCGTGATTTCACGCCTCTCAAGGAGACTTCACAAAATTAGAAACAAGAAACCTTTACATGTGTCCATTCGCTCTGTTCTCCCGGTTTCCAGTTTCACATAAAGTTTCATGAAAGTTCATAGAAAGCCCCAAAAACGCTTCTCTGGGGATAAATAAATCCACTTTCAATGGGCTTCAGGCACTAAGTTAGCGGAATGAGACATTCAATCTCATAGCTGCTGTTACTCTGGTCCTTAAACAAACATCACTACAGTGGAGTGCCAGGAAGTCAAGGAAGTTGTGGACTCCTTCAGGAGATGGTTCCTGTTGAATAGAACTCCGCTTGTTGCATCCAAGGCTCTGATCCTGCCTAGCAGCCGTTCTAAAGAGCCTCGTGGCGGCCAAAGCCATTCTGGTTTCCTAGTTCCAGATGTACTTGTCACGTCCTGCCCTGCCGCCCAGATTTATGTTGTGAAACCCATTGGGAGATTTCATCACAGCTACCCATGGAGACCTAAATTGTCTTTTGAGACCTGGAGCTCCCGTGGGGACACGGGAGCCTTGAGGGGGAGGTGCTGTTATGATTGGGGTCTGAACCCCTCTCAAACTTACCTCTTTCCTGGGGGTCAGCTTCTTAGCTGGCTTCTGTTTCTTTTCTCTTTCCTTTCTGAGCTGGCTCTGTCTCTCTGTGCTGGCAGCTTCCAGCAGCATGGGGTTAATTGTTTTACTTTACTACAGCTAGGGTTACCATTTGTCCGGATTTCCCCGGACATGTCCTCTTTTTGAGGGCATGTCCGGGGCGTCCGGCGGGTTTTGCCTGCATGCACGTTTGTCCGGATTTCTGGACAAACGTGCGTGCGGGAGGGCGCGCGTGCGTGCAGTTGCGCGATCCATCGGCGCCGTGGGTCTCCCCTCACCTTCCTTACCATCTTCCCTGGTGGTCTAGTGACGTCTTTCGGGGCAGGAAAGAGCCCCCTCTTTCCTGCCCGGAGCTCTGCCTTGCCCATCCTCCTTCTCGGTCTCTGCTGGTGATTCAAAATGGCCACCGAGAGTTGAAGTCTCGCGAGGCCGCTTCAACTCTCGGCGGCCATTTTGAATCCTCAGCCGAGACCGAGAAGGATGTAGGCAAGGGCAGGCAGCGCTCCGGGCAGGAAAGAGGGGACTCTTTCCTGCCCCGAAGACGTCACTAGACCACCAGGGAAGATGGTAAGGAAGGGGAGGGGAGCATGTGACAGGGGGAGGGGAGTATGTGATGGGGGGGTGCGGGGGAGGGGACTATGTGAAGAGGGGAGGGGAAAGGGGGCGGAATTACGATCCAAAAGGGGCGTGGCAGTGGGCGTGGCGGGTGCAGGCGGGGGCGTGGCATGTGTCCTCTTTTTCAGAGGACACAAAATGGTAACCCTAACTACAGCTGTGTGTGTGTTGCCTGAGTTGCTCTAACTCTCTTTGGGTGTACTGGCTTCAAGTGTTTCACGGTTTTGCATTGGTGTGGGTTGGGCCTCTCTGGGTCAGTGTGCTTTTGCCTAGGTCTAGGGAGTGTGACATCATCAGGGAGGGCCTTGATAAGGAAGTGGTGTTGTTTCCTTCAGGGCCTTTGCAACAGTGGTGTTTGCTGTAGGTAGGGTGGTGCAGTGTGCACTTCTGACTCTGTGTCTAGTTTCCCTGCTTGCTTTTGCTAAGGTCCAGGTTAGTGTTAGTGCAGTGTGCACTGGTGTTTGTGTGTTTGGTCCCCCTGCTGTTCCCTCTTGGTTTTGGAAGCATTGCTGTGTGTAGGGCTTTGGAAGCTCTGTTGCTGATAGAAGTACTTCAGGGTTTGGTGTTGTTAGGAACACTGCAGAGTTTGCTGTTAGAAGTACTTCTGGTGTTTGTGCTATTGGGAGCATTGCAGTCTTTGCTGTTGGTGTTTGGTGATTTAGAATCACTTTTGGCTTATGTGTTAGCTTCCCTTCTTTTTCCTTGTGGCTCCCCTGTCTTCCCTTTTAGTGCTAGGAGCTCTTCTGGTTGCTTGCCAGAGTAGTGCTTAGGAAGCACCTTGTTAGTTGTATCTAGCTTGCTAGAGCAGTGCTTAGGTAGCTTGTCAGTTTTGTGTTTAGCTTATTAGTGTAGAGCTCTGCTTGTAGCTTGGTGCTTAGTAGCACCTGTGTTAGCTTTGTGTTTAGTTCCCTGCTCTGTTAGTTTAGGGCTTAGGAAGTCCCTTTCTTGAGCAGGGCTTAGGAGCTCCTGTTTAGTATAGGGCTTAGGAAGTCCTTTTTGTCAGTATACTGTTAGGAACACTCCTGCTGGTTTAGGGCTTGGGAGCACGTAGATCAGTTTAGGGTTAGGAGCACTTCTGTTTCCAGTCCTGGTCCCTATGTCATCCGGTATCCAGTAAGTCCTGTCGGCTACTCGAACCCAGGAGCTCAACTCCTGGGGGGCTTAGTAGCTAAGCGCAGGTGAAGCTGTGCGGACCAGTCCAGTGTGCTCCAGTCCAGTGTGTTCCGATCCGGTGTGTGTTCCAGTCTGGTGTGTGTTCCAGTCTGGTGTGTGTTCCAGTCCTGTGTCCTCCAGTCCGGGGGATTCCAGTCCATGTGTTCCGGTTCGCTGGGCAGTGCCTGTAGTCCCTGCCGGTGTGCTTACCCAGTGTTGGTTGGTGGGTTTTGCCTGCTGCTGTCGCTCCTCGGCAGCAGCCCAAGGGCTCACGTTTGCTCCAGAGCCCGGCCCCGCGGGCTCTGAACCTGAGAACCTGACACTAAGGTAAAGGGGAAACAGTTGGGAATGTGGGAAGATGACAAGTGCAATAAGTGCAAGAAAAATGTAGGAACATTTTTACACTCGTTCATGGAATGTCCAACACTTCACAAGTTATGGGTCGGAGCGTTGGGATTAGTGGAAGAGGTTTTGCAACGCTCAGTAGAGTGGAAGTACTCGATTATATTAATGGGGTGTGGAGAATCACTTCGAGAACAAAAATTGGGGGCAGCCCACTGTAAGTTTGTGTTATTGGCAATGATGTTGCTTAAGAAGTGTGTGCTGCAAGCGTGGGTAGATGCTGAGCCACCACACCTAAATGTATGGAAAAACTGTATGGTTGAGATGGCCAACTGGGTAAGCTTATCGCTCAGACTTTCTGCCTCAGGGAGGAACCGCCAATACAGAGACATTTGGGGGAGAGCACTGAAAATACTTTTACCACCAGACTTAGCAACAAGTAATTAAAGGGGTCTGCATGTAATGGGGCAGGAGCAACCTTTGGGGGAGGGGGGGTAGGGAGATGGGAGGGAGGGGGGTGTAAACGATAAAAAGTTATGAAGCCAAGACTGGTGAAGAGAAGACCATTTATGTACTATTGCTCTGTTTTATCACAAAAATGTGGATGGTTGGTTTTTGTTTATAACTGGTTGTCTCTGTCTTCATACAATAAAAATTTTTTTCAAAAAAAAAAAAGATTATTTGAGACAGCCAACTCCACTTCTTTTCTTGGGAGAAAAAGTTCAGATATTTCCAGACGTTTCTAGATCGACACAAGATTGAAGGAAAAGATTTCTATCTATGAGACAAGAGGTTTTGACCTTGGGTGCTAAATATCAGTTAAGATTTCCCTGTAAATGTGTAATTTAAATGGAAAACACAATATTTCATTTCTTTGAACCAGCACAACTCCGAACATTCATTGATGCAAGAATTCCTAAATGACTTATAGCGATTCTCTGGACTTAAATTGAAGATAAAAAGTTGGATCTCTAAACGCCTTTTTTCTCTTTACTATGTATAATTTCTTTTTTTTTTAAATATCCTTATCTTCTTTATAGCATTTGTTTATCAGTCTCCCCTCATTTTGTGGACTACTGCCTATAAATGTTAATTTTGAAAAGGGAAATTTTCCCTGATTGCTAATTTCTTTGTAACTTTTGGCATATTTCTTGACAAAGATCGCTTTGGAAATTGTTTAAAATTATAAAGAAATAAAAAAAGAAAAGAAAAGAAAAGTTGGACAGCTGTACAATCGATGTAGCCAGTTTTCCTTCTCAGGATACAAACATAAACATATTCTATTTATTACGTCAAAACTCTTAGTTTATAATATAGTATCAAACTACAGATATTTACCTTTGCTGTCATGGGACTGAAGCTGTGGTGGTTGGCTAGGAATTTCAGTTTCTGCTAAAACTTGCACATTTTTATTTGTATGACACTGAACAGAGAAACAAGAGAAATTTTTTTAACAATTTTGAAAGCAGTCTTTTGGAAATAAATACTTATTGCACTTTAAGAGATCCCACCTCTGGTACAATTTGGGTAAAACAAAGTTAGAAGGTATTCTCCAAGAACAGTAATATAACATATCCTCACATGTGGGTGGCATCATGCAATAACATCCCCACACAGGAACAGCTTTCCAGCTTCAGAAAAACTTTTGAGAAAGTTCACAGTGCATGCGCATGCTTTCCCATCTGCCACTGTTGCACAAGATCTAGCCAGTGGAGTTTCTACATACTACAATGTAAACTTCAACAGGGAGGGTATGTGAGAATATGTATCCTGCTGTCCCTGGAGAACATATGCTGAGGGTAAGTAATTGTTTTCTCCGAGGACAAACAATATATTAATACCCTCATCTGTGGGACTCCCTACTACAGGCTGCCTTCAACAAAAAAGGGAATAGACTGATGGCTCTACAACAGGTAAGGCTCAAGAACAGAGTAACCATCATTACAATAGTTTTTTTGAAAGCAGCATTGAACAGAATGGGCTTAGGGGAGGGGAGTTGAATTCTAAATCCCATATAAATTCTGGAGAACTATCTGGCCAAAGCCAACTGTTGCATCAGAACTCCTGTTTCAAACAGTGATGAGATGTGAATATGTAGACTGAAGACCATATTATAGCTATGCAAGTTTCCTCTATGCAGACTGACTTCAAGTGGGCTACCAATGCAGGCATAACTCTAACACTAGGAACTGTGACATGACCCTCTACAGCAATGCTTCCTAATCTTTTTGTGGTTGTGACTCTATGATCATAGCCAATAAAACTGTGTGAACCCCCCCCCCCCAAGAGGTACAGAATAATTATGCATCTATGGAGAGCCAATTCAGGCTTTGACCCCAACAGCAGCTTTTGTGACACCATTTGGGGTCCCGATCCACAGTCTGGGAAGTTCTGCTTCAGAGTCACCCCAGTCTGAGCATATGAAGGAAATGCAGTCTAAGGTGGTGTAGAATGAGAAGTGAATCAATTTTTTACTCATCAAAAAGTACAAAGACTAGGGGATATTCAATGAAGTTACATAGAAACACTTTTAAAACAAATAAGAGGAAATATTTTTTCATTCAACGAATAGTTAAGCTCTGGAACTCTTTAATGGAGGATGTAGTAACAGTGGTTAGCATATCTGGGCTTAAAAAAGATTTGGACAAGTTCCTGAAGGAAAGTCCATAGTCTGCTACTGAGACAGACATGGGGAAGCCAATGCTTACCCTGGGATTGGTAGATTGTAATGTTGATACTATTTGGGTTTCTGCCAGGTACTTGTGACCTGGACTGGCCACTGTTGGAAACAAGATACTGGGCTAGATGGACGATTGGTCTGACCCAGTATCGCTATTCTTATGTTCTTATGAGTGTGCTTGCCGATCACAGCCCCCATTGTTTTTGGGTCAAATACAACAAAAAGGTGTATTGACTTTCTATGGGCATTAGTCAGCTCCAGACAGAAGGCCAAGGCTCTCTTATAGTCCAAAATGTGCACAGCACTTTCACCTTTTCGGGCATGAGATTTTGGAAAAATACTGGTAGAATATGTGATTTGGTCAGATGGAATTCCAATACTACCATAGGAAAGAACCTAGAACGAGTGTGGAGGACCAATGTATTGTTGAAAAAGTTTGTATAAGGTGTACCTGCTACTGATGTCTGGAGCTCAATGACCCTGTGGGCTAAAGTATCTGCCACCAAAAATTGGACCTTCCAGGTCAGGTACTTCAGGTGACAGTTACCTAGAGGCTCAAAAGGAGCTTTCATCAGCTCAGTTAAAATGACGTTGAGATCCCGTGACACTGTAGGGGGCTTGATGAGAGGCTTCAATTGAAGCAAGCTCCACATAAAATGAGCGCTAAAGGCTGAGTAGAGATGGGTTTACCTTCTGTTTGGTGATAAGCGCCAACTGCACTAAGGTGACCTGACTCTGATTGATGTAGAAGATATTCAAGCAGATTATGTTTAGGATAGGAAAAAGGATCTAGGTCTTGCCCTCAAACCAGATAGCAAAGCTGTTCCATTTAAAACTATAAAACCTCCTTGTGGAAACTCATCTGGAAGCCAACAGAACCCGAAACACACTATCAGGTAAACTAAAGGAATCTACCACTACCGCCACAAGGGCTAGGGACTGAAGGACAGGAGGTAATAGGGATCCTTGACCATGATTAATCAGTGTTGGAAAACATTCCAGGCCCCATGAATCTCTGGAGGAAAGATCCAGAAGAAGGAACCATATCCATCTCAGCCAGTGGAGGGCAATTAGAATTAGTGAATGATACATACCTGTAGCAGGTGTTCTCCGAGGACAGCAGGCTGATTGTTCTCACGACTGGGTGACGTCCGCGGCAGCCCCCACCAACCGGAAGAAGCTTCGCGGGCGGTCCGCACGCAGGGCACGCCCACCGCGCATGCGCGGCCGTCTTCCCGCCCGTGCGTGACCGTTCCCGCCAGTTGAATGATAAGCAAAAGATGAAAACGCAACTCCAAAGGGGAGGAGGGAGGGTAGGTGAGAACAATCAGCCTGCTGTCCTCAGAGAACACCTGCTACAGGTATGTATCATTCACTTTCTCCGAGGACAAGCAGGCTGCATGTTCTCACGACTGGGGTATCCCTAGCTCTCAGGCTCACTCAAAACAAGAACCCAGGTCAATTGAACCTCGCAACGGCGAGGGTACAACAGAAAATTGACCTACGAAGAACAACTAACTGAGAGTGCAGCCTGACCAGAATAAATTCGGGTCCTGGAGGGTGGAGTTGGATTTACACCCCAAACAGATTCTGCAGCACCGACTGCCCGAACCGACTGTCGCGTCGGGTATCCTGCTGGAGGCAGTAATGTGATGTGAATGTGTGGACAGATGACTACGTCGCAGCCTTGCAAATCTCTTCAATAGTGGCTGACTTCAAGTGGGCCACTGACGCTGCCATGGCTCTAACACTATGAGCCGTGACATGACCCTCAAGAGCCAGCCCAGCCTGGGCGTAAGTGAAAGAAATGCAATCTGCTAGCCAATTGGAGATGGTGCGTTTCCCGACAGCGACCCCTAGCCTGTTAGGGTCGAAAGAAATAAACAATTGGGCGGACTGTCTGTGGGGCTGTGTCCGCTCCAAGTAGAAGGCCAATGCTCTCTTGCAGTCCAATGTGTGCAACTGACGTTCAGCAGGGCGGGAATGGGGCCTGGGGAAGAATGTTGGCAAGACAATTGACTGGTTAAGATGGAACTCCGACACCACCTTTGGCAGGAACTTTGGGTGGGTGCGGAGCACTACTCTGTTGTGATGAAATTTGGTATATGGAGCATGAGCTACCAGGGCCTGAAGCTCACTGACCCTACGAGCTGAAGTAACTGCCACCAAGAAAATGACCTTCCAGGTCAAGTACTTCAGATGGCAGGTATTCAGTGGCTCAAAAGGAGGTTTCATCAGCTGGGTGAGGACGACGTTGAGATCCCATGACACTGCAGGAGGCTTGATAGGGGGCTTTGACAAAAGCAAGCCTCTCATGAATCGAACGACTAAAGGCTCTCCAGAGATGGCTTTACCTTCCACACGATAATGGTAAGCACTAATTGCACTAAGGTGATTCCTTACGGAGTTGGTCTTGAGGCCAGACTCCGATAAGTGCAGAAGGTATTCAAGCAGGTTTTGTGCAGGGCAAGAACGAGGTTCTAGGGCCTTGCTCTCACACCAAACGACAAACCTCCTCCACTTGAAAAAGTAACTCTTCTTAGTGGAATCCTTCCTAGAGGCAAGCAAGACACGGGAGACACCCTCAGACAGACCCAACGCAGCAAAGTCTACGCCCTCAACATCCAGGCCGTGAGAGCCAGAGACTGAAGGTTGGGGTGCTGCAACGCTCCGTCGTTCTGCGAAATGAGAGTCGGAAAACACTCCAATCTCCACGGTTCTTCGGAGGACAACTCCAGAAGAAGAGGGAACCAGATCTGACGGGGCCAAAAGGGCGCTATCAGAATCATGGTGCCGCGGTCTTGCTTGAGCTTCAGTAAGGTCTTCCCCACCAAAGGTATAGGAGGATAAGCATACAGGAGGCCGGTCCCCCAATGAAGGAGAAAGGCATCCGACGCTAGCCTGCCGTGTGTCTGAAGTCTGGAACAGAACAGAGGCAGCTTGTGGTTGGTCTGAGAGGCGAAAAGGTCCACCGAGGGGGTGCCCCACTCTCGGAAGATCTTGCGTACCACTCTGGAATGGAGCGACCACTCGTGCGGTTGCATGACTCTGCTCAGTCTGTCGGCCAGACTGTTGTTTACGCCTGCCAGGTATGTGGCTTGGAGGAGCATGCCGAACTGGTAAGCCCAACGCCACATCCCGACGACTTCCTGACACAGGGGGCGAGATCCGGTGCCCCTCTGCTTGTTGACGTAATACATTGCAACCTGATTGTCTGTCCGAATTTGGATAATTTGGCAGGACAGCCGATCTCTGAAAGCCCTCAGTGCATTCCAGATCGCTCAGAGCTCCAGGAGGTTGATCTGCAGATCCTTTTCCTGGAGGGACCACAGACCCTGGGTGTGGAGCCCATCGACATGAGCTCCCCACCCCAGGCGAGATGCATCCGTCGTCAGCACTTTCGTGGGCTGCGGAATTTGGAATGGACGTCCCAGGGTCAAATTGGTCCGAATGGTCCACCAGAGCAGTGAAGTGCGGCAACTGGTGGAGAGGCGGATGACATCTTCTAGATTCCCGGTGGCTTGAAACCACTGGGAAGCTAGGGTCCATTGAGCAGATCTCATGTGAAGACGAGCCATGGGAGTCACATGAACTGTGGAGGCCATATGACCCAGAAGTCTCAACATCTGCCGAGCTGTGACCTGCTGAGACGCTCTGGTCTGCGAAGCCAGGGACAAGACATTGTTGGCCCTCGCTTCGGGAAGGAAGGCCTGAGCCGTCTGAGTATTCAGCAGAGCTCCTATGAATTCCAGAGACTGTGTTGGCTGGAGATGGGACTTTGGGTAATTTATCACAAACCCCAGCAGCTCCAGTAGTTGAATAGTGCACTGCATGGACCGGAGGGCTCCTGCCTCCGAGGTGTTCTTGACCAGCCAATCGTCGAGATATGGGAACACGTGCACTCCCAGCTTGCATAGATACGCCGCCACCACCACGAGGCACTTTGTAAACACTCGTGGGGCAGAGGCGAGCCCAAAGGGCAGCACACAATACTGAAAGTGCCGTGCGCCCAGGCGGAATCTGAGATACTGTCTGTGAGCTGGCAGTATCGGGATGTGAGTGTATGCGTCCTTTAAATCCAGGGAACATAGCCAATCGTTTTTCTGAATCATTGGCAGAAGGGTGCCCAAGGAAAGCATCCTGAACTTTTCTTTGACCAGGAATTTGTTCAGGCCTCTCAGGTCTAGGATGGGACGCATCCCCCCTGTTTTCTTTTCCACAAGGAAGTACCTGGAATAGAATCCCTGCCCTTCCTGCCCGAGTGGTACGGGCTCGACCGCATTGGCGCTGAGAAGGGCGGAGAGTTCCTCTGCAAGTACCTGCTTGTGATGGGAGCTGAAGGATTGAGCTCCCGGAGGACAATTTGGTGGCAGGGAGGCCAAATTCAGGGCGTATCCGCACCGCACTATTTGGAGAACCCACTGGTCGGAGGTTATGAGAGGCCACCTTTGGTGAAAGAATTTTAACCTCCCTCCGACCGGCAGATCGTCCGGTACGGACACTTTGAGGGCGGCTATGTTCCCGTGGATCCAGTCAAAAGCCCGTCCCCGGCTTTTGCTGTGGAGGCGCAGGGGGCTGCTTAGGCGCACGCTGTTGACGAGAACGAGGCGCTGGGGCTCTCCCTGTGCCTGACGAGGCCTTCGGGCCGGCTGGGTGTACCTACCCTTTGCAAAAGAATAGGGTACAGCCTGCCGGGCCCGGGAAAAACGTCCACCTGCTGAGGTGGATGCTGAAGGCGCCCGGTGGGAGAGCTTGTCGAGGGCGGTTTCCCGCTGATGCAGTTGGTCCACCAGCTGCTCGACCTTCTCACCAAAAATATTATCCCCCCGGCAAGGGACGTCGGCCAGTCTCTGCTGGGTGCGGTTGTCCAGGTCAGAGGCACGCAGCCGTGAGAGCCTGCGCATCACTATACCTTGGGCCGCAGCACGAGATGCCACGTCACAGGTGTCATAGATACCCCTGGACAGGAACTTTCTGCATGCCTTCAGCTGCCTGACCACCTCCTGATAAGGCCTGGACTGCTCCGGCGGGAGCTTATCGACCAGGTCCGCCAGTTGCTTCACATTGTTCCGCATGTGGATGCGGGTCACGAGCATGGAGGATTGGTAGGCCTTCCTCCCAAACGAGTCCAGAGTGCGAGACTCCCGCCCCGGGTGCGCCGAGGCGGTATCCCTCGAACTCCGTGCCCTCTTGAGAGCAGAATCCACGACCGCCGAGTCATGGGGCAATTGGGGCCGCATTAACTCTGGGTCCGAGTGGATTCTGTACTGGGATTCCGCTTTCTTGGGGATGATGGGATTAGATAGCGGTCTCATCCAGTTCCGAAGCAGTGTCTCCTTAAGGACATTGTGCAACGGCACCGTGGAGGACTCTCTAGGTGGTGATGGATAGTCGAGGACCTCGAGCATCTCAGCCCTCGGCTCATCCACAGAGACCACGGGGAAGGGAATGCAAATAGACATATCCCTTACAAGGAGGCAAAGGAGAGGCTCTCAGGAGGTGAGAGCTTCCTCTCCGGTGAAGGCGTGGGATCAGAGGGGAGGCCCGCAGACTCCTCTGAGGAGAAATATCTGGGGTCCTCCTCTTCCCCCCACGAGGCCTCTTCCTCGGTATCGGACATAAGCTCATGTAGCTGAGTCCTGAACCGGGCCCGGCTCGACGTCGAGGCACCGAGGTCTCGGTGTCGTCGAGCGGTGGACTCCCGCGCCGGCGGGGACGAAGCTCCCTCCATCGACGTCGACGGGGACTCCACCTGCGTGGCGGTCGAGATCGGCGCCACAAGCGGCGACGGCGTTGACGGCCTCGGCACCGGGCTAGAGCTCGCTGGCGCCACAGTCATCGGCGCCGAGGGCGCAAGCACACCCGGCGCCGGCACAGCCTGGCGCATCAGCCCTTCCAGGATCCCCGGAAGGATGGCTCGGAGGCACTCGTCCAGGCCCGCTGTCGGGAAACACGTGGGGGCCGGTAGAGGCGTCGGTGCCGGAAGCTGCTCGGGTCCAGGAGAGTGCACCGAGGTGCTGGGACCCTGACGTGGCGGTACCTCCACCACCGAGGGGGACCTTTCCTCTCGACGAGGACGCTTCGGCGTCGACTCCTCCCCGGTACCGAGCATCGAGGGTGACCGGTGACGGTGCTTCTTAGCCTTCTTGCAGTGCCCGTCACCGGTGCCAGGTGGTATGGAGGAGGAGGAGGTCAATCCCCCTCGGTCCCGAGGAACCGGGTCAGACAGGGTTCGGTCCCGAGGGCCACGGGCTGAGGGAGTGACCGGGGCCGACTGCCCACGCGGTCTCTCACCCCTACCCTCACCGGAGGACCGGCGGGCCGACGGGACCTGTTCTCCTGGGGTCGATGCCATCGGTGCCGATTTCTCGGACATCGATACCGGTACCGAAGGGCCGGGCGTCGATACCGATGCCGTCGAGGTCGACGTCGAGGGGCCGGCGCAAGTTCCAAAAAGACGGTCCCGCAGAACTTGCCTCGCAACCTGAGTCCGTTTCCAGAGACCAAGACACAGAGAACACGACTTGATATTGTGCTCCGGCCCGAGGCACTGGAGGCACCAAGCGTGGGTGTCGGTCTGCGAGATCGGCCAGCCGCACCGACCACACTTTTTAAATCCACTCGGGACCTTCGAGGACATCGACGGAAAAATCGCGTCGGCGAAGTTAAAGTCGTCGATGGTGGCGGAAATCACACCTCGGAAAAATAAATCGATCGCGCGGCCACAAGGCCGCAACGCAACGCCCTCGCTAGAAAACGAGGGAAAAAAGGAGCGCGTGCTCTCTTTTTTTTTTTTTTTCAGAAAAGAAAAACAGGAGCGCGCGGCAACAAAATCTAACGAAAAAATAAACAAAATCGCGTAAACTCGACGGTCTTTCCGGGGCTGCTAAGAGAGAGCGGCGACGGCACGACTCTCTCCAGGCGCAGAAAAGAAAAGACTGGCGGGAACGGTCACGCACGGGTGGGAAGACGGCCACGGATGCGCGGTGGGCGTGCCCTGCGTGCGGACCGCCCGCGAAGCTTCTTCCGGTTGGTGGGGGCTGCCGCGGACGTCACCCAGTCGTGAGAACAAGCAGCCTGCTTGTCCTCGGAGAAATAGTTCATCTATTATATTTGAATTTCAGAAGAGTTTTACTATAAGAGATATTGGAAAATAGGTATTCAAAAGTCCCTCCCCTCAGTGAATGAGGAAGGTATCTAAGGCTAGTCTGCTGTGGGATCTTGGAGGAGGAGGAGCTGAGGGACATTTTTGTTGTAGCGAATAGCAAACAGATCTATCAAGGGGGTGCCACATTCTCAAAAGATCTGCAGAGCTATGCCTCGTCCAGAGACTACGCATGAGGTTGCAGAATCTGCCAGACAGTAGTCTTTCCCTGCCAGATATGTGGCTCTGAGGAACATCCCTTCTGAGATGGCCCACTTCCTCATTCTGACTGCTTCCTAATATAGGAGATATGAATCTGTTCCTTCCTGCTTGTTGATGTCATACATTGAAACCTGGTCTGTCTAAATTAGAATAATTTGATTTGATAACCAATCTCTGAAAGGGCACTACAGATTGCTCTTAACTCCAGGAAGTTTATCCAATTAAGCTTTTCATGAGCAGACTACAGACCTTAGTGTGGAACTCATCTACATGAGCTCCCAAATCCAAGCTGGATGCAGGTCATTAAAACCTTTTGAATTTGAAGAATTTGGAAGGCATACCTTTCTTCAGATTGGACTGAACAATCCATCAGCACAAGAGTCCCTGAGTGGAGTGGTGAAAGATGCAGTATCCTGAAGGTAGCATCCTCTACGTTTAACCAGCTGATGTCTGCTGACTCTCATGCACTTCTAATACTACTGATAGAGATCTAAGATCCACTACTGCAGAAGAAATGTAGCTGCTAGAGTCATGTCCAGCAGGGCTCTGTTTCTGAGAAGGGTTTAGTTGTAACTTGACAAAGTTTTTAATTAACTCCAGCACCCAAATAGCCATATATATTCTTTTCAACTTTTCTTGATATGCTCTTGGCCAGCCAATTGCTAGTGCGAACTTTTAAAAAGGAGATAAAGCAGCTTTTAAACTAAAATGGGGGGGGGGGGGGGGGGGGCGGAGCCAACAGTCACCTAGGAGCATATGATTTGGTGTGAAGTATTCTCGAAGGATACTATTGAAACAGGATCTTTAGGGAATCAAAGAAGAGAGGTTTCAATAATGGTGAAAGAAAGTCAAGAGTGTCTAAATTAGAAAACAGCTTAAAGGATGCAAATTATACCCTTAAACTTCAAAGAAGCTCATACATGACAGGAAAAGACAAAATCTGAAGTGCCTGTATACAAATTCTAGAAGCCAAAATAATAAGATGGGAGAGTTAGAGCATATAGCATTAAGGGCTCCTTTTACTAAGCCACAGTAGTGATTCCCACACTGCAAATGTGATAAAGTCCATAGGAATTGAATGGGCTTTGTCGTATTTGCAGTTCCGGGAATCACTACTGTGGCTTAGTAAAAGGAGCCCTAAATGATGAGGTACATATAATAGGCATTTCAGAGACTTGGTGAAAGGAGGACAATCAATGGGACACTGTTAACAGGGTACAAATTATATTGTAATGATAGAGGGGCTCAAATTGGAGCAGGGGTTGCGCTATATGTTGGGAACTGAATCAAAGAAAATAAACATTCTAAATGAAACAGCAGCATGGAATCATTTTGGAGAAATGTATGAAGAGAAGTAGTATTCTTGTAGGGCTCTACTGCTGTCTGGCAGGACAGAAACAGACAGATGAAGAAATGCTTACAGAAATTAGGAAAGCTGGCAAATTTGGCAACGCTATAATAAAGGGTGATTTCATTACCCCGATACTGACTGGATAAATGAGGGAGTGCCAAGGAGATAAAATTCCTAGTTGTAATAAATGACTGCTTCTTGGAACAACTGGGCCAGGAACCGAGAAGAGGGGGAGCCATTTTACATTTTGTCCTTGGTAGAATGCAGGGCATAGTACAAGAGGTAACTGTGTTGAATCCACTGGGAAACAGTGATCATAACATGAACAAAGTCAAGGTGATATCTGGAATAAAGTCACAAAGGAAATCAACTTTAGCAGTATTTAATTTTTGAAAGGGTAGCTATGATAAAATGAGGAAAATGGATAAAAAGAAGCTAAAATGATCAGCTGCAAATGTTAGGACATTAAATCAGCATGGACATTGTTTAAAAATACTATCTTGGAAGCCCAGACCAGATGCAAATTTACAAATGTGGAAAGGAGAAAACGACAAACAGCATGGTTAAAAGGTGACGTGAAAGCGGCTATTAGAGCCAAAAGAATGCCCTTTAAAAAATGGAAGAAGGACCCACATGAAGAAAATAAGAAGCAACATAAGCACTGTAAAACTAGAGACAAAGAATTGATAAAGAAGGCTAAAAGAGAATATGAAGAGACACCTGCTGCAGAGGCAAAAATTCACAGTAACAACGTTTTCAGGGACATCCAAAGCAGCAAGCCTGTGAGGGGACCGTTAGATCATGAAGGAGCACAAGGAGCACTCAGGAGGACAAGGCCATAGCGGATAACATAAGAATAGCCATACTGGGTCAGATCAATGGCGATCTAGCCCAGTATCCTGCTTCCAACAGTGGCCAATCAAGTCACAAGTACCTGGCAGAAACCCAATTAGTAGCAACATTCCATGCTACCAATCTCAGGGCAAGCAGTGGCTCCCCAATGACCATCTCAATAACAGACTATTGGCTCTTCCTCCAGGAAATGTCCAATCATTTTTTAAACCCAGATATGCTAACCACTGTTACCACATCCTCCGGCAGCAAGTTCCAGAGCTTAATTATTCTTTGCGTGAAAATATACTTCCTCCTATTTGTTTTAAAAATATTTCCATATAATTTCATTTAGTGTCCCCTGGTCTTTGTAATTTTTCAAAGAGTGAAAAATCGATTCTACCCTCAGGATTTTATAGACCTCGATCGTATCTCCCCTCAGCCATCTCTTTTCCAAACTGAATTACTTCTTTGCTTCCACCTGGTTTTCAGGGTGATGATGTGGAGGAACCAATACAAATCTCGTTAAACCTGGAAAATGTACTGAGCCAAATTAACGAATTAAGGAGTAGTAAATCACCTGGACCGGATGGCATACATCCAAGGGTACTGAAAGAACTCAAAAATGGAATTGTTGATCTGCTGTTAGTAATGTGTAACCTATTGTTAAATTCATCTGTAGTATCTGAACATTGGAGAATGGCCAATAAGGTACCGATTTTTTTAAAGGGTTCATGGGGCGATTTGGGAAGCTACAGATCGGTAAGCTTGACGTCATTACCAGGTTAAATAGTGGGAACTATTATAAAGAACAAAATTACGGAATGCATAAATAAACATGGTTTAATGCAACAGAGTCAGCATGGTTTCAGCCAAAGGAAGTCTTGTCTCACCAATTTGCTTCATTTCTTTGAAGATGTGAATAAACATGTGGATAAAAGTAGACAGGTGTTTACCCTCCTTTGCCCCTTAGGAGGGGAAACACTTCAACCGTAGAGATAAATCTCTTGGGCTGGCATAAGAGAGACAAATCAGATTTGGCGCAACGAAGTAAAATCTTTATTGGTATATTTCTAAGTCCATACAAAAGTTATTTGTCCCTCTGGAGCAGTTTGTCACCCAGTAAGCAAGTCGCTGAGTAGCAAAGAAATCTGCTCAGCTAGCCTTTCTCATTCTGCACTTACATACTATTATAACTTTCATTTCTTCTAAATCATGTGATTTCTTCTATTCTAACTTATTGCTCATATAAAGATTTTCCTGTTTTCTTCCATTACATATATATGGTTATATTCTGTTATTTATTCCCATTATACAAAATGGCAATTTCCTTTATTCCACCATCTTCTCCTGCTTGTGTTCACATTCATACTTAGTGGTCATTGGTTAATCCCTTATCTTTAACACGTGATCCCCCTATGCTGCAACAGCAAACAAACAAGTTGTGTGAAACACGTGGCTTCCCTGTTCCCTAAACACATATTTACTACTACTATAAATCATTTCTATAGCGCTACTAGTCGTACGCAGCGCTTCACAATTGAACATGAAGAAAAGACAGTCCCTGCTCAAAAGAGCTTACAATCTAAATCAGGACAGACAGACAGGACCAATAAGGATAAGGGTAAGACAGACAGAAGGAGGAACATCTCCTTCATTGGAGGAGTACTCAGTCTCGCTCACCATCAAGATTATATCAATTTTTGTCTGCCATATATGGGCCACTTAGCCTCAGTTTCTCATGTGTTTCTCCCTGTTATGTGATTTACCAGAAGTGCACAACAATATTTATTTTCTATTTACTAAGAAATAATACTTATGCACTCAATGTACAGGCAATAGGGAGAAACAAAACTTATGCTTATCACAGCAGATCTGAGTGATAAGCGGAACTGTGATATCGTCTACTTTTCCTGAGCAGAAGGTTTCAACGTATCATCAACGACGACACCTAGATCCCTGTCTTGGTCCGTGACTCCTAACGTGGAACCTTGAATGGCGTAGCTATAATTCGGGTTCCTCCTTCCCACATGCATCACTTTGCACTTGCTCACATTAAACGTCATCTGCCATTTAGACGCCCAGTCTCCCAGTCTCGTAAGGTCCTCTTGTAATTTTTCACAATCCTCCCGCAATTTAACGACCCCTTACTGAGCACGATGAAGACCAAGTTGCAAATTTGGGGTGCCTTTCCCTTATCCCTGTTGGGTCGTATAGCTCTGTGTAATATGATAAGCATTCTTCAGTGGCTTTACGTTTTTCAAACCCTCCCTTTGGTATTTTTTCTGAAACATGATAAACAGCTCACTCATCTCCTGAATTACTATTTATGGTTCGGTCACAGGGCCCGAATGATTCTTTCAAGGGTTTATTTGCCTTGTAACAGGAGTGGTTTGGGTCTGCTTAGTGTGTGGTTATTTTCTCTGGCCTGTAACATGCTCCACATTAATGACTGGTTTTGTCTCATTATCCACTTTTCTTATACTCCGGCTGAGTTATTTGTTTTAAAACCCTACCATCATAGCTATATGTTACATGGACAGGCCAGTCCTTCTTGTAGAAATATACAATATTGCCATAACCATGAACCTTGGTTCAGGCCTGAGCTATCAATAGGCCCAGGCCTCAGTGACTTCTGTGTGACTCAAGAGCTCGTGATATGTGCAGATACCCTTGCGTGCAGGCAAAAGGAAAGGACAAGGGTGCAGAAATAGGACAATATGATTTAGCGACATAGGGGAAACAGGTGGCTGGAAACAGGAACAAGGTAATTCCTGTGGGAGGCTGACTAGGCTTTCCGAGAAGTGCTAATCAGTTTTTTATACTATAAACTGTATTTGAACTGTTGCTAAAGATGAATGTATATAAGTGACAGTGTCCAAGCTTTACTTTGGAGAAGGGCAGAAGCAGCTAACACTGTTGTGTAACAGTACTGCCTGTTCTTCCATGAGAAACTGTACCGTGTGATTTGTACTTGACAAATAAAGTAGTTTACCTTTCTCATATGCAGCTTTGGTCTTTCCTCACTCTATATATTGGATTGGATAGTGGATATTTGATAATCTAGGGTAGAGGCCAAAAAGGCCAGAAAACATTGGTGACTCCGATGTGATTCGAACAGGCAGCCTTTATTTCTTCATCCCAGATTTGTATGGGCCCATTACAATTTGGGGAGGGGTGATATAAAAGCCTAAAAACATTGGTAACCATCTGCCGCTGATAGGGGAATTAACCCCACTAATAGAGAAAGGTAAAATTTAATATTAACATTGGGGAAATCTCCAAGTTCTTGTATTGGGTTTAGACTTGGAGAAGTAAAATTAACGGAGTACATCCAAGTTTTTATCTTGAAGATAAGTGAATCCAAGTTCTTATACTTGAGGGGCTCTGGGACACTGGAGCCAATTTCGTAAGTGAATCCTTGGCAGGTCAAGTCAGGACCGTGTACAGAGGGTATCCTGGACAGTCCAAATTGGGACCACGTCTAGAGGATCTACGCCGCTGGTGCAGGTTTGCATGAAGAGTGGTAAGTTAACACAATTTTTATATACTATATTTGCAAGTACATAATACACACTTATGTCTACACCACTTAATATAGCTGCTAAATACTTCCTCATGGAAAAGAAGGAACTTACTAAATTATGTGATAAATGGCACAAATGGAATAAAAACCAGGCAGATTTGTGCTGGCCCCAAAAGGGTTCCTTTAACACAAAAACTTTATAGAAATTAATTACATACGAGACCTATAAAAAGGGTAAATCTCATATGAAACATCTGCAAGCCATCAATAAATTCGTGATTAAATAATTGCTATTCTATTAGGGAAATATATTTTTATATAACTTGAATTCTGTTCAAATCTCATTCTTTGAATCTTCTTTGTTCCTAACCATGCTTCCTTTTTCTACTCTGACTTCTTGGATTACTAAAGCTACAGTGCTTTATATAAAAAAAAGGGGCACAGGATTGCTAGAGGAATTTCTTTGTGGCCACAAGAAGTTTCTCTACATCCTTGCTTTTTTTAAATATTTAATTTTAATGGCTCTATGGCAAAGTAATTGTCTAAGCGTTTGTTGTAAATTGTGTTCTTTAAAGGAAATAATGAATATTTTTATGCAGAGGAAGCAGAACTTGAGAACTCAGCCTGATTAAATTTAAAAGTCTGCTCTAATGTTTATGACTGCAGACAGTGTCCTGTTTATATATATATATATATATATATTATATATATATATATATATATATATATATATATGTCTTCTGTTTGCTGTTAAGTGTTGTGTGGCCAGATTAGGGAATTATAGGCTGACTGGGTCCTGTGTTGACAGGCTCTTGTCTAACCCTGTTTAAGTCTGAGTTTTTTCTTTTTCCTTTCTTGCTAATTTTTGAGGTTTCTGGAGAAATTATTTAAGTAAAAGTGAAGAACGGAATAAAGATGTTTCAATAACAATAGTGTTTATCTGTTATGTTATCCTACTTGGATTAGATTTGAGGAAGTACTTTGATCTGTGTCACAGCATGAAATAAATACAAACCTTTGAGTTCCGGTAAATTGTCACTATAATCTGAAGTTATAGGGTTAATGTCTTTTATTTGAATGTCAATCTTAACGTACTTTTGATAATAGGTGAGGTTTTTTGAGTATTGCTGAAATGAAAGGATACCGTAAATTAAGCCTGCTTGTTTCTGTGTAGTTTAGTGCTCACATCCTGTTTCTTTACTGACGAGAAACGGATGTAATGAGGAAAGCATAAAATATTTTAAGTTATATTGTGATTTGTATTCCACTTCATGTGCTGTAATAAGGTATAGAACTTCTTACATAAGTATGAACATGTTCTGACATTGTAAATAATTGGAAGTGTCCCAATAGATGGAAAGTTGAAATGAGGGACAAATTAATTGACCCAATCTACAAGTTAATAACTGTTTTGGCTTCTGCATTATGCATGGTGAACCACTGAAAGGCTTGGTCTAAATATATTATAGGTGTCTCTGTTTGTCATGTTCACTAAGCAACATTTCTTTGTAAATAGCTTTGTCTTCGGTTAAATGATAAATCAGGCAACATTTAAAATTCAGCTAACACAGCATCAGTCGTGATAATCCCATAAAAGTAGTGTGGGGAAAAGTCTGTGTATACAATTAGATTGTAAGTTCTGTCGAGCAGGGACTGTCTCTTCATGTTCAAGTGTACAGAGCTGCGTACGTCTAGTAGCGCTATAGAAATGATAAGTAGTAGTAGTAATAGTAGTAGTTTTTATATTTAAATATAGGGAATACTTGGTCAACATTCCAGTATGAAAATTTATTGAAGAAAAACGACATAGTTAGACCAGTGGAATATAAGAAATATTTTCTTTTTTAATTATTTCAACGTACTCCACCGAGATTCTGATCAGCTGCAGAGATACAGAATCTCAATGGCGCATTTAAACGGTACTATTGTATATTTTTTCCCACTTATGGAGTAGCTATGCCATGTTATTACTTATGAAGTACTTCTAGCTCTAAAACACTGTTTTGGTAATTTATCATGCATAATTGTGAATAATGCCATGTTTAATTTAAAGGTTATGCCCAGTGCTGAATTTCAATAACATGATCTAATTTACAACCTCTTAATTTTTGTCTTTTCCTTAAAGATGAGATTCATTAATACAGGATTTACAACAGTCCTGCTGAAACTTTTGTTTTGCTAATAACGTAAGGTAACATTTATATCCGTAACATTTATATCCTCTTTTACATAATGTATTTAGTTCATTAATATCTGTGTCACTCTACCTCAAGTGACTGAGATTCTAGAGAAACTGCCCCACAGAAGTGAATCCAGATGAATGTTTAGATTAAAAAGTCAAGATATTGAATGAAATGTTTTATACTGTCCCAGAACAAAGATACAATCTTTCTAGGCGACTGCCTAGTTTGCCCCAATTTGCTTAAACTGCCTTTTCTTTCACCATATTGTTTCAGCAACAAGAGGGATGTTTCACAATAATACATATATTCTAGATACGCTTTGTAAACATCTGGAATGTTAAACTCTTTTATTTTATTTTCTGTATTCTTTATGACCTTTGTTTGGTATAAATGGAGAAACTATACGCTAACAACTTGAATCTTCTTTATTATGCAAGCTACAAATATAGAACTTTATTTTCCCTAATTTTCACTGTTGATGGATGCTGATGTAATTTTTATTTTTTCCTAATTTGTTTTTCCATAAATGAAATGAGTCTACCTAATGGTTTTAATATGCTTGTTTGTAATAGCCCAATGATAAAGATTTAAATATTATGTCTTGAACTTTATGGAATACTACAATTGTACAGAACTTATAAGCATTCTCCCATTCAATTTTGGAAATTTTATGTACAAAGTTACGGAAATGTTTAAACAAATGAGAAAGTTTATTTATAACTAGTAAAAAAGCCCCGTTTCTGATGCAAATGAAACGGGGGCTAGCAATGTTTTCTTCTGTGTGCATGTGGGAGTGTGTGTGTCCCAGCCCTCTGGCCTCTCTCCCCTCCCCCCTCTGAGTCCTTGACTGTTACAGAGCCAGCGATTTGATTTCGTGCTCTGCTGTTTTCCTTCACTGACTGTGTTACAGAGAGGGCGGGGCAGACACTCATAGGGAAACCGGATATCTCGCCCCCTTCACACTTCCGGCTGGAGGCTTCATAGAACGTTGGTGTTGCCTTTTATATAGAGAGATGAGAGCTGAAAATATGCATGTGTAAAATAAATCTATGTAAGAATGTTTGTACAGGGACATGTCTATGACTTCTGACATCCTCTTTTAATCAGACCAGTATGAGACGCTCTAAGTGGAAATCTTCTGGATGCAACATGATGCCTACCTGTGTGAGCCTTCCAACAGTATACAGACTGCTGCTTCATAATACCAGAACCTATATTAACCTATAAATTTGTCCGATGCCAGGATTGTCTACTTATCAGATCAACACAATTTTAAGTGACCTTGAATCACCTGATTTCTAGCTGCTTACATTTGGGACAATACATTATGGACTTTTCCAAAGATTTTATTTTTTCCAATTGAATTGTCTCCTTACATTACAAGCTGTTTTATGTATCATTGATGTTGATTGCTTATACAATGTTATGTTCATCATACTCTGGATGGCTCTACCTGCTAAAGGGAAGAGATTATTACTTGTACAATCTGTTATAACATCTCTGTCTTGCCTTTCCCAGGAATTGCAGGACAGAAGGGGGGATAGTTCAGAAAGCCCCAAGGCATTGAAAATAGGTAATCTAGTCCATATAAAATACTGCACACATGAGACCTGGAAGGATCCAATTTACACTGGCCCATTCAAAGTTGAAGCTGTAGCCGCTACTGCACTCAAGCTACAAGATCACACTTCCTGGGTTCACTTAAAAGACATTAGAATCTTCAGTAAAGTACATGCCTCCGAATCAGGAGCCTCTGACACAACAGTGCAAGGAAACAAACAATTTGAAACTTACAGTTTTTGGACTTTTGTTCTTCTTTATTTTTGGCATTAATCTTGTTTATACTGGAAAAGTATCGTTCTATTTTCGCTATCCGTGACAAACTATTGCATAGGACATTTATGTTAAAAGAACGATTCTTTTTTAAGGTGATACAAACCTATGGATGGATTGGATATAGTTTACCACTCAACATTTGAATGTATCTGATTGTTATGTTTGTTCCTGCTCCCGTCCAGAACCCCAAGCTGTTCCCTTTCCTTTGAACTTTGTAAATGAATACAATGGAACTATGTGTATGCTGAAATTGTTTCACGTTAACAAGGACAAGGATAAAATTTGCCAATCCCTTAGCTTACTATTTCCCGATTTACCTAAAGGTGCAAAGGTACCTCCACCAGTATTTAGGACACCTACTCAAGGAACGGTATTTGGGACATGTTTGTTAAGAGAAAAAGTTAAAAATCCCTATTCTGTAGGAAACTTGTCCCAATGTAATTCTAGCCTGTCCTCCAGTGACCACCTTGGCTTTTCAGACTTCTCTTGTCCGCAAGCAGATGTATGGTGGTACTGTGGGACTAGAACTCTATACCCGACCTTACCCTCTAACTGGCAGGGACAATGTGCTTTGGTTCAGTTAGTAGTTCCAATCACCATAGCATCTCAACACAATAATAAACCTGTTCCCTCTAGAAGAAAATGGGAAGTCCCCAGTTCATTTGATGATAGAATTTATATAGATTCTATAGGTGTACCAAGGGGGGTGCCATTTATACCATTTTATTTTTTCTTTTTTTTTTTACAGCTGTTACATTGCAAGTTGTCCCTCTCAGGAATTATTTGCTTGTGTTGATGGGTGGAATGTAATACTAATAACTGCCAAGGGTTGGTTAGCAAAAAGGGTATTTAGGATTCATTATAATCATTTTGTCCTGTTATGTATAGCCTGTTTCCTACAATTCCCTGCATAGATGTTGTAAATGATTGTTATCTACAATCTCCCTGTGCTCATACATGAGGCTGTATGGCCATGACGGGTAAGACAGACCCTTTGTATCCAAAGACATCTCTAGCAGTCTGCAACCTAAGCCAGCCTGCAGCCGGGGCACTAACCATCAGGTGCTATGGTGCTTTATACCCATACTAGGTGAAGCCCTTACTCTCGAAGGCCTTCAAGGGGGGAGATGTAGAAATATACAATATTGGCATAACCATGAACCTTGGTTCAGGCCTGAGTTATCAATAGACCCAGGCCTCAGTGACTTCTGTGTGACTCAAGAGCTCGTGATATGTGCAGACACCCTTGCGTGCAGACAAAAGGAGAAGGACAAGGGTGCAGAAACAGGACAATATGATTTAATGACATAGTTGAAACAGGTGGCTAGAAACAGGAACAATATAATTCCTGTGGGAGGCTGACTAGGCTTTCCAAGAAGTGCTAATCAGTTTTTTTATACTATAAACTGTGTTTGAACTGTTGCTAAAGATGATATATATAAGTGACAGTGTCCAAGCTTTACTTTGGAGAAGGGCAGAAGCAGCTAACGCTTTTGTGTAACAGTACTGCCTGTTCTCCCATGAGAAACTATATCGTGTGATTTGTACTTGATAAATAAAGTAGTTTACCTTTCTCATATGCAGCCTTGGTCTTTCCTCACTCTAAATATTGGATAGTGGGTATTTGATAATCTAGGGTGGGGGCCAAAAAGACAGAAAACATTCTGCAGTTTCTTTCGTAAACATTCCATGTATATACCAGCACGCTTAACCTGGCACTGGGTTTGTAAAGCTTTACACCTTTCCTTTGTGGCTTCTCCATTGTTGTCTTTGAAAGTAATGGTGCCTTTTCCCCAGGGCTTACAATTGCTGTCTTTAAATCCTGGCTCACTAAAAGCTTAGCCTTCTTACAGCAGGTTCTTACACTAGAGGGCAAACCCTGTTTACAACTTATTCTCACATGTGTATAAGGGCAGTGTACAATTGGGGAGGGAGGGAGGGCAGGTGGGAAGGGGGGGAGAAAATAATGTAAAAGGAGAACAATAACTTTCTACGCTGTTGTATGTTATCTGTTCAATAAAACAAAAATTTAACATAAAAATTCCTAGATGTTGAGAAATAAAAGTTCTAGAATAAGTTAAAACATCCTTCTACTAAACTACCTTGTTTTGTAACTAGTTTGTGATATCCACGTTCCCCTTCATCACATTAATTGAAATGAGGTATTCAAGAGATAACATCTATGTTGTTCTATAAATGTAGTATAATATACAAAATGTGAAAAGATAAGCCATCATCAATGAAATATATCAAAAGCTAAGAACAAGAATAAATCAGACACACCACCATATGACAGACACTCATGCAAGGGAACATTTTTCCAGGCCAGATCACAGCATCTATGACCTTATGATTAGCATACTGAAGTGGAATGTCAAAACTACCCCAGAACACAAGATATTTCAAACAAGTATAAAGGGACTTAGTACAGATATTAGCTTTATAACCCATTACCAGACATAGTACTCATGTAGTTCATTATTCATGCTGAAGTCGGCGGAATGAAGTACTACCAAAATTTTCCAGCATAGTAGATTACAGCAGTTTCTTTGTTATCCATTTTCTCACTCCTCTGCCAATAAATCCTTTTTTCTACCCCAATTTTTTTTTTACCTTACTACTTCATAACTCAATTTGTACTAACCCGATGAAGGCTAGTCACTAACATATTAAATTAACTCGGTGAAAATTTTAAACCTACACTTGTTTGTTGAAGTTTATTTCTATGCATTATGACTGGGTGGGGGTGGGGGGGAGCACTCGCACACCAACTTGGGTCTTTAATCTCTCTGGAGCGCCATTTACTGATTATATGAGGTAAGTTTCTAAGACTACTAGCCTTGCTCTTAACATGCCAATTAGTATACCAGGTACTGAGGCCAATGGCTTAGATTGGCCAAACACTTTAGTTAGTTTCAAATAAACAAAGAACAAAATATGCTTCTCTTCAATTTCCTCTATATCCCTGCAGATTCCCAAAGGGTCCTTAGATTAATCTCAGGCCTACTTTAATCCATATAGTCTCCATTTGTATTTCCTTCCAGCCTGCCTTCTTAATACACCTTATACCCTCCCCCCACTCTCTGGTCAAGGATTTGCACTCAGAGCTAGAAAAGTGAATTACAAAAGGGAACTCTGATGACCCTGAAGCCTCTTCTGGGCCTCCCAAGGCCCAACATCCAAACTCTCTTTGATCTGGTATTCACATTACCTTTATTAGGATTTTGGGTATTTATTTATTTATTTATTTATTTATTGCATTTGTATCCCACCTATTTGCGGGTTCAGTGTGGCTTACAATACATTGTGAGTCATGGAATTACATTGGTTACAATATGGTTATGGGTTATATCGAGAAGAGTTATGGGAAGACAGTCAAAGTCAAACATGTTTGGGAAAACAAGTAAAAGTCAAACATAGTTCGGGAATGGAACAGTAGAATGTAACAATGGGGAAGTGATCGGCGATAGAACAATGGCGAGAGAACATTAGGGTATAACAGTTCCATCTGTGGGTAGGGTTTTAAGTGTGGTGAGATTAAGGGGAACAGCGATCAGAAGAGAGTGTATTGCCCTATCTCTGTTAGTGCGTAAGGACTTCATATGTTTTGATTCTTGCCATAGCTTTTCTCGAAGAGGTGAGTTTCAATAGTTTGCGGAAGTGGGTTAATTCATAAATCATTTTCAGGTTGCGTGGTACTGTATTCCAGATTTTCGTGCTTGTGTAAGAGAAGGTTGAGGCATGCAGTGCTTTGTATTTTATGCCTTTGCACTTAGGGAAGTGGAGATTGAGGAAAGTTCGGGATGATCTTTTGGCATTTCTGGGTGGCAGGTCTATTAAGTCAGTCATGTATGCAGGGGCCTCACCATGAATGATCTTGTGGACCAAGGTACATACTTTAAAGGTGATACGTTCCCTGAGTGGGAGCCAGTGCAGTTTCTCACGTAAGGGTTTTGCACTTTCGTATTTTGGTTTTCCGAAGATCGAGTCTGGCTGCTGTGCTGAAGGGGTACCTCATACAGGTTCCCCTTCAGCACAAACTCCACACAGGGAATTCTATGTCTCCTTTTCTTTGGGTTATCTGCCTTCCAAGCAGTAAGCATTTTAACCTTCTCAGCCCCTAGGGAACCCCTCCCTTGTGCAAGCTTCTCTGCCCCTGGGGAACCTTGGTATTAACAGGGCAGGAAACTTTCTCTTGTCCATGTTATTACTGACTTACTCCTCCAATTAGGCCAGCCAAGAGTAGAGCAGTGGTGTAGAAAGGTGGGGCCATGGGAGTCTTGGCCCCCTCAAATTTGCTCTGAGCCCCTGGTTGCTGGCAGAGGTCCCCAACCCCCACCAGCTGAAGACTTCGTCCAGTGCTGGTCTGCAGCAGTGCCGCCGCATTGTCTGCCCTGCTTTCTCTTCTCCTCACGTCGGTCACGCTCCTTTTAGTGAAATTCAACATGCTCAGTTTCACTAAAAGGAGTGTGCCGGATGTGAGGGAAAGAGAGAGCAGAGCAGGCAATGCAGAGGCCCAGAGATCAGCACTGGACGAAGTCTTCAGCAGCGGGACCTATGCCAGCCAAGGTATTTGCAGCAGTGGTGCTTCAGCTGGTGGGGTTGGTGACCCCCCCTGTCAGCCAAGATGTACAGCGGCGGCAGTTGCCAGCGGAGGGGGTGGCAAGGCAGCGGAGGGGGGGGGGGGCCGCAGCAACCAAAATGTGCCCCCCCCCCCGCCTTGGGCTCTGGCCCCTCCCACCTCGACGTCTGGCTACGCCCCTGGAGTAGAGGCAAATCTCCAGTGCCTTGTTCTTCCAGCTAAGCCAGCCACATACCAGGGAGCCTTCCTTCAGCTCAAGCAAGGGGCACCTCAGCTCTCTCCCTCTGAGCTTTCTTAAAGGGTTTTCTCCCCTTTCCTTCCCTAGCTAAACAGGGAAGCACTTCAGCTCTCTCCCTGTTAGCTTTCTCAAGACTCTCAAGCCTTCCTTTTCTGCCAGCACAATTGGTTTTAACCTTTTTTTTTTCCTCTAGGTGTTTGCACTGCTGCTAATTATCACCAGTTGAGACTGTTCAGCCCCTCCTTGAGGATTTCTCAACTCATCTGCTCTGAGGTGAAGGACCCAGTGCCTTCTGGGACATGTAGTTCACTCAGAAGGAACCTCTATTCCACCTTTTTAAAGGGCTAAAGTAGGTAATATTTCAACGTGCGTACTGTTTCTTAACTGTAGTGACAATCAACAGTTGCTGGTTTTATCACAGTATTCAACTCGAATAGCAGGGTATTCAGAATACTTTATGTATACATATAAAATATAAAGTGAAGTTTTAAATTATTCTTAATCTTTTGCCAGTACTGTCCTGATTCGAACATACCATGTAGCTTTCAAGTATCATCTTGTTCATGCCTCCTTGTCTGTATGTTAAAATATAACATTCAGCTTCAGATGACCTCTTTCTATTGCACTTTAACTCAAGCATAGTCCTATGAAACAAGCATAAATACCAATAATTATAAACAAGAATTGTAAAAAAAAAATTAAAACCCCCTATAAAAATATGCCTTTCAAGCTGCCTTCACATCTAGTCATCCAGCTTATAAAACAATAATCTTCCCTCTGCCTCATACGGTAAATCATACTCTCAACATATAATATCCAACTCCAGGAAGAGTAGGTAAAGCCCAAAGATACAGGGCTTAAATATAAAAGGCTTAATGTTGGATTCTGTAGGAGAATATCCAACTAAGCAACACTGAATAAAATAATGCAAATGAATTTACATACCTCTTTACTGAGTGCAAAGGAAAAAAAGAAAAGGAACATGATGGGAGATGAGATAAGACAATGGGAAGGGTACTGTAGGACTTCCCTTCAACTCAGAATTCTTAAAGCTCTGCAGAAACTTCTCAGTTTTGCATACAGACAAAAGAATGTAACCTAACAGACAAGTCTGGACACAGTAGATAGCAGACCGAAAAGATTCTAGAACTGCTGACTGATGATACACCTCTAACGCAGAACCCATGAGAGGCCTAAATTAAGAATCTTCAACCGATACTATTCCTGCTTATCTTAACATCATAGGACCTCATTACCAACCCGCAAGGGGTGCAATAGCACAACTCTACTGATAGCTGTAAAGACAAATGCAGTCACTACAATGCATAAAGGCTGCATAATGCTGTTTTTATTTTTAGAAAGGCCACAGAAGCTCAATTATTGGTACCAGAAGATTGGAGGGTGGCCCAATGTAACGCCGATTTTTTAAAAAGGTTCTAGAGGAGATCCGGGAAAATTAAGACCGGTGAGTCTGATGTCGGTGCCGGGCAAAACAGTAGAGACTATTATTAATAGCAAATTACAGAGCATATTCAAAAGCTTGGATTAATGAGACAAAGTCACATGGATTTAGTGAAGTGAAATCTTGCCTCACCAATCTACTACATTTCTTTGACGGGGTGAACAAACATGTGGATAAAGGGGAGCCAGTTGATATTGTGTATCTGGATTTTCAGAAGGTGTTTGACAAAGTACCTCATGAAAGACTCCAGAGGAAATTGGAGAGTCATGGGATAGGAGGTAGTGTTATATTGTGGATTAAAAAACTGGTTAAAAGATAGAAAACAGAGAGTAGGGTTAAATGGTCCAGTATTCTCAGTGGAGAAGGGTAGTTAATGGGGTTCCCCAGGCTCTGTGCTGGGACCGCTGCTTTTTAACATATTTATAATGACCTAGAGATGGGAGTAACTAGTGAGGTAATTAAATTTGCTGATGACACAAAGTTATTCAAAGTCGTTAAATCACGGGGAGGATTTGTGAAAAATTACAAGAGGACCTTACGAGACTGGGAGACGGGGCATCTAATGTCAGAAGACGTTTAATGTGAGCAAGTGCAAAGTGATGCATGTGGGAAAGAGGAACCCGAATTATAACTACGTCATGCAAGGTTCCACGTTAGGAGTCACGGACCAAGAAAGGGATCTAGGTGTCGTCGTGATGATATGTTGAACCTTCTGCTCAGTGTGCTGTTGTGGCTAAGAAAGCAAATAGAATGTTAGGTACTATTAGGAAAGGAATGGAAAACAAAAATGAGGATGTTATAATGCCTTTGTATCGCTCCATGGTGTGTGTGACCGCACCTCGAATATTGTGTTCAATTCTGGTCGCCGCATCTCAAAAAAGATATAGTGGGAATTAGAAAAGGTGCAGAGAAGGGAGACGAAATGATAAAGGGATGGGACGACTTCCCTATGAGGAAAAGCTAAAGCGGCTAGGGCTCTTCAGCTTGGAGAAAAGGCGGCTGAGGAGAGATATGATAGAGGTCTATAAAATAATGAGTGGAGTGGAACAGGTCGATGTGAAGAATCTGTTTATGCTTCCCAAACATACTAGGACTAGAGGGCATTCGATGAAGCTACGATGTAGTAAATTTAAAACGAATCAGAATTCATTGCCAGAGAATGTGGTAAAGGCGGTTAGCTTAGCAGAATTTAAAAAAGGTTTGGACAACTTCCTAAAGGAAAGTCCATAGACCTTTGGTCTTTCCCAGTATGGCAATACTTATGTACTCAACACGTGTTTCGGCAAGATGCCTGCCTCAGGAGTCTTCAAATGTTTGCAAATGGTACATATAAGAGCCAATAACCACCCAGGCCTCTGCCCAGTGTGCTACCCGCACCCAGGTGGAATGTGTCCTCAAGCCTCTAAGCCGACTTTCCCATGGATTATATATGACACTTCAATAACCTCTTTAATTCAACTCGCTATAGATGATTGAGAGACTGATCCATGAAAGAGTACAAAAAGCTGATCTGAGAAGCAGAAAGAGTATGTTGCCCCCAAATACTGGAGCAAAGCTCTACAGACATCCAATTTATAAAGCTTCCTAGATCAGTCCAGCCGTCTCCAGTCCTGGAACAGAGGCAAACCACTATCGGATTCAGATGAAAACAGAAAAACCACCTTTGATAGAAAAGAAGGTACCAGCCACATCAAAGTGTCTTCCTCCAAGAAACAACTTGATAACTTGCCTCACCATAGACTTTCAGCAAACAACAATCACATACTAGAAAACCACAAACGGGAAGAGGTACCATGGACAAACCACAGCAAGCTCACTTTCACACTACAATGGAAAGAAAACAGCAAGAACAGAGAAATAAAAACACCATACACATACACAACTAGAGAGAATGTGGACAATCGAACCTTCTGGACAATAGCGATGAATGAAAATAGCAACATAACATCGAAGGACATCACTTGATGAGAAACTGGGATGAAACAAGCAAAAATATACTAAACAAAATAGCACCAATTAAAACAAGAAACAAAAACAAACTTAGACCCTGGTTTAATGATGAGCTATTAAACATGCAAAAACTATGCAGGAATCTCAAAATAATAAGGGCCAAAACCAAAATTGACACAAAGAAAACCATATGGAGAAAAGCCATAAGAACATACACACACAACATAAAGAAAGCTAAAGCAAACTATTACAGCACATATGTCAACCCAGAACAGACCAACATGAAAAAAATATTCAAACTAATGAATAAACTACTGAAAAACCAAGCTATACTGGCATCAACCAAAACACCACCCACAGCAGATGAAATTACACAATATTTTGAACACAAAATAGCAAAGACAAGATCAGACCTAAAGAACCACAAACCTCCTACTAGACTTTCTACAAGATTACGAAACAAAGGACGCCCACACCGTGGCAGACAGAATATGGTCCTCCTTCAAATCATCCACCTTAAACACAGTTAAGACATTACTGACAAAATACGCACATGCACACTGCATAATGGACAACTGCCCTAACTATATGATGAAAGACCCACCATGAATGGTTCAGCGAATGCCTCACCAAACACCATCGTTTACATGTTTTCAAAGGACAATTCTCCACAGATAAAAGGAACACTGTGCTCACCCCATCCCTAAAAACACAACCAGAAAATCAGCGACATCACAAACTATAGACCAGTGGCTTCAATATCACTACTGACCAAAACAATGGAGGGCCTAGTGACGCAGCAACTAATGGAACACTGACACAATTTTCAATCCTTCACAACTCCCAATCAGGTTTCAGACCACAACACATCACTGAGATGGTCATAACCACCCTGATAACGAAGTTCAGAAGCTTAATATGCCAAGGACAGAATATATTACTACTACAATTCAATATGTCAACTGTGTTCGAACTAGTAGACCACATAAACACTAATGACCCTACTATACAAAATGGGAATATGCGGAGCAGTGGCAGAATTGTTCAATGGATTCCTAAGAACTAGATCCTACATTGTAAAGATGTCAAACCAGATAGCTTCCTGGACTCCTGAATGCGGGATATCACAGGGATCCCCAATATCACCAATACTATTCGATGTAATGATCGCACACTCAGCAAAAAATTGGAGGCAATTGGCTTCAACTCATTCATATATGCAGACGATGTCACCATATACATACCATTCAAAAACAGCATCACAGAAATACTGAACAAAATCAAGACAGGCCTGGACTATATGGAAAACTTGGAAACAACTTTCAAACTCAAACTAAACAGAGACAAAACCAAATTCTTGGTTCTATCAAGCCTGCACAATCTCACATATCACCAAAATTTCACAATCAACAACTAAATATACCAATTGAAACACAACTGAAAATACTGGGAATTATTCTAGATAAACATCTATCAATGGACAACATCAAAATGCTTCAGAAAACTTTGCAACTAGAAGGATAAGAGACTATTTTCCTAAACAATCATTCTGGATAATGGCACAATCGATGATACCATCACAACTAGATTACTGTAATGTGGCCATACATAGGGTGCAAGGAAAGCACACTAAAATCATTACAAACCGACCAAAACATAGCAGCAAGACAAATTTTCAGAAAGTCAAAATATGAAAAAACCTACCCCACTACTCAAACCACTACACTGGCTCCCCAATCAAAGCAAGACTAATCTTCAAAGCTAGCACCCTCATTTTCAAGATACTATTCGGAATGGTACCTGTATACATGAAAGACATGATCGAGCTATCGCCAAGAGGCGAAAGCCCAGAAAACCAGAAGTTATCTACTTCTTCACCTACCCAACTGCAGAAGCATAACGTATAGAACCATCTCACAATAGGATTGAGCTACCGAGGATCAAAACAATGGAACTCAATCCCAAGCATCTATAACTATCTTCAATTCAGAAAAGAATTGAAAACATACCTCTTCAAAAACTTATATAGATAACTACGCTAGCCACAAATTACCTCTTTTAAGGCACAACTGTAAAACATTTCTGTAATCTCACTGTAAATTGTAAGCCACTTTAAACCAAAACTTGTTTTCATTAATAGTGGGATACAAGGATGCATAAATAAATTAAATATTAGAAGAGTGACATCATCAGAAAATAGACGTACCTAATTTTATTTCAGAAGGCCAGAATATAATGCATTACAGTAGGCTATTCAACACTCATTTCATAAACTCAAACTGATTCATTCAATCCAACCACTTCTTCAGCAATCTGCACTCAAAATCCTGTTTCATTCTTTAATCATCAGTCAATTTGACTATTACAGCTCCCTTTATAAAGCTCTCATACAGAAGGATCTGCACCATTTACATCTTGTTCAGAATATGGCAATTAAACTTATTCACATGGCCTGAAAGTATGACCACATAACACTCCTTCTGAAAGCCTCTCACTGGTTACCACTCCCTTACCATATTACCTATAAGCTTTTACTCTTTGTCCTCAAATTCAATGCCACAGGGGGAACTTGACTTTCTCTCTCAACTTCTAACTCCATATGTTCCTACCAGGTCCCTTCGATCCTTAATGCAGCATTGCCTTGTGACCCACACCTTTAGAGACATTGCCCATACAAAGATCTGGCACACTATTGTTTCTGAACATGGGTTTGAGCTTTGGAATAAGCTACCAAACCACCTCAGACTTGAGCCATCCCTGGAAAGTTTTAAGGTGGAACTCAAAACCTGATCTGTTTACAGAGACTTTTCAGTGCTTCTTGCCTTCTACCCAGTAGGCCCTGACACCATGGTCACCTGAAGACATTTCCCCCTCTGCTTATGGTGTCCCCCCCCCCCCCCCATCCTGATTATTGTAGTTCTTCCCCCAGCCTGCATTATCATGTCCATCTTGTTTCCTTTCTCTCTTTCCTTCCTTCTCTTTTAATCTATAATCAGCCCAGCTGGCAATGCTGATGGGTGGGATAGCAAGTCCTAAATAAACTTGAAATTAATCTAATCTTGAAAGTGCAAAAATGTGCAACAGAACTAATAAATATTTCTAGTCTAAAAGTGACGTACCCAGTAGAATAACCTTAGGCCAAAGAAAGGCACTAACCACTTGCAAGATCTTTTTTTTAAAGGTCAGCTCTTTATCTAAGTACACTCCCAAATTGTCACTGCAAGTTTCTCACTTAAAACCATCTCATTAATAGCTGGAACATCAGTAAAGGTCTTTGCTGTCTAGAAAACCAAATATGTTTTATGTTCAATTTCAATTCAGACTTCTCAAACCAAATAGAGAGGACCTGAAGACAGTGTTGTAACTGTTTCAAAGCTGACACCATATCCTGGAGGTACAGAAAAACTGGAGAATTCCAGGTTGCACCAGCCCTTATACCAGTGATGTCACTGGAATAGTTCAGTTTCTCTACCTCTATCTGCTGGTAGGGGGACTGAACCTGTTTGTATGAACTGGTTTAGCTGGATGAAATGGAAACAGGATTTAACCAAGAAGGAAATTTTATCCTTAAAAGAAGGTTCACAATCAAAAGGAATGCCCAGAATGGGAGTGAACTGAAGAAAGGAATCTGTTGACTGGTCAGAGCGGAAAAATGGAAACAGTGCACTAGGAGGCTGGAAAGCCACACTGCAGCGAATTTGGATGGGTTTATTCTCAGTTGATGGATCTGTTGTCATTTCACCACATGGTCAAGACATTCATTAAGAAGACTGATATCAGAAAAGGGTCAGGATAGTAAAGAAGCTGAATATCTGCAAAGAAAAATGGATTCACATAGTTGGACTGGATTAGGAAACTAGGGAGCTAAGAAAAAGGTTGAACAATATAGGTGATAGAACAGATCCCCAGGGACAACAGAACCAAGCAGAACAATGATTGTGAACTGAATCGGGCACAGTAAGATCTAGAAAAGAGAAAGGAGTAGATTCACTGATGCACATGTTATGGAGGCCAAGCTCAATCACAAACAGAAGCAGGAGACTGTGGGTCACTCAAGCTGAATGCAGAAGTGAGATCAAGTGATACAACAATGGTACGCTTAGGAATGCATTAATCTCACTCAGCACTGAAACAAGTTGCTATGATGCTCATAAAACCTGTATGCCAAGGGTGCAAGCATAATTTTGACTAGATAGCTTCCTAGTCGGAGTATGACTGATTTTTCAAGAATTCTGGGGATAAAGGAAGGTGTTTGATCAAATGATCTAGGAATGGCTTTTTCAGAACTGGATGAATAAGGGGAAAATTAGGTTCTTACCTTGATAATTTTCTTTCCTTTAGTCACAGCAGATGAATCCATTAACTGATGGGTTGTATCCACCTACCAGCAGGTGGAGATAGAGAACACTGAAAGCACATGGTGTGCCTGGACGCCCAGCCCCCTCTGCCTTCAGTATATGAAATTTCCAAAGCAGAGTGAATAACAAAGGCAAAATAACAAACTTTCCTCACAGAGAACAAACACCCCTGAACCAAACAAAGGAGGGACGTTATCGACCTCCTGCAATAAAAACAGCATGTAGTAACTCTGATAGCTTGTCTTCAAGTACTCCTGATGAGGCACAATGTCTATATGCAACATCTGTACAAAAACTGAAGTCAGACAGGGAGGGATAATGGAATCATCTGCTGTGACTAAAGGAAAGAAAATTATCAAGGTAAGAACCTAATTTTCCCTTCCTTGTCATCAACAGCAGATGAATCCATTAACTGATGGGATGTACCAAAGCACTCCCTAAGTAAGGTGGGAACACGCAACTCTGCGAGCAAGCACTTGTGCTCCAAAATGTGCATCCTGCCGCGCTGCCACATCCAGTCTGTAATGCCGCACAAAAGAGAGCTGAGAAGCCCAGGTAGCCGCACGACAGATCTCTTGAAGAGAAAAGACACCCCCGTTTCAGCCCACAAAGAGGACATTGCCCTTGTAGAGTACACTTTAAACGCTTCAGGCGGAGACCGACCTGAAAGCAGATAAGCAGAAAAAATGAGTTCCTTAAGCAAGCGGGCTATAGTGGCCTTAGAAGCCGGAAACCCCCGTCGGGGACCCGCCAACAGAACAAATAAATGATCAGAATTCCTAAACTCATTTGACACCTGCAGATACTGCCACAGAGTCCTGCGGACATCCAAAAGGCGCAATTGCCCAAAGGAGTCCGGAAACTCCTCCTTACAAAAGGAAGGAAGAAAGAAAATGGGCTGGTTCAGGTGAAAAGCTGAAACCACCTTAGGCAGAAAGGAAGGCACCGTACGAAGTTACCCCAGATCCCGACAGGAAACAGCCTGAAGCTCAGACACTCTTCTTGCCAACGTCATTGCCACTAAAAAAACTGTCTTGAGAGTCACATCCTTCTCAGGAGCGCCTTCAACACAAGCCCCAGGTTCCAAGCTGGACAGGTGGACCGCAAAGGAGGACGGAGACAAAGCACTCCTCTGAGAAATCGGACAATATCTGGATGAGCAGCGAGGGACAAGCCGGAAGCAGGCCAACGCTGCCACTTGAACTCGAAAGGAATTGTAGGCCAGGCCCTTATGTAGCCCGTCCTGCAAAAGGTCCAGCAAAAGCAAGACTGTCGCCACAGTCGGTGAGATAGACTTTGGAGTACACCATGCCTCAAACCTTGCCAGATCCAAGCATAAGTTGCAGAGGTAGACAGCGTGCGAACCCACAAGAACGTGGCACTAACCTTATTAGAATAACCCTTGTCCCTCAATTGCGCCCTCTCAAGAGCCAGGCCGTAAGACCAAAGCGGCAAGAATCTTCCATAGTCACCGGACCCTGAACTAACAAGTTCAGAACCCGAGGCAAAGGAAGAGGCGTGTCCACCAGCATCCGCCAGAGATCCGCGTACCACGGACACCTCGGCCAATCCGGGGCGATGAGAATCACCAATCCTCAGTGCAGGTGAATCCGAAGTAGTACTCGCCCTATCAAGGGCCAAGGAGGGAACACATACAGGAGGCCCGAGGGCCAAGGTTGAGCCAGGGCATCCAACCCCGCCAAGCGAGGATCTCTCCTTCTGCTGAAAAAGCGAGGGACTTTGGCGTTTACGCTTGACGCAATGAGGTCCAAGCCTGGAGTCCCCCATTTGGCACAAATCTGAAGTAAAAACTTCTGCCAGTTTCCATTCTGCTGGGTTGATTTGATGTCTGCTGAGGAAATCGGCTTGTATGTTGCTCTGACCGGCTATGTGAGCCGCGGACAGCAGCTCTAAGTGGCGCTCGGCCCAGTTGCAGATCTGAGACGCCTCCGCAGCCAGGACCCAGACACCAAAACGGAACAGCTAGTGGCATCCCCTGCCACAGCATGCTGTTGGAAAGCCACCAATCCATACTGCGCTGGGCCGCAGGAAGCCACCTTAGTCTGCGTTGGTATTCCTGGGAAATCGGAGACCATTGCTGAAGCAGAGCAAGCTGCAGCAGTCTCATGTGAGCTCTCGCCCAGGGAACCACCTCTATGGTGACCGTCATCGATCCCAGGAGCTGAACAAAGTCCCAAGCTCGAGGGCGAGGCATCCGCAGGAGCAGACGGACCTGATTCTGAAGCTTGAGGCGCCTGTTGTCAGGAAGAAAAACGAACCCCAAAGCCACGTCGAACCGGACCCCCAAATACTCGAGAGACTGAGAGAGGGTCAGGTGACTTTTGGGCATATTGACTACCCAGTCCAGAGTCTGAAGAACTGCAACAACTCTGGCTGTGGCAAGTCGCTTTCGTCTGCCGAATCCGCTCTGATGAGCCAGTCGTCGAGATAAGGATGAACTCTGATACCCTGTCGCCTAAGAAAGGCAGCCACCACTACCATCACCTTGGAAAAACTCCGAGGGGCAGTTGCCAGGCTGAAAGGCAAGGCGCGAAACTGGAAATGTTGGCTCAATACTGCAAACCGGAGAAACCGCTGATGCGGCGGCCAGATGGGAATATGCAAATACACCTCCTTGAGGTCCAGAGACGTGAGAAACTCTCCTGGCTGTACCGCTGCAATGACGGAGCGCAGGGTTTCCATGCAGAAGTGTCACACTCCTAAGGCCTTGTTGACTCTGCGCAAGTCGAGGATAGGTCTGAACAACCCGCCTTTTCGAGGCACCACAAAATAGATGGAGTAGCGACTGCAGCCATGTTCGGCGGGAGGAACCGGAACCACTACTCCAAGCTTCAGCAACACCTGCAAGGTCTCATGTACCGCCGCCCGCTTGACGGCAGAGCCACATCGGGACTCCAAAAATCCGTCTCCCACCGAGGGCAGCGAATTCTGGTCGCTAACCTTCTCTGATCAGGTCCAGGACCCACTGATCCGAAGTAATCTTGGTCCACTCCTCGAGAAAGGGAGAGACGATCCCCTACTGCGGGAATCGACAAGTGGACCGGCGCCCCATCATTGTGGAGGACACCCCTGAACTCCTGGGTGTTGCCCGGACGCTGCAGCGCATTTGTCCGAACGAAAGGAGTTCCTCTGCTGGAAACGGGTACGTTGACCAAACCCCGCAGAGCGCCCCGGGCGATACCTGCGAGCTTCGCGAAAACGTGGCCTGGAAGAGGAGGGAAAGGAAGGACTTTTGGAAGAAGGCCTTGGCCTATCCTCAGGCAACCGTTGGGACTTAAGAGTCCCCTAGGTCCTTAACAATCTTCTCCAAATCCTCCCCAAATAAAAGAAGGCCCCGAAAGGGTAACCTCACCAGCCTTTAAGAGGCCATGTCAGCTGCCCAATGACGGAGCCAAAGAAGGTGGCGGGGAGCAACCGCCACCGACATCTGCTTAGCCGAAGCTCTGACCAGATCATAAAGGGCATCAGCCAAAAAAGACAGGGCAGACTCCATACGCGGGCCGACCTCAGCGAGGGAACCCGCTCCATCGGCGGGCTGCTCAACCACCTGCTGCAACCAGGAAAAGCAGGCCCGGGCTGCATAGGAACTGCAAATAGCTGCCCATAAGGAAAGGCCCGAGATTTCAAAGGGCCGCTTCAGCGCGGATTCCAGCCGCCGGTCCTGCATATCTTTCAAAGCGACCCCTCCCTCCACCGGGAGAGTAGTCTTTTTAGTCACAGCCGTGACTAACGCATCCACTTTAGGAATCCGAAAGAGGACCAACTGACTTTCACTCAGAGGGTAAAGGTGACACATAGCCCTGGCTACCTTCAAGGGACCATCAGGGTCAGACCATTGAGCTGAAATAAGTCCTAGGATGGCACAGGCAGCTCCTTGTGACTCTGGGCAAGTCACCTAACCCTCCATTGCCCCATGTAAGCCGCATTGAGCCTGCCATGAGTGGGAAAGCGCAGGGTACAAATGTAACAAAAAAAAAAAGCATGCACGGGAAAAGCCCAATAAGGCTTCTTAGTACTAGCCATCCTAGGATTAATAGAAGAGGCAGCGCCCTCGTCAGGATCTTCAATACAAAGGGCCTGTAAGGCATCAGAAATGAGAGCTGGCAGCTCGTCGCGGTGGAAAATCCGAACCGCTTTAGGGTCATCCAACTCCTGTGGCAAGCAGCCACCCTCGTTTGGATCATCAGTCCGTGATGGCCTGCCAGACCCCTCAGACTCCCCGAAACTAGACCACGGGGGAAAACAGGGTGAAGAGTCCCCCCCTCAGATGGGGTATTCACTCGTCTACTCTTAGAGTCAGCCAAAAGCTCTGGGGAAGAAATAGTCTCCAGCAGACGCTGGGCTTTCAAGAACTGGAGGCAACCCAGTCCGAAAGGAATTGTCAGGAGCCTCAGGCAGTGCTCTTTTTAACATAAAAGCCTTATGCATCAGCAGTACAAATTCAGGGGAGAAAAACTCACCCTGTACATCCACCCCCACATTGGGGGAAGCGGAGGCAATAGCTCCTCCAGAAACCTCGGAACGAGGCATCCCCCTGCACTCAAACCCCTCCTCAACCGCGAGGGTCGAGTCACGCAACGCCTCCAAGATGGCGCCCGCTGCCAACTCCGTCGGGCGGGAAGACTCACCACCCGCCATGATCGTGCCAGCATTAGCATCCAGGCAGCATAAGCTGCAAAGCCCCGCTGCTGAGCTACGTTTCCCACAGTGGGAGCAGCGCTTAACCCCTTCAGCAGCCATCAAATACAGAAAACAAAATGGAACCTTCGCACCAAAACTTACCCCGCACAGAGCGCTGTCAGTGGGAACCTCCCCGGAGGGCACCACTCTTACCTCAGGAGACCGAGTCAAACGAGCTTCGGTCAAGCTGCACCGAACCAGGAGCTCTGGAGAAAACCTCGCTCTTTTTTTTTTTTTTTACTGTGAGGAAAGTTAGAGGCAGGCAGCCACAGAGGAACTCCGGGAGGAGGGGGAATGGGGTAAGGCAGGGACAGGGAAAACCAAGTATGCCTTTAAAGTGGGCACCACCAGCCACAACACCCCCCTCCCCCACACTCTACTGGCAAAGCACAGGAACCACCCCAGGCAGAAATCCAGGAGCTGAGAAAGCAACGTCCACACCTGCTGGGAGATAGAGATATACTGAAGGCAGAGGGGGCTGGGCGTCTAGGAACACCATGTGCTTTCAGTGTTCTCTATCTCCAACTGCTGGGTAGGCGGATACAACCCATCAGTTAATGGATTCATCTGCTGTTGATGACAACAAATTGCTTGTTTCCAGGATAGTATCGGATGGCCAGAGGAAAGACTGGAACTGATCATACTAAGGATGGATGGGACTAGCTTCATCTCAGGATTTTTACAAATGAAAAAAGAATAGTATCAAGATAAGAAGTGGAAGAAGTCATGGTACCTAGGATCTTATCCATGATAAAAGCAGTAATATTACTGAATGAAGTCCGAGTGCTACTCAGAGAACAAGAGTGAATATCAGAGAAGACCAACATGTCAAAGCTTCATGAGGTGAAAGACATAAAATCAAATGAACTGCAAATGGGTACACCCAAGAAAAATTGATAAAAGGCTTGACAGTTGGATATAAAAAATAAGGCAAGACCATCTGCACTGGGTGTAGGCTTAGAAAAAGTGGACTTCTTAAGTAAAGAAGCACAAGGTTTTATTTTAAGTGCAGTACCTCACTTATTAAATTCTTTACCAAAAATATCCAATTAATTAGTGAATGCTTCAACAGTTGAAGCCCTGGATGCTCCAAGTGGCTTTTATCCGATTGTCTTGTGGTTTCTAATTCTTATAGCATTTAGCTGGTATTTGTATTTTACTTGAATCTGGTTTTATGATTTTATGCTCAATTTTACTGTTTAATTTGTCTAATAGGTAAATAATTGTGTAAGCTTCTTTGGAAGGTTTTATAATGAAACTTTAAGATGCTCTGGCTTCACAAAGTCTGTACAACTGTTCTATAGAGGCTGTACTCTATTCCCTCACCTAGCCCCATAGTATGTTTTTCTTATACAGATTGATGAATTGCCCAAAAAACTAAAGTGGACCTACAGTATCTGATAAACAAATCTCTTTCAGCTTTGCTCAAATACTGCCCTTCTTGGGTCAGTGCATTCCTATTGTTTCACAATAAGAGAAGTAAAAAACAAACAAACCTTTCCTATTGTAATTTAAATCCCTTTACATGTCAATTATTCACAACTCGCACAAGCTTTTAGCAAGTGTCTGATTTAGAAGCATTGGGTAATATACCCTATTACTTCTGCACAACTGTACAATGCAAAATGTGTACAAAATTCCTCTTCTACTCAGTGCAAGGGCAATAGAGGTAATAGTGGCGGCTGCTTACTAGCTGAAAGAGAAACAGCTGGAGAGTGGTTCCCAAACATTCTCGGGTCATGGCACGCCTAGGCTACACCTCTCCTCTCAGGTCTCCACCCTGCATTGCCACAGTATTGAGTCCTACATTCGCTGGCGGGGTTGCCTAAGTCCCACTGCACGAGGCCTGAGCTCTAGAGTAAATCGGTGGCATGCTTCAGATACTGACGTCGGCATTTCCCAATCATGCCCTCCTTTTCTTCCCCCATTCCATCCAGTGTCTGCCCTCCTCTCCCCCTTCAAGCCAGCGTCTGCTGAGTTCTAGCACTTCCATCCAACCTCTGTTCACCTTCTCTCTCTCCCCCCCCCCCCCCCATCCAGCCTCTGCCCACCATCTCTCCCCCTTCCATCAGGGCCGGCAGAACACGGTAAGTAGGCTATGCATGGCAGGGGGGCACCAAAATTCGAGGGGTACCAGAAACTGCCATGCTTACCCTGCGCTACACTACAGCCCTCCCAAGAAGACCTACCTTGATCCTTGACAGCTGCCCTGCTGGTTTAGTGGCCTATGTGGCTGCAAGAAAGAATCCCATTCTTTCCGCCCTCTGCCGCTCCTCCATCTCCGCTTTGCTCTTCTGTGCTGCAGGCGCCGCCACTGTATTTTCAAAATGTCTGCCGAGACTGCCGCTGAAGTCTTGGCAGCCATTTTGTAAACCTGGTGGCGCTGCCCACAGCACACAGGAGCAAAGCGAAGATGGAGGCGCAGCAGAGGGCAGGAAAGACTAGAGTAGGATTTTTCTCCTGCCTCCGCAGCCGCCACACCACCACCACCAGGGCAGCCTTCAAGGATCAAGGTAGGTCTTGGGAGGGTTGCAGTGTATGGGACGGGAGGGCTGTAGCATGCGGGAGGAGGATAGCGGCATTACTGCGGTGGTGGTGGGGGGTTGGCACAGTGTAAGACATCACAAGGATAAAATATAAGAAAACCAATGGACTGCATTAGGGGCTTATAGCTCAATTAGTTAAGTTTAAGCAAATGAGAGATCTACATGAAAGAAAATATTTATTTTTATTATTTTGACTTATGAAAACCACTTGTCTCTGAAACATGCTCAAGACAGAATAATCCATTTGTACAAAAAAGATGAGGTGAAGATGTGATTCCATGTGCTCCAATGAAAGCAGAGTTTAATCTTACTTCCAATCTTTATAACACCAGGCTACCCAAGGCAGACTACAAAAGTTAAGGTGAATCCATCAGTAAAGAGGATATCCTCACTGAAATGTGGCCATATATTACTGTACTGTATAGAACAGTGTAAAAAAATGAACATAAAATATACAGCCTTTACTAGTGATGTTTCCACCAGCTACAATAATGTTTAAAAAGTTTTAGTGATATTCAATTTTATTTCATGATATTTATGCCTACACTAGTAAGAAGGCCCATTTCTGAGGCCAATGAAATGTGCGCTAGCAAGGCGCTTTCATTACCATCCCCCTACCCTTGCTGCTGGACTTACCCTCCGTGCTTGAGGGTGGTCGTGGGCGCGCCTCACCGCGCCCCGAGACGTAGAGAGTGGCTGGCTGGCTCCCTTGCTGCGTGTGACCTACAGCCTGCCTGCCTCACACTCCCTCCGTTCGTCCTCACGTAGATCGATGCATGCCCCGCCCTCGCATCAAACCTGATGATGTCGAGGGCGCAGCGATGCGATTGGTGAAGTGTCATTGGTCCGCCCTCGATGTCATCACATTTGACGCGAGGGCAGGGCAAATAGTAATGGGGATAAATTCCAATCTCTGCCACCTCACAAACCGGAAGTTGCAGCTTCATTAGAACGTTGAGGTAGCGAATTATGTGCGGAAGGGGCGTGGCTGCGGGGGCGGGTCTATGTAAGAGTGAGTGGTGCCTGAGTGACAGTGAGTGGTGAGAGCTTAAGTGCAGGGCTGTACTACTACTACTACTCATTTCTATAGCGCTACTAGACGTACGCAGCGCTGTACACTTGGAACATAAAGAGACAGTCCCTACTCGACAGAGCTTACAATCTAATTAGGACAGACAAACAGGACAAATAAGAAGCTCCAGTGTTTCCCTGCCACAGAGTGAGCTTCAGAATGTTTGAGGTGAGAATTATTTATATAGATATAGGAATCTTTCAGCTACAATAATTTTTTAAGTAGTTTTAGTGATATTCAATTTTATTTCATGATATTTATATCTACATATGGAAAGCTTTCAAGTAAATTAAAAGCTGTTGAGTAAAAAAAAAAAACAACAAAAGGCACTGGGCAGAAAAAGGGGGCAGGCTGGGAGAATGGGAGCGTCAAGAGAGAAAGGATATGTTGAACAGTGGGGGGAGGAGGGCGCCAACTGATAGTTTGCAGGGGGGCGCCACAGACCATAGCAAGGCCCTGTTTTTTATTTGAAGGCTTCCAATATGAAGATATAAATATCATGAAATAAAAAATTAATATCACTAAAACAGCTTCAAAAATTATTGTAGCTGGTGGAAACAGCACTAATAAAGGCTGTATTTTGAGCTCATTTTTCTACACTGTTCTATACAATACAGTAATACATGGCCAAATTTCAGTGACAATATCCTCTTTCTTGATGGGTTCACCTTAGCTGTTGTTGTAATCTGCCTTGGGAAGCCTGGTGTTACAAATATTGGAAGTAAAATTAAACTCTCCTTTCATTGAGACACATGGAATCACATCTTCACCTCATCTCTTTTCTAAATGGATTATTCTGTTGTACACATGTTTCAGGGACAAGTGGATTTCATAAGTCAAAATAATAAAACTAAGTATTTTCTTTCATGCAGATCTCTCATTTGTTTAAACATAACTAAATGAGCTTATAAGCCCCTAATGCAGTCCATTGGGTTTCTTATATTTTGTCTTGTGATGACTTATACTGTAACAAAACTGGAAATACAGTGAGACAGAATAATAGAATTCAGTAACATCCAAAATGTATTTTTTGTTTTAATCATCTTTATCCAAAGCACAACATTTTGGTTGATAAGGTTCATGGAGAACAAGAAAAAAAACAGTGAACCGTACAAGGCACAATAAAAACTTCTACTGAACTCATGATGACTCATTTCCCCTCCACCAGATTTGTTCCTGTCTTTCAGCTCCAACTCTTTCACTGTTGCTTTCCCTTAGCCATCATTATTCCCAGGATGCATCTATGTACATTATTCAATACCTCTTACAAATAGTAATAATAAACAATATCAAATGAATCCCTATAATATATCACTAATTTCACAAAACAAAAGGAGCAAGTTCCCACAAACCATCCCTCTCTCCTGATCTATGCACATTAAATAAAGATTCTAAATGCTCCCAGGTTTCAACCTAATTCATGTTTGATGTAGGATATAAATGTCATAAATAAGCATGATAGAGATCAGCTGTCTGTTTCGTTGGTTCATAAGGCCATTTGGACATTTTATCCTTCTACAAGTACCTCTGCTCTACTGGCTAAACGAGAGGCAGGTTTGCAGAGGTCTTGGGCCTCTGTTGACATTAGTAGACTGGTTGCTAGCATAGGAGCCAACTTTTCAAAATGATTGGGGGTGCTGAATTTTTTATTTTTTTTTTTACAGGTGGTGCATTCCTCCCTCTCCCTTGACCCCCTCCCTCTCCCTCATCTCCCTTCCCTCATCCCCCCTCCGAGTTCCAGGCCCCCCTCCCTCCCTCCCAGTTCCAGTCCCTCCCAGTTCCAGGCCTCCCTCCCCCCCTCCCTTCGAATTCCAGGCCTCCCTCCTTCCCTCCCTTCTCTCTCCTTTCCCTCCCCCCTCCCTCTGAGTTCCAGGGCCCCTCCCTCCCTCCCAGTTCCAGGGTCCCCCTCCCTCCAAATTTTAAAAGTCATCTATCTTACCTCATCGAGGTTAGGGCAGCAGCAGCAGCAGTAAAAAGCATGCAGGCTCAGCTCGGTGCTTATTTATTTTCCCTTCTCTTTCTCTCAGCTCTGGTCTCACCCTTGCAGAAACAGGAAATGAGGGCAGGACCAGAGCTGAGAGAGAAAGAAGGGAAAACAACTAAGCACCGAGCTGAGCCTGCATGCTTTTTACTGCTGCTGCCCTAACCCCGATGAGGTAAAATAGATGACTTTTAAAATTCGGAAGGAGGGGACCTGGAACTCGAAGGGATGAGAGAGGGAGGGAACGAACTTCCGGTGGGTGAACGACATAGGCGGTCGGTGGCCCAACTGTTTGGGAAGGCTAAAGTGGGCAGGAAAGGGGGTGGGGTCAGGGATAGGACCTACTCCATAATTGCCTTACAACACGCAGAAAAAAAAGTAAAATGGGAGGGAAGGAAGATGCTGACCAAAGTGCAGAGATGCTAAGAGTAGTCTTTCCCAAACATTGAAGAGTACTACCTTAATTAGTGAGATTGAAGGCTAGTGAGTGAGGGTTTTCTTGCAGTGCATTCGGTGTATACAATTTGTCAAGATGGAGAAGAGATTGAGTCCTAAGGAAGGTACTGACAAGCAATAAACGCCTTCATGTGCATGTAAAAATGGATTTATATATCATGACATATCATAAGGATTACAGTAGGCAGTAGAACATTAATACACCTAATGGAAAACTAAAAAAGCTGGATTAGTACAGATCAATCCTACACAGAAACAGTACTAACAGAATACCCAGCCTTTTTCAAACACAGGTAGACCCTCAAGTATAGAATAAGTAACCACAAACTAAAAACAGAAATATGTAGACAAAAATTACACTGAACCCCCAAAGAAGCTACATTCTGCATATGGTGCAACAAAAGAAAAATAGGAACAGTGACACATGTCCCTCTGTACTATGCAAATATAAAAAGAGCAGATGTAAATTTCAAAAACTGTCATAGTCCAATTGCTGCATTATACATTAACAAAATGAAAACAGAAAATAAGATACTTTTTTTTACTAACTTATTATAGTTTTTAACTAGTTTTCAAAAGCCAAAAAACATATAATGTCTAGACCTAAAAGAAGAGGTTTTGGTCTCCGTAAGTTACCCTGTTTCCCCGAAAGTAAGACATCCCCCAAAAATAAGACCTAGTAGAGGTTTTGCTGCAATTGGTAAATATAAGGCCTCCCCTGAAAGTAAGACCTAGCAAATTTTTGTTTGAAAGCAGGGCCGCCGAGAGCCGGACAAGGCCGCCCCCCCCCCCACCTGAGGTCACCGGGCCCCCCCTCCACCCACCCTCCGTCGCTCCCAGAACTAACCTTAAACACCTCCTTTCACCTTCGCAGCAAGCAGCAGCAGGGCAGACCTCTCCTTCCTTCCGTACCCCGCTCTCGCGGACGTTACGTCAGGCGAGGGCGGGACACGGAAGGAAGGAGTGGCCTGCCCTACTGCTGCTTGCTGTGAAGGTGAAAGGAGGCGTTTAAGGTTAGTTCCGGGAGCAACGGAGGGCGGGTAGGCCAGCCCCGATCCAACCCCGATGTTTCCACGAAAAATAAGACAGCCCCTGAAAATAAGACCTAGCGCATTTTGGGGGGCAAAAATTAATATAAGACAGTGTCTTATTTTCGGGAAAACACGGTAGTCAAAAAATGTATTTAGTCCAATAAAAAGATGTCAGCTTATTTTCCTTTTTGTCTTTTATTTGCGTTTATTGTTTTTGTTACATTTGTACCCCGCGCTTTTCCACTCATGGACTAACACAGCCACCATATTATTTCATCCTAAATTAAAAGTAAAATTATTTTTTTTACCTTTGCTGTCTGGTCACTTAATTTTTTTTTTTAATGTGATGGCCCCAGTCTCTGGTTCCTGCTTTCCTGTCTTCTTTTAACTCTTTCCAAGGGTCTCCTTTTTTTCTCTTCTGTCTTCTTCACCTCCTCCACTACATCCAACTCCAGGTTCCATTCAGCTTTCTTCCATTTTTTTCTGCCTGTCCATTCTGATTTCATTCATGTTATCCAGACTTTAATCTCCCTTTCTTTTTACTGCATCTACATACAGCTTTCCATTTCTTTCCCCTACTCTGGCCCTCCCATTCTTCTTCCCCTTACTCCCCAGTCTTTCACTAACTCTTTCCTCTCTCCCCTTCCATCCAGCATCTTCTCTCTTTACTCCTGCAATCCAGCATCTTCTCTCTCTCCCTTCCCCTACAACCATCCAGCCTCTCCTTTTATGTCTCTCCCCCCGCCAACCAGCAATTCCTCTCCTGTCTTTCTCTCTCTCCCCCGTTAATCAGCATCCTCTTTTGTCTCTCTCTCCTCCCCCCCTGCTAGCTAGCATTTCCTCTCTTGTATCCATCTCCCCATCCAGTATCTCCACTGCACCTCACGTGGTCCGCGCTAATAAACATCCCTCCCGTAACTTGTATTTATCCCATCCCCTCTCTTTCTGCACCTTTCATCCACCCACCTTTCAGCACAATATCTCTCCCGCTTGGTCTGCGCGAATAAACATGCATGGCAGAGGTGCGGGACCGTGGCTCTCTGCCTGCCGCTACTGCTTCCTGAGCTGTTCTTGCTGCCTCTGAGGTTAACTTCCAGGTCGGGCAGGCAGAGAGCCACAGTCCCGCATCTCTGCCATGCATGTTTATTCGTGCAGACCAAGCAGGAGAGATATTGTGCTGAAAGGTGGGTGGATGAAAGGGGGAGATAGAGATGGGATAAGCCAGGATAGGAGGGGCAGTGGGGTCTGGGAAAGATTGCAGTTGGGGCTGGGGAGGTTTAGCCTCCCAAACTTCCGGTGGGTGAATTATTGGGGGTGCTCGAGCACCCACAGCACCCATGGAGTCGGCGCCTATGGTTGCTAGGATTACAACTTTGGTTGTAGCAGAGAATCTGCGTGAATACCAATTTAGGGTACTTTATCGGGCCTTTATCCCTCAAACACAATTTTTCAATATGGGTGGCACTGACACTTCCATTTGTCATAAATGTAATCAACAACCTAAATCCTTTTTCACACCTTTTGGGTGTGCCCCAAGATTCAATTTTTTTGGTCCAAGGTAGTCCAATATTTAGAATGCCTTTTGGGGTCCCCAATACCATTATCAGAAAAAGGTCTTTTGTTGGATAAATATGAGGTGTTTTTGTTGCACAGCTTGGATGGTCATCTGCTCATCTGCAAGGTGGCTGGGTAAAATGATTATTTTAAAGGTTTGGACTGTTCCTGACCTTCCTTCGTTTTGGAATTAGCATAATTATGTTGATGGAGAAGCAGTGGGTGGGGGGTGTCTTTAAAACATAAAAAGCAGTTCTTATCTGTGTGGGGTCCTTATATACATTCCATTTCTCCCTGAGCCCGTGGTCTGATTTTGAATACTTTGTAATTTTGTATGAATTTTTTTTATGTAAAGGGGGGGTGGAGGGTTAGGGTGTTGAATTCATTTTGGGACAGATGTTTTTTTTGTCTTTCCATAGTAACATAGTAAATGACAGCAGATAAAGACCTGAATGGTTCATCCAATCTGCCCAACAAGATAAATTCATTTTACATGGTATGTAATACTTTATATGTATATCCGAGTTTGATTTGTCCCTGCTTTTCCTCAGGGCACAGACCGTAGAAGTCTGCCCTGCACTGGTTTTTATTCTCCAAATACTGGCGTCGCCACCCAATGTCCACTAAGATTCCATAGATCCATTCCTTCTAAACAGGATTCCTTTGTGTTTATCCCACGCATGTTTGAATTCCATTACCATTTTCATCTCCACCACCTTCCACGGGAGGGCATTCCACATATCCACCACTCTCTCCGTGAAAAAATACTTCCTGACATTACTCCTGAGTCTGGCCCCCTGCAACCTCAATTCATGTCCTCTAGTTCTACCCCTTCCTGTCTCCGGAAAAGGTTTATATGCGGATTAATACCTTTCAAATATTTGAACATCTGTATCATGTCACCCCTGTTCCTCCAATGTATACTTGTGCTAACAAACACAAAGCTCCTCTGTGTTGTTGCTTGATTGATATATCATTGTTCCCAATGCTGCTTGACTTGTTTTGTTGTTTCTTGTTCGTCTACTGACTACACTAATAAGAACATAAGAATAAGAACATAAGAATAGCCATACTGGGTCAGACCAATGGTCTATCTAGCACAGTACCCTGCTTCCAACAGTGGCCAATCTCACAAGTTCATGGCGGAAGCCCAATTAGTAGCAGCATCCCATGCTACCAATCCTGGGGCAAACAGCGGTTGAGGTTGATATCAGCCGCTCACATCTACAACAGACTTTCAGAAAACAGAATTCATTTATTTTTCGCTGTATTCACCAGAAGATATGTCTCCTTATATCACTGATATATTTGAAATTTTGGTGAACTGAATGTGACTATGCAAGGAACGAAATGCTAACATAATTCAGCTTAATAAAGAACATAAGTTGCTATACTGGGACAGACCGAAGGTCATTAAGCCCAGCAGCCTGTTTCCAACAGTGGCCAATCCAGGTCACAAGTACCTGGCAACATCCCAAAACAGTACAATACACTTTATGCTACTTATCCTAGAAATAAGCACTAGATTTTCCCAAGTCCATCTTAATAATGGCTTATGGACTTTTCTTTAAGGAAGTTATACAAACCATTTTTAAAAGCTAACTGCTTTTACTACATTTTCTGGCAACAAATTCTGAAGTTTAATTTGCGTGAAGAAAGATTTTCTCTGATTTGTTTTAAATTTACTACTTAGTAGCTTCATCAAGTGCCCCCCTAGTCCTAGCATTTTTGGAAAAAGTAAATAAATGAATCACATCTACCCGTTTGTAGGGGTATTTTCCTGCTACCTCGCCTTTGCTGGTCTGAGGCCTGCTAAGCCTGAGCCATCTTTTACCAACTAATATGGATTCTACAGCCTGTGCCCTGAATACACCTGAAACCATCAGAAACCAGCTTTCTAGAAAGGAAAATTACTGCTTGGCAAACCCATGACGACTTCATCCAAGGACACATTGTTTACTTAAAGCTAGCCCTTGGTTATCTCCTGGGAGGCACAGAGGAGCTTACCTCACAGAGACAAAAGTCTCCAGTTGGAAGTTTGCTACCATCAGGTTTGTGACTGATAACAGTAGCTTTGCTAATAACAAGGCCTCTCTTCATGAACGTGAATTCTGCTGGACAAAAGTATACAGTTTGTGATTGGTCCATAGGCATCATCTGAGCAAGAGGAATGACAAAGTTGGACTGAGGGAAGAAAGAAGGGAGAAGAACAGAAGACTTGTTGGCAGAAAGATCTCTCTCAGACTAATTAGAGAGACTGATTTTCTAAACACACCAGTGAACTTAATTCCTTGTGATAAAGCTGACAAGGTCAGTTCTGCTACAGCTCTGAGGCCTTACCCGAAAGACTGTGTAATCAGTATACAGAATAAAGACTTTGGATTTTATTCCTGGACCGAGACATACTCGTAGAGAATTCTGCTACAGTCTCAACGGAGGAATCCGATTCTTCACCCCATTGGAAGTCAGCAAAACAGACTCTGCAGGGTAAGAGGAAGCCGGATTTATTACCTATAGTTAAGGGTATAGTTAGTCTAAAGTTTTTGTCTGTGAAGAACTGGTTTGTCTCAGGATTTCTGGTCAGTAGGATAACTCACTGCTAAGAGTGTGTAATCTACTTAGGATATCTATATTTTTTAGTAGTGTAATCACTCATACATATAATTTTTAATATCTACTATCATTTATCTGTTTGGTAATAATTAGTACATTTGATTTGTAGTACACAAGTATATTTTTATAACTTGCTTTAAATTTTTGCCATAATATTATCTTTATATCTATAATAATTAATATATTTTCATTTTGGCATTGTCCTTTCATTGGTAGCCAGCCTGGCAGGAACCTAAGGGCCAAATAAGTACACATTCCTTTGCAAACGAGTCCACAATAATTACTATTGTGTGATTATCTGACATAGAAGTAACTACACGTTCCACTCCACTCATTTTATAGACCTCTATTATATCTCCCCTCATCCATCTTTTGTCCAAGCTGAACAGCCCTAGCCGCTTTAGCCTTTCCTCATAGGGAAGTCGCCCCATCCCCTTTATCATTTTTGTCACCCTTCTCTGTACCTTTTCTAATTCCACTATATCTTTTTTGAGATGCAGTAACCAGAACTGCACACAGTATTTGAGGTCAGATTGCACCATGGAACAACACAAGGGCATTATAACGTCCTCATTTTTGTTTTCCATTCCTTTCCTAATAACACCTAACATTCTATTAGCTTTCTTAGCCACTGCCGCAAACTGAGCAGACGGTTTCAATGTATCATCAACGTTGACACCTAATGTGGAACCTTGCATCACGAAGCTATAGTTTGGGTTCCTCTTTCCCACATGCATCACTTTGCACTTGCTCACATTAAACATCATCTGCCATTAAGATGCCCAGTCTCCCAGTCTCGTAAGGTTCTCTTGCAATTTTTCACAATCTTCTTGCGATTTAACAACTTTCAATAACTTTGTGTTGTCAACAAATGTAATTACCTCACTAGTTACTCCCATCTCTAAAAAGCAGCGGTCCCAGCACAGACCCCTGGGAAACCCCACTATCTATCATTCTTCATTGACAATACTAACCATTTAAACCTACTCTCTGTTTTCTCATTTTTAACCAGTTTTTAATCCACAATAGGACACAACTTCCTATTCCATGACTCTCCAATTTCCTCTGGAGTCTTTCATGAGGTACTTTGTCAAATGCCTTTTGAAAATCCACATATACAATATCAACTGGCTCACCCCTTCAGAGAAATGTAATAGATTGGTGAAGCAAGATTTCCCTTCACTAAATTCATGTTGGTTTGTCTCATTAATCCATGCCTATGAAAATGCTCTGTAATTTTGTTCATTATAATAGTCTCTACCATTTTGCCCAGCACCGACATCAGGATTACCGGTCTATAATTTCCTGGATCACCTCTGGAACCCTTTTTAAAATCAGTGTTACACTGGCCACAGTCCAATCTTCCGGTACCATGCTTGATTTTAAAGATAAATTATATATTATTATTAATAATTCTGCAAGTTAATTTTTCAAGTCTATCAGTACCCTGGGATGAACACTATCCGATCCAGGCGAATTGCTACTCTTCAATTTGTCAAATTGCCCCATTATATCTTCCAGGTTTACAAAGATTTGATTCAGTTTCTCTGACTCGTCAGCTATGAATACCATTTCTGGCACCAGTATCTCTCCCAAATCTTCCTCGGTGAAGACAAAAGCAAAAAATTAATTTAATCTCTCCACTATGGCTTTGTCTTCCTGAGTGCCTTTTTTATCCCTCGGTCATCTAGCGGTCCAACTGATTCTTTTGCCGGCTTCTTGCTTCTAATATACCTAAAAAAGTTTTTACTATGTGTTTTAGGCTCCTTTTTTAAAGTATGGTATAATATGTAATTTATTTAGTGTTTGCTTCTCAGAAACTAAATTAAATGTAATTAAAATTCTAATGAAAAAACTAATCTACTATAAATGAAGAGTTGACCTTGGGGAGGGTAAATGGAAATGAAGACTGAACTAGGCCCTGCTTTGCCTTCTAGAGTCTATCTTAATTCAAGTTTTAAAACTATGGGGAAAAGGGTATAGAGACTAGTTAATAAAGTTTACTTCTCTCTTTTTTTTATTCTGTGTTTATCAATAAACTACAATTCCTTATTTAAACCCAATCTTTAAGTTACCAGGCACAGAGCAAAATAATGTCACTTACCCAGAGAAATATCCTCTCAGAATTTCTCAGAAATAAAGTTAAGTGGTACCTTTCCTCTCTATATAGTTTGGATTTTAAGGGAACTGCTTCAAACAGACCCTTTGACAACCCCCCCCCAAAAAACAAACACGTCCTTTATGGATGACCTTGCCCTCCCCCCCCCCCCCCCCGCGGAGGATGGCGGGAGGCGGAGCTGGGGAGAAATAGAGAAAGGAAGAGAGGAAGGGAGGGGGGCCGGGGCAGCCCTATGTTTTGATTTTTAATGCAGGGGGAAGCGGGGAGCAGCGGGGATCTCGGGCGGGGGGGGCAAGGCCGTCCATACAGGACGCTCCTGACGAGCGCCTTTGCCCCCTCCCAATCCTTTTTTTTTCCTTTTATTTTAATGCAGGGGGAGCGGGGAGCAGCGGTGACCTCGGGTGTCAATAAAGGACGCTCCAGACGAGCGTTTTTGCCCCCTTCGCAATTTTTTTTTTTTGTTTTTACATTTAACTTTTTAGCCGGGCAGCCCCAACGACAGGTACAGACCTCTCGTTAGCTTTCCGGTAATTTTCCAATGTTTTGGGCAAGCAGAAAACTTTAGTGCATCCCATTTCAATAGGGTTTCTACACGAATTGCTCATCTGCATTCTGTTTTCGTTAGCTGCTAGCATCGTCGGAAAATGGCCTTTAATGCACGCCACAGTTAAAAATGTGTTCGTTAAAGGGTCGTTTTGTTTAGTGCATCTGGGCCCCAGTGATCAGACTGCCCTTAGTAACCTTTGCAACTATTCTACTGACTCACACCTTAATTGACCTAATTCGGGTCAATAGCAGTGCTACCTCTCCAGCAGGCAAAGACCAGAAAATAACTTTCTTTTAGGACAAAGTTTCAGCCTTGCTACTATCCTTTTTAATATTCTTGGCTGTTAAGTTTCTACCTGTAGAAAAAGTTTCCATTTAAAACTATGGGGAAAAGGGTTGTATGCTATGGAAACTAGTTAATAATGCTTGCACCTCTCTCTCTCTTTTTTTTTTTTAATCTTTTATAAGATTGAACTAGGCCCTGCTGTGCCTGCTCTCTGTTAATGCTGTTGCAGAAAAATCAAGTTTTGAAACTATGGGGTAAAAGGTATGGAGACTAGTTAATAAAGTTTACTTTTTTTTTTTAATTCTGTATCTATCAAAAACCTACTATTCTTCTTTTAAACCCAATCTTTAAGTTAGCAAGTACAGAGCAAAATAATGTCACTTACCCAGAGAAATGAACTTTCTTCTGAGAAAAGAGGAAAATGGGACCTTTCCTCTCTATATCGTTTGGATTCTATGGAAACTGCTTCAAACAAACCCTTTGAAGCTAACCCAGTAATCAGATTGCCCTTAGTAACAGATTTAAACATGAAATGAGTTTCAAAAATAGTGATTTGGATTTTTTTTTTTTTTTTGCAAAAAACAGTCCATCTTGCTGCTTTGTGCTATTTTTTTTTTTTTTTTTACCTTTTCTGCTTTGATTTTCTGCTTTGAAAATGAGCCCCATACTGTCCACAATTTATTCAGGAGTACCCTATGCTCTACTGCACTGCATAACAGACTAATCAATAGCAAAAGTTAGCAACAGCTTCATGGGTATATTTCTTAGAACTGCCTCTGACATCTAAAAGCCCTAAAACAATCTGGGTCCGTATTCAGCTGCTGGTGGTCAGTGTTTCTTTAAACACAGACCACTGCTGTCAAAATTAGATGTGGATGCTCAATACCAGGCCACATACAAGAACTAACAATGAATATCCCGGTCACTGGTGAACTCAGAAGTTATATGGGTGCCTGCTACTATTTGTGTGCCAGTATCCGCATAGTTAACTGGGCAAAGATAGGGCTCCATAAAGCATAGTTCTATCTGCCTGGTTAGCTAAGTGAGCACATGCAAGTACAAGACTGGGATATTGGGCATGTGGGAAAGAGGAACCCAAGTTATAGCTATGTGATGCAAGGTTCCACATTAGGAATCATCACACAGGAAAAGGATCTAGGTGTCATCATTGATGATACGTTGAAACTCTCTGCTCAGTGTGTAGTGGCAGCTAAGAAAGCAAAATGTTAGGCATTTTTCTTATAAAAATATGTGTTAGAGAATTTTGAGATCTACAAGTCAACAACAGTAGTGTCAAAATGTAAATTATCAATCTAGAACCGAATCAGCTTCTAAGCAACCAAGAGAATTTCTCTAAGGTTCATGATCTACATCAGACCCTAAACTGCTTAATTTGCTCAAGCCCCAGTTTCATACTTTAAAATAACATCATTTTCTGCAGTGAAAAGGCAGCACTAGCTTCGGGAAACGCAGACTACTGAGGTCATCACCCGCTCAAATTCAAATCTTGTTGCTCTCCTGAGGCGTCGCATTCCTACATCAGACCCTAACTGCTGCACCTACTCAAGCCCCAGTTTCATCCTGGAGGCTCCACAATAACATCATTTTCTGTAATATAGAGGCAGCACTAGCATTGGGAGACACCAACTGACATCATCGCCCGCTCAAATTCAAATCTTGCTGCTCTCCTGAGGCATCGTGCTGAAGGGGAATGCCAGATGGGCATGCACCGCCCCATTGTGCGCAACTTCAGGAGCAACTCCAGAAGCAAACTCAGGTGATCTCTATGCAACATTCTAGAGAATTAAACCCTAAGACACTGTAATACAGTAAACTTGCTGTACCATGATGTTGTCTGAAAAATCTATAGTTATTATACTTTATAATTTGATCATCTTACTCAGACATCAGCCTGGTGCACTAGAAGAACCCCTTGATTTTTCTAGACACCGACCTAGGTGGTCCAATCACGAGACTGCTGATTCAACAGAAATGCAGGTTATTATCAACTCTAGTTTCCATACATGGTAATCAAAGGATATGGGTCATTTCTCCAATTGGAATAGAAAGACAACCCATATTATCAAACATAAATTGCTGAATGTTCAATGTGTAGGTGAAAATGAGGGGGAATATTCACCAATTCCAGTCAGCTATACAAATACAGTTTCAGTTATCAAAAAAAATTATTAGTGATTGGATTACTGAACAGCAGCTAGGACTGCTACTTATCAATGAAACCTGGTTACATTCCCAGGATGATCCAGCAATTAATGACCTCTGCCCACCAGATTACAAAATTTCACATCTCACTAAAACAAAGAAAAGAGAGAAGCAGTAGCAATTCTCTACAAATCTTTCTTCAAACAGGAACTAATAGTAGAATATCTATCCCCTCCCTCAAAATCTTAGCATGTAAAATCTCTGAAGTATCCCTATCTAATCAATTGTGTATCATACTATTCTATTGCCCGCCTGGCAGATGGAATAATGCTCAAGATGATATCCTAGATTCCAATGATAAAGGGGATGGAATCCTCCCATATTAGGAAAGGCTAAACAGGTTAGGGCTCTTCAGCTTGGAAAAGAAATGGCTGAGGGGAGATACGATTAAGGTCTATAAAATCCGGAGTGGTTTAGAACGGGCAGAAGTAAATCAATTTTCATTCTTTCAAAAAGTACAAAGACCAGGGGAGACTCAATGAAATTACATGGAAATACGTTTTTTTTTCAATAAACTTTATTGTAAGCTCTTTTGAGCAGGGATTGTCTCTTTGTATCAGGTGTTCAGCGCTGCGTGCGTCTGGTAGCGCTATACAAATGCTAATAATAATTGCCAACTTTTACCCCAGATCACACAACTCCAATTTCTAAATTTCCTCCCCCCCTATTTTGTTTTACATGGAAATACTTTCAAAACAATTAGGAGGAAATCTTTTTTTCACTGAATGAATACTTAAGCTCTGGAACTCGCTGAGAGGTGGTAACAATAGTTAGCGTATCTGGGTTTTAAAAAGGTTTGGACAAGTTCCTGGAGGAAAAGTCCATAGTCTGTTATTGAGATGGACAAGGGGGAAGCCACTTCTTGCCCTGGGATTTGTAGCATGGAATGTTGCTACTAATTGGGTTTCTCAACAAAAAATGTATAAGGGAACAACTGTCACTACTCAACAGGAAAATTAAAAAAAAAAAAAGGAAGTAACAAACCTGAACAACTTTGGTGAGAAACATAAGGCTATGTCACCAAAAAAGCCCAACACCACTTAAAAAGGAAAAACCAGATAGGAAGCATCATAAGGCAAATCAAATCGGCTATGTGATCTCCTATAGCACAAAGCTATTCCAGATCTGCAGCACTTCATATATATTAATCATTTACCTCCTATACTGGATTGAATCCTTTAAATTATTTAATTTTTAATTTTAATTGCTTTTGTATAAATTTCAGAATAATGAAATGTACTTATAGCGCTATAGAAATGATAAGTAGTAGTACTTATTGTTCAACTGAATTGGAATCAATTAATTTAGAGGGAGGAAAAGACATCAGATGCTCGGCTTGCTGTCTGTATTACAACCTAAACAGCCATGCAAACATCCTTATAGGTCAGAAAAACCTCCTCTAATTATTTTTGAAATTTTGTGTATTTGTAATTAATTCTTTATTAACCAATCACGTTAGTTGCTTGCATGTTGTTGTTAACATCAAGTCAATCATTCTCAATTCAAATCTTAGGACTTGAAGAGCACTTATCTTCTTTCAAAGAAGCCCATCTCTTGCTTATTCGATTTGCTCAACAGAGTGCCTCCATTTCACAATGTGCTTCTTCAGGAGCTAAACCGTCAGCTTTGCTTTCCTGAAATCCTGATAGACTGTCTTCTCCGCTGAATTCTGTTGCTAACATCAAGTCAATAATTCTCAATTCAAATCTTAGGCCTTGAAAAGCACTTATCTTGTTTCAGAGAAGTCCGTCTCTTGCTTATTCAGAGCGCCTCCGTTTCACAATGTGCTTCTTCAGGAGCTAAACAGTCAGCTTTGCTTTCTTGAAATCCTGATAGAATTAATCGTTGGATCAGGCAGGTTTTGTGAAGTTAGCCCACTGTTGAATAACTTACACTGGCTAAGATTAATCAAATTCAATTTAAAATAGCCTGTATTAACTATAAATGTGTTTATGGTGTTAACTCAGTTATGGTAGAAAAGTTGCTTATATTCCCAACCACAGACGGCATTCTAAGGAGTTCTAAAAATCTGTCTCTCTATATCCCTTCTGTAAAAAACATGCGATTGAAGTCTATTTGGGTACATTCTTTTGCCTTCCAAGGCAAAACAATATGGCATAGTCTACCTACAACAGTTTGTTTAACTTTTTGAAAGGTCTTAAAAACGTATTTGTTCGTTTCTTAATGTTATGATTTACAAAAATTATTTAGCTGGGATACTTTGCAGCCCATTGCATGCAGCAGACTTCTTAATAAAACGTAATTTACCAACACTGGGTAATTTTGGTGTACACCCTAACGATGGTGTCATTTCACAGCACGGGGGGGGGGGGGGGGGGGAATCAGTTGGGAATAGGGGATTTATGGGCGGTTGGGTGGGTAGGAATTCATTAATGGAGTTAATCCATTGCTGTTGCTCTTGGAATGAATGTTCTGGTTTTGCATTGTATTGGTAGTCATTGGATTGCCTCCACTGTTATTGTTGTTGTATATTCAATAAATATGATTTTTAAACATAAAATTACTTAGATGGATTTTTTTAAAATTAAGATTAGATTGATTTTAATGTAATTCTATCCGGTTGGGATATCTCTTTGTTCTGTGATCCTCTTTGAATCGCAAGTTAAAAGCGTAACAGAAACTGAAAAATAGAACAGAATAGAACAGAACATGTAGATGATTAGAAAGAGCAAGGAGCAAAAATAGCAGAGGAAAGTTATAAAGGCATATAAACTGGCTATTAAAAAAGCAAAATAAACCACTATAAAACTAGTTACATAGGGAAGGCCATATGTCCAGAAAACGATTATATATGTTAGCTATTAAAGGCCCTGTTTATTAAGGCGCACTAATGTTTTTAGAATGCGCTAAATTTTAGACACCCATATATTTCAATGGGAGTCTCTAGCATTAGCACGCGCTAATTTTTAGCCCAAGCTAAAACACTTGCATGCCTACATCATGGCTTAGTAAACAGGGCCTTAAGTATCCAAGAATTACAAATCAAAAATGAAATCTACTCCATCAACCGTAGAGTTAGCAAACTATTTTGAACAAAAGATCAACATCAAGAAAGGCTTACCCAAACCCAAAATTAATCTCTCTGACTTCTTAGGAAATTAAAAACCTTTACCAATGAGATTGAAGCAGATAGAATATTGTCCAGTTTTACTCCACACTTGACATCAGAGGTAACATTTTAAACATAAATATTCCTCGTCCCACTGTATTCTAGGCATCTGCCCTAGTTACATCCTAAAAAAAGCCCCAGAAACATTCATAAAGCTCCTTCAAAAGTACATATCCTACCTTTGTTTTCTCATTGTATGTTTCCTGAATTGAACAGCAACATCATGCTTACTACAATCCCTAAAAATACAGCTGCTAAAATAAATATGTCAAATTATAGACCTGTGGCCTCCATCCCCTCCTAGTAAAAGTAATGGAAGGCACTGTGATAAATCAAATGAGATTATCTTTCAAATTTTCTATACTTCAGAAATCATAATATGATTTCAGACCACTTTATAGTACAGAGAGAGTAAAGGAGTAGCCTAAAGCAGTGGTTCCCAAACCTGGTCCTGGAGCCACCCCAGCCAGTCAGGTTTTCAACATACCCACAATGAATATTCATGAGAGAGATTAGAATGCATTGCCTCCACTGAATGTAAATCTATTTCATGAATATTCATTTGAATATTCATTATGGATATACTGAAAACCTGACTGGCTGGGGTGCCTCCAGGACCAGGTTTGGGAACCACTGGCCTAATGGTTAGTGCAGTGGCCTGATAACCTGGGGAACTGGGTTTGATTCCCATTACAGCTCCTTGTGGTTCTGGAGAAGTCACTCAACCCTCCATTGCACCAGGTACAAAATGAGCACCTGTATATAATATGTAAACCACTTTGATTACAACCACAGAAAGGTGGTATATCAAATCCCATCCCCCTTTCCCCCAACAGCCCTTGTGGCAGAGTTTAAAAGATTAATATAGTGTTGGAAAAAAGATCGTTGTGCTTCAGTTCGATATGTCCAGTGCCTTTGATGTCATTGATCATGACATACTACTCAAACTATTAGACAATATCGGCATCTGCGGTGAAGTTGTTAAATGGTTTAGAGGATTCCTAAAATCTAGATCTTATCCGGTGAAAATGTCAGGTTCTACATCTCCTCCACAGTCTCCAAACTGTGGGGTTCCGCAGAGTTCTCCAATCTACCAATCTTGTTCAACATCATGATAGCTCCACTGGGGAAGCAGTTGGAAGAAGAGAACTTTAATTCATATATCTAGGCAGACAATGTAACCAGATACATTCTTTTTGAAAATCAAATCAAAGAAATATTACATATTATCACGAAAGGTCTATATGCAATCCTCCAACAAGGACAAAACTAAATTTCTAAAATTTACCAATCCATTCTCCCCCACCTTACACAATAATTTCACATCAACCAAATCACCTACCTGTTAGAATCCAAACTGAAAATATTAGGCATTACAATAGATCAACACCTAACTTTTGAAGATTAAGTAACTTTAGTAACAACAAAGGTTTGTAGAACTCTATCAAAACTAAGTAGAATAAGACTATATTTTCCAACTGAAACTTTTCGATCCCTTGTGCAAGCATTGGTACTCTCCCAGATTGATTACTGTAACACAATTTATGCTGGAAGAAAAGAAAGGTTAACCAAGAAATCACAAACACCACAAAATACAGCTGCTAGATTGATATTCAAAGTTTCTAGATTCAAAAGGGCATCTCCACTATTAATCAGACTACACTGGCTCCCAGTAAAGGTGAAGTTTATTTTCAAAATCTGTACCTTTATATATAAAAATACTTCATGGAATAGCACCCGATTACAGTGCAATCTGTTTAAGTGCAAGGGTCTGGGACCAAAGAAATGCATGCAGCTAACCAGAGCGTGAACTTAACCGTTGTGACCCAAAGAAGCTTGACATCTGATAAACGTATGTACAGTACTGTTTATTATTATACGTACAGTATACAGTCTCAATTACCTGACATTAGGCTGGCTTGAAGTAATCAGTTATAGTCCTCTGTACACTCTTGGGTCTGTGACATCCAGTGGCCTCCAGATAGGCCCGCACGGTGTTCAGACTCTCCAGCGCTCTTGCAAATGTGACAGGAGGTTGTTGAATTTCATCAGCATGTGCCTCGCTGCTCATCTCTTCATCTGTTCCATCATCAGCCATTGTTGCCTGCATGTAGGAGCATATCTCAACATGTCTTCAGCTGTTTGTAGATCGTAATCAACAGCTACGTAGCGATGGAACTCCTCTTCAGTAAAACCGGCTGGGATGTCAATAACCTCTTCATCTGATGCGTTTGCAACAGCTGCACCTGTTTCGTCCCTCTCCACATCCTTAACAAAGCTTGCCCGCTTGTAGCAGTTCACAATGGTTGCCTGTGTAACATGATTCTAGGTTTCTTTCTGCAAATGTAGGGAATCCAACAGTGATAGATTACGAGCCAGTTCAACAGCACGTTTATCCTTCCCAGTCTGGTCATCCATAACGCTCATCAGATGACGTAGCACAAGAGCCCGATAAAGCGAATGCTACATACCTGTAGAAGGTATTCTCCGAGGACAGCAGGCTGATTGTTCTCACTGATGGGTGACGTCCACGGCAGCCCCTCCAATCGGAATCTTCACTAGCAAAAGCCTTTGCTAGCCCTCACGCGCCGATGCACACCGCGCATGCGCGGCCGTCTTCCCCGCCCGAACCGGATCGTGCCGGCCAGTCTCATATGTAGCAAGACAAGAGAAGGGAAGACACAACTCCAAAGGGGAGGCGGGCGGGTTTGTGAGAACAATCAGCCTGCTGTCCTCGGAGAATACCTTCTACAGGTATGTAGCATTCGCTTTCCCTCCTCTCCGAGGACAAGCAGGCTGCTTGTTCTCACTGATGGGGTATCCCTAGCCCCCGGCTCACTCAAAACAACAACCATGGTCAATTGGGCCTCGCAACGGTGAGACATAACTGAGATTGACCTAAAAATTTACCAACTAACTGAGAGTGCAGCCTGGAACAGAATAAACATGGGCCTAGGGGGGTGGAGTTGGATTCTAAACCCCGAACAGATTCTGAAGCACTGACTGCCCGAACCGACTGTTGCGTCGGGTATCCTGCTGCAGGCAGTAATGAGATGTGAATGTGTGGACAGATGACCACGTCGCAGCTTTGCAAATCTCTTCAACAGTGGCTGACTTCAAGTGGGCTACCGACGCTGCCATGGCTCTAACATTATGAGCCGTGACATGACCCTCAGAGCCAGCCCAGCCTGGGCGTAAGTGAAGGAAATGCAATCTGCTAGCCAATTGGATATGGTGCGTTTTCCTACAGCCACTCCCCTCCTGTTGGGATCAAAAGAAACAAACAATTGGGCGGCCTGTCTGTTGGGCTGTGTCCGCTCCAGATAGAAGGCCAATGCTCTCTTGCAGTCCAATGTGTGCAGCTGACGTTCAGCAGGGCAGGAATGAGGACGGGGAAAGAATGTTGGCAAGACAATTGACTGGTTCAGATGGAACTCCGACACAACCTTTGGCAAGAACTTAGGGTGAGTGCGGAGGACTACTCTGTTATGATGAAATTTGGTGTAAGGGGCCTGGGCTACCAGGGCCTGAAGCTCACTGACTCTACGAGCTGAAGTAACTGCCACCAAGAAAATGACCTTCCAGGTCAAGTACTTCAGATGGCAGGAATCCAGTGGCTCAAAAGGAGGTTTCATCAGCTGGGTGAGAATGACATTGAGATCCCATGACACTGTAGGAGGCTTGACAGGGGGCTTTGACAAAAGCAAACCTCTCATGAAGCGAACAACTAAAGGCTGTCCTGAGATCGGCTTACCTTCCACACGGTAATGGTATGCACTGATTGCACTAAGGTGAACCCTACAGAGTTGGTCTTGAGACCGGACTCAGACAAGTGCAGAAGGTATTCAAGCAGGGTCTGTGTAGGACAAGAGCGAGGATCTAGGGCCTTGCTGTCACACCAGACGGCAAACCTCCTCCATAAAAAGAAGTAACTCCTCTTAGTGGAATCTTTCCTGGAAGCAAGCAAGATGCGGAGACACCCTCTGACAGACCCAAAGAGTCAAAGTCTACGCTCTCAACATCCAGGCCGTGAGAGCCAGGGACCGGAGGTTGGGATGCAGAAGCGCCCCTTCGTCCTGCGTGATGAGGGTCGGAAAACACTCCAATCTCCACGGTTCTTCGGAGGACAACTCCAGAAGAAGAGGGAACCAGATCTGACGCGGCCAAAAGGGAGCAATCAGAATCATGGTGCCTCGGTCTTGCTTGAGTTTCAACAAAGTCTTCCCCACCAGAGGTATGGGGGGATAAGCATACAGCAGACCCTCCCCCCAGTCCAGGAGGAAGGCGTCCGATGCCAGTCTGCCGTGGGCCTGAAGCCTGGAACAGAACTGAGGGACTTTGTGGTTGGCTCGAGATGCGAAGAGATCTACCAAGGGGGTGCCCCACACCTGGAAGATCTGTCGCACTACCTGGGAACGGAGCGACCACTCGTGAGGTTGCATAATCCTGCTCAACCTGTCGGCCAGACTGTTGTTTACGCCTGCCAGATATGTGGCTTGGAGCACCATGCCATGACGGCGAGACCAGAGCCACATGCTGACGGCTTCCTGACACAGGGGGCGAGATCCGGTGCCCCCCTGCTTGTTGACGTAGTACAAGGCAACCTGGTTGTCTGTCTGAATTTGGATAATTTGGTGGGACAGCCGATCTCTGAAAGCCTTCAGAGCGTTCCAGATCGCTCGTAACTCCAGAAGATTGATCTGCAGATCGCGTTCCTGGAGGGACCAGTTTCCTTGGGTGTGAAGCCCATCGACATGAGCTCCCCATCCCAGGAGAGACGCATCCGTGGTCAGCACTTTTTGTGGCTGAGGAATTTGGAAGGGACGTCCCAGAGTCAAATTGGACCAAATCGTCCACCAATACAGGGATTTGAGAAAACTCGTGGACAGGTGGATCACGTCTTCTAGACCCCCAGCAGCCTGAAACCACTGGGAAGCTAGGGTCCATTGAGCAGATCTCATGTGAAGGCGGGCCATGGGAGTCACATGAACTGTGGAGGCCATGTGGCCCAGCAACCTCAACATCTGCCGAGCTGTGATCTGCTGGGACGCTCGCACCCGCGAGACGAGGGACAACAAATTGTTGGCTCTCGCCTCTGGGAGATAGGTGCGAGCCATCCGAGAATCCAGCAGAGCTCCTATGAATTCGAGTTTCTGCACTGGGAGAAGATGGGACTTTGGGTAATTTATCACAAACCCCAGTAGCTCCAGGAGGCGAATAGTCATCTGCATGGACTGCAGGGCTCCTGCCTCGGATGTGTTCTTCACCAGCCAATCATCGAGATATGGGAACACGTGTACCCCCAGTCTGCGAAGTGCCGTTGCTACTACAGCCAAGCACTTGGTGAACACCCTGGGCGCAGAGGCGAGCCCAAAGGGTAGCACACAGTACTGGAAGTGACGTGTGCCCAGCTGAAATCGCAGATACTGTCTGTGAGCTGGCAGTATCGGGATGTGAGTGTAGGCGTCCTTCAAGTCCAGAGAGCATAGCCAATCGTTTTCCTGAATCATGGGGAGAAGGGTGCCCAGGGAAAGCATCCTGAACTTTTCTTTGACCAGATATTTGTTCAGGGCCCTTAGGTCTAGGATGGGACGCATCCCCCCTGTTTTCTTTTCCACAAGGAAGTACCTGGAATAGAATCCCAGCCCTTCTTCCCCGGATGGCACGGGCTCGACCGTATTGGCGCTGAGAAGGGCGGAGAGTTCCTCTGCAAGTACCTGCTTGTGCTGGAAGCTGTAAGACTGAGCTCCCGGAGGACAATTTGGAGGTTTTGAGGCCAAATTGAGAGTGTATCCTTGCCGGACTATTTGGAGAACCCACTGATCGGAGGTTATGAGAGGCCACCTTTGGTGAAAAGCTTTCAACCTCCTTCCGACTGGTAGGTCGCCCGGCACTGACACTTGGATGTCAGCTATGCTCTGCTGGAGCCAGTCAAAAGCCCGTCCCTTGCTTTTGCTGGGGAGCCGCGGGGCCTTGCTGAGTCGCACGCTGCTGACGAGAGCGAGCGCGCTGGGGCTTAGCCTGGGCCGCAGGCTGTCGAGAAGGAGGATTGTACCTACGCTTGCCAGAAGAGTAGGGAACAGTCTTCCTTCCCCCGAAAAATCTTCTACCTGTAGAGGTAGAGGCTGAAGGCTGCCGGCGGGAGAACTTGTCGAATGCGGTGTCCCGCTGGTGGAGCTGCTCTACCACCTGTTCGACCTTTTCTCCAAAAATATTATCCGCACGGCAAGGCAAGTCCGCAATCCGCTGCTGGATTCTATTCTCCAGGTCGGAGGCACGCAGCCATGAGAGTCTGCGCATCACCACACCTTGAGCAGCGGCCCTGGACGCAACATCAAAGGTGTCATACACCCCTCTGGCCAGGAATTTTCTGCACGCCTTCAGCTGCCTGACCACCTCCTGAAAAGGCCTGGCTTGCTCAGGGGGGAGCTTGTCCACCAAGCCCGCCAACTGCCGCACATTGTTCCGCATATGTATGCTCGTGTAGAGCTGGTAGGACTGAATCTTGGCCACGAGCATAGAAGAATGGTAGGCCTTCCTCCCAAAGGAGTCCAAGGTTCTAGAGTCCTTGCCCGGGGGCGCCGAAGCATGTTCTCTAGAACTCTTGGCCTTCTTTAGGGCCAAATCCACAACTCCAGAGTCATGAGGCAACTGGGTGCGCATCAGCTCTGGGTCCCCATGGATCTGGTACTGGGACTCGATCTTCTTGGGAATGTGGGGATTAGTTAAAGGCTTGGTCCAGTTTGCCAGCAATGTCTTTTTGAGGACATGATGCATGGGTACTGTGGACGCTTCCTTAGGTGGAGAAGGATAGTCCAGGAGCTCAAACATTTCAGCCCTGGGCTCGTCCTCCACAACCACCGGGAAGGGGATGGCCATAGACATCTCCCGGACAAAGGAAGCGAAAGACAGGCTCTCAGGAAGAGAAAGCTGCCTTTCAGGAGGGAGTGGGATCGGAAGGAAGACCCTCAGACTCCTCGTCAGAGAAATATCTGATGTCTCCTTCGTCTTCCCACGAGGCCTCACCATCGGTGTCAGACACAAGTTCACGGACCTGTGTCTGCAGCCGTGCCCGACTCGACTCCGTGGAACCCCGGCCACGGTGGGACCGTCGAGAGGTAGACTCCCTCGCCCGCACCGGCGAAGCTCCCTCCGCCGATGTAGTCGGGGAGCCTTCCTGGGAGGCTACCGCAGTCGGTACCGCAAGCGGCACCGATGTCGGAGACCTCACCCCGGGCAAGGGGCCAGCCGGCGCCTCGCTCGACGGTACCAGTGGCGCAAGCACCCCCGGTACCGGAGGGGAAGGGCGCAACAGCTCTCCCAGGATCTCTGGGAGAACGGCCCAGAGGCTCTCGTGCAGAGCGGCTGTAGAAAAAGACATGGAAGCCGATGCAGGAGTCGATGTCAGAACCTGTTCCGGGCGTGGAGGCTGTTCCGGGCTGTCCAAAGGGGAGCGCATCGACACCTCTTGAACAGAGGGCGAGCGGTCCTCTCGGTGCCGATGCTTACTGGGTGCCGACTCCCTCGGCGACCCAGAGCTCTCGGTGCCGACACGGAAAGGGGACCGGTGACGATGCTTCTTCGATATCTTGGAGCGAAGCACGTCACCGGCGCTTCCCGGCACCGACGAGGAGGACGTAGAATCCAGCCGTCTCTTCCTCGGGGCCGAGGCCGAAGAGGGTCGGTCTCGGGGGGGCTGTACCGCAGGAACCCTCAGGGTAGGGGGAGACCCACCCGAAGGCTCACCGCCACCAGCAGGGGAATGGACAGCCCTCACTTGCACTCCAGACGAAGCACCACCGTCCGACGACATCAGCAGACGAGGAGGTCTCGATGCCACCGACACCGATGCAGCCTTCCGATGACGCCCCGATGCAGAGGGCCGATGCCTCGATGCATTCGGGGGCGAGGATGAAGGTCCAGGCGCCGACGACATCGAGGCAGTCGATACTCCCGGTGCCGATGCCGACGAAGAGCCCGAGAACAAGATGTTCCACTGGGCTAACCTCGCTACCTGAGTCCGCTTTTGTAAAAGGGAACACAGACTACAGGCCTGAGGGCGGTGCCCAGCCCCCAGACACTGAAGACACGACGCGTGCCTGTCAGTGAGCGAGATTACCCGGGCGCACTGGGTGCACTTCTTGAAGCCGCTGGAAGACTTCGATGTCATGGGCGGAAAAATCGCACCGGCGAGATCAAAACTCGAAATGGCGAAAATGGCACCACAAAAACAGAGAGAAGAAAACTTCGACCGAGGCCTAAGTAGGGCCTACCCCGACGACGAAAAAAAACTTACCGGGGCAAAAAACTCGAAGTACGGGGAGGGAGAAAACCAAGAGGCCTCCTCCCAACACCCTTTTTTTTTTTAAAGAACAAACTCGAAAACGACGCGCAAGGTCAACTTTTTGGGGCGCGAACGGCGAAACACGACCGTACCGAGCACGGACAAAAGAAGACTGGCCGGCACGAGACGGTTCGGGCGGGAAGACGGCCGCGCATGCGCGGTGCGCATCGGCGCGCGAGGGCTAGCAAAGGCTTTTGCTAGTGAAGATTCCGATTGGAGGGGCTGTCGTGGACGTCACCCATCAGTGAGAACAAGCAGCCTGCTTGTCCTCGGAGAATGTTATCTTAAAATTGGCTATTATGCCCTGATCCAGAGGTTGGATCAGAGAGGTAGTGTTTGGTGGCAGGAAGACCACCTTGACGTTAGACAGCCTGACATCATCCCTGTGTGCAGCACAGTTATCACAAAGCAGCAAAATCTGACGCTTTTGTGCCCGCATTCTAGTGTCTAACTTCTTTAGCCACTGCTTCCAAATTTCCCCAGTCATCCATGAATTTGCGTTAGCCTCGTATGACACAAGAAGTCGCTTAACTTTCTTGAAGCAATGGGGCTGTTTGCTCTTTCCAATGATGAGGGGTTCCAACTTCTCACTCCCATTTTTTATTTATTTATTTATTTTTGTTACATTTGTACCCCGCGCTTTCCCACTCATGGCAGGCTCAATGCGGCAATGGAGGGTTGAGTGACTTGCCCAGAGTCACAAGGAGCTGCCTGTGCCTGAAGTGGAAATCGAACTCAGTTCCTCAGTTCCCCAGAACCAAAGTCCATCACCCTAACCACTAGGCCACTCCTCCACTCGCCAGTAGAGACCATTTTCGTCAGCATTGAAAATGTCACGAGGTGCAAACTCGTTCAAGATGGCAGGAAGAACTGAAACAACCCAATTTTCAGCACCAAAGTCATCAGCGTCGTGTTTCTCACCATGCTGTTTCTGGAATTTTATGCTGTTCCTCTCCTTCCATCTTTCCAACCATTCAACAGTGGCTTTGAATTCAGTCACTCCAAGACTTTCTGCTATCTGGTTAGCTTTCTCCATAAGCAGTGGACCACTGACAGGAAACTGTCTGCTCCTGACTTGAAAAAACCATCGAAGAAGAGCATCTTCTACCTCCTCAGCTTTTCCCGCTCGTTTTCGTTTCCGTTGTGGATTTGTATTGTTTTGCCAGTCTTCCAGAAGCTGGTCTTTCTGCTTCAAGACACGTGAAATTTGATTGGGATTGACACCATATTCTTTAGCAATAGATGCTTGACTTTGTTTGTTTTCTAATTTTTTAAGAACTTCTATTCGTTCAGCCAGTGTTAAAGTCTTACAGTTCTGCCGCAATGATGACCTCAGTGTACACCCTAACAACATTCTTTCGCTTATTCTGCCTGTGGCAGTTAAAGAGGCAGTAAATTTGAAATCTGATTGGTTGTCACGTGCCAATCGGCTTCCATATTACATGCGCGCGCTTATGTGGAGTCTTTCCTGCAGAGGAGCGGTCTTGAACCATGCATATAAGTGAATCTTGCACTTATCAGTGGTGCGCTAAAACGAAGTTTGTCCCCATAGAAATTGATGGCACCAAAAATGGGACAGAAATACGGCATGCAGGTAAACAGAGCATGCTCTTATCCGACGTGCACTTAAATGGAGTGCACTGTATAGGCAAAATTTGATAGACCTCCTAGCACAAAATGCTACCTTAGGCGCCAGAGACTCTCTCATTCTTCATTTCCCTAACTTGAAGAATATCAGGTACAAATCTATATTTACCTGCAGTTTTTCATATTTGGGCACAAAAAACTTAGATTGTAAGCCCCCTAAGGTGCAGAGAAAGTATTTGTATATAATGTGTACAGCGCTGTGTACGTCTAGTCGCGCTATAGAAATGATTAGTAGTAGTAGTAGAAGCCTCTTCCAACAGAAATAAGACAATGATAACTACCTGTCTTTCCACAAATCCCTACAAACTTTCTTGTTCATAAAGTTTCTATCTCAAGATATCAAATAATTTTAACAATTCCACTGACCATCATAACACTGCACTAGTTGTAAAATTGTTCCTACTGTTTTGCAATCCTCCTTAAATCCCGTTCATTATAATACAACTTTTCTAATGTAAATAAGCCACATTGAACTGAAAATTATTTTTGGATAATGTGGGATACAAAAAACAATAAATAAATAATAAATAACAGCCAATCATTTGAACTGTTCTGATTTCTTTTCATCACTGTATTGATGTGGCCAGAGAATCTCAAATGTGGTTCCAGTTGTAGTGTATTTATATGATGCTACTGACTTCATTCAGTCTGGGACAGCTTCTGTTTAAACTTATGGATGAGTAAGTCTGTACCCTTTAAAGGTTCCTCTGCCCCCTAAATGTCTTATGCCCATCTAGTTTAGTAAAATGTTCTGGCAAACTTGTAAAATTAGATATTGATGCACTAATAAATTGTTATCAAAAACAATTTATCAGTGCATCATTATCTAATGCTATTCTGCCTGGGATATGTAAGCATGCATTAATTTTTCCATACCTAAAAAACCTTGGCATCTCAGCTTGGATAATTTATTGCGGGCCTGCCATTCCCCCTTTCTGGCAAAACTAATAGGGTAGGTATTATTGTGCAGCTAATAATTTGTTTCCTTATCAATTAGATTTTCAAAGAGGTTATAGTACTAAATCAAATTATCACTGGCTGATGATTTAAGGGTGGGCCTAGATCTAGAAGCAGATTTTGTACCAACTGTACTGGATTTGATAAGTGCCTAAAACAACATACATCACAAGATTATGCTTGCCAGAGTACAGGGCGTTGGTGGCTGAGACATCCAGCAGTTTCAGAGTTTTCTCTCTGAACACATTATGGCAGTCTCATAAGGGCAAAACATTATTTTTAAAAAAAGAGCCATTGAACCGAGCTTCCTGTCTCTGACAGTGGTCAATCCAGGCTGCAAACGCCCAGAAGATCACAAATAGTACATCTGCTTCCCATACGGGCCCTTTTACTAAGCCATGGTAGGGCTACTGCATGGGTAGTGTGCGCCAACTCGGCCCTACTGCTGGGATAGTCTGGATGCCCACCAGTAGTTCCAAAGTTTGAACACCTAGTTTCACATGGTAAAAAATAAGTTTAAATTTTCTACTGCGGGGGTTGTTCCTGGCGGAAATCAGCAACATGGCCACATTGTTGTGAGCTGCCTGATTACTGCACAAATAGTACTTGAGCTCTTACCGCCTTCTAAATAGGTGGCGGTAAGGGCTCAGGCAGTCAATAGTCGTGCACTAACTTTAATATTAGCACATGGACATTTACTGCACCATTTTAAAAAAAGGCCTTTTTCCCACCACGGTAAATAATGGCGCAGAATGCGCCAAAACTAGAACAGGCCACCTTTTACCACAGCTTAGTAAAAGAGACCCATAGCAGAAATTTTATGGACTTTTCCTCCAGAAACATGTTCTTCTTTTGACTCCTGATATACTGGTCACCTTGACCACATCCTCCAGCAACAGATTTCCACAGCTTAATTATGTGCTGCATGCAAAGAAACACTGGTCATTAGTTTCAAGTAATATCCTCTTGTTTTTGTGTTGTTTGATAGCAAAGTTATTTAACCTATTTAGCCATTCCACAGCTCTCAATTTTATGAACTTTTATCACATCTCCTATCAGTAATCTTTTCTCCAAGCTGAAAAATACTAACTTGTTTAGCCTCTCTTTATAAAGGAGATGTTCCATCTCCTTTATCATTTTTGTTGTCCTTCTTTGAACCTTTTCTAGTTGCACTATATCCTTTTTGAGATGGGGCAACCAGAACTGTAATACTCAAGGTGTAGACTATTAATTGTATCCGTATTTGCTAAGTAATAAAAATTGCTTTTCTCATAGGTGGCCTTGGTCTTTTATCACTCCAAATTGTGGGTGGCTGGTACAAAATAATTTGGGGTGGTGGTAAAAAGAGTAGAATAATACATTTTTGTGACCCCAACGTGATTCAAACACGCAGCTTGTTTATAATTTCCATCAAAAATTGTATATATGTTATTTTGAAGCATCCCTCTTGTTTCTGAAATAATATGGTGAAAGAGAAGGTCATTTAAACCAATTAGGGACAAACTATGCAGTCACCTGGAAAGACACTGTCTTTGTTCTGGGGCAGTATAAAACATTTTCTTTCAAGGTACACAAACCAGCTTATTTTCGAAAGAGAGAGATGCCCATATTTCGACCCAAATCGGGAGATGGGTGTCTTTCTCCCATGGGTGCCCAAATCGGTATAATCGAAAGCCGATTTTGGGCGTCTCCAACTGCAATCTGTCACGGGAACGGACAAATTTGACAGGGGAGTGTCGGAGGCGTGGTGAAGGCTGGACTGGGGCGTGTTTATCGGCCGAGGAGAGATGGGCGCCCTCAGCCGATAATCAAAAAAAGAAGGGCGCCAGAAGCGAGAATTTGTGTCACTTTTTCTGGACCCTTTTTTCTCACGAACAAGTCCCCAAAAAGTGCCCCAACTGCCCAGATAACCACCGGAGGGAATCGGGGATGACCTCCCCTGACTCCCCCAGTGGTCACTAAACCCCTCCCACCAAAAAAAAAAAAGAACTTTAAAAACTATTTTTTTCCAGCCTCTATGCCAGCCTCAAATGTCATACCCAGCTCAATCACAGCAGTATGCAGGTCCCTGGAGCAGTTGTAAGTGGGTGCAGTGGACTTCACACAGGTGGACCCAGGCCCATCCCCCCCTACCTGTTACACTTGTGCTGGTAAATGGGAGCGCTCCAAACCGCCCCCAAAACCCACTGTACCCACATCTAGGTGCCCCTCTTCAGCCATAAGTGCTATGGTAATGGTGTAGAGTTGTGGGCAGTGGGTTTTGGGGGGGATTTGGGGGGCTCAGCACCCAAGGGAAGGGAGCTGACCAAATGCCTTGGATTTGTTTTTGAGCTGGGCGCCTTCGGTTTCCATTATCGCTGAAAAACGAAACCGCCCGGCTCAAATCCACCCAAATCCGATGCGTTTGCCCGGAACAAACCGTATTATCGAAAAAAAAGATTGATGCCCATTTTTTTTCGAAAATACGGTCTGGCCCGCCCCTTCATGTACCGTCCTCGGAGATAGACGCCCCTGGATATGGGCGTTTGCGTTCGATTATGCCCCTCAAAATATCTTAATCTAAACATTCATCTAGATTTACTTTTGCTGTGGGGTAATTTCTCTGGAATCTCAGTTACCTGAGGTACAGTGACACAGATATATATATTTATCATAAGTGATGAACTAAACAGATTATTGAGTAAATCAGGAGACAAAAGTTACCAGGACTGTGTTAAATCCTGTGTTGATGAATCTCACTTGCAAAATACAGCTGATTATTTATTTATTTATTTTCTTGCATTTGTATCCCACATTTTCCCACCTATTTGCAGGCTCAGTGTGGCTTACAATATGATATGAATAATGGAGATACAATTTGTTACAACTTGGTTATGGATTACATTGTGCAGAGTTATGCGAGACAATCGAAGTATCGTTAAGGAATATAACAATGGAACAAACATTGAAACATTGGAAGGAGACAACGGGAAGCTTAAAAGGCAATGTTAAGACACGAAGACATATGGTTTACATATTTCTGTGAGTAAAGGTATGAGTGATGTGAGATTACGGGGGATGAGAGTTCAGAAGTGGATGTATGATGCATTAATGAACAGTGAGTGTGGACTTTATGTGTTTTGGCTCTTTCCGTAAATTTTTTCAAAAAGATGGGTCTTCAATAATTTGCGGAAGGAGGCTTGCTCGTAGATCGTTCTTAAGTTGCACGGCAGTGTATTCCAAAACTGCGTGCTCATGTGAGAAAAGGTTGACGCATGTAGCGTCTTGTATTTCAAGCCTTTGCAATTAGGGAAGTGGAGGTTGAGGAAAGTTCGAGATGATCTGTTAGCGTTTCTGGGTGGTAAGTCTATTAACTCAGACATGTAGGCTGGGGCTTCGCCGTGAATGATTTTGTGGACTAATGTGCATACTTTAAAAGTGACGCGTTCCTTGAGTGGAAGCCAGTGTAGTTTCTCTCGTAAGGGTTTTCCACTTTCATATTTTGGTTTTCCGAAGATGAGTCTGGCTGCTGTATTCTGGGCTGTTTGAAGTTTCCTCAGTATTTGCTCTTTGCAACCTGCGTATAGTGAGTTGCAGTAATCCAGATGGCTGAGTACGAGGGATTGCACTAGACTGCGAAAGACGGATCTTGGGAAGAATGGTCTTATCCTTTTCAGTTTCCACATGCAGTAGAACATCTTTTTAGTTGTGTTGTTTGCGTGAGTTTCGAGTGTTAGGTGGCGGTCGATAGTGACCCCAAGGATTTTTAGCGTTTCTGAGATTGGAAGGTTTAGGTTTGGTGTGTTTATAGCGGTAAATTCATTCATGTTGTATTGAGAGGTATCAGGCATTGAGTTTTTTCTGCATTTAATTTCAGACAAAATGCATCTGCCCATGTGTTCATGATGTGTAGACTTTGATTGATTTCGTTGAAGATTTCTTTGATGTCTTGCTTGAAAGGGATGTATATTGTTACATCATCGGCGTATATATATGGGTTGAGGTTATGGTTTGATAGGAGTTTTGCCAAAGGGATCATCATTAAGTTGAAAATGGTTGGTGAGAGGGGTGATCCTTGTGGTACTCCACATTCAGGTGTCCATACCTTAGATGTGGTTGAATTTGATGTGACTTGATATGAACGCTGGGTTAGGAACCCCTTGAACCAGTTCAGGTCATTTCCTCCAATGCCAAAGTATTCAAGTATGTGTAATAGGATTCCGTGGTCAACCATATCGAAGGCACTTGACATGTCAAATTGTAGGAGGAGTATATTGCTGCCAGTTGCAATTATTTGTTTAAATTTAGTCATAAGGGTGACTAATACTGTTTCTGTGCTATGATTCGACCGGAATCCTGATTGGGCATCATGCAGTATTGAGTGTTTGTTTAGATAGTTTGTGAGTTGTTTAGTTACCATTCCTTCGGTTATTTTGGTTGTTAGTGGTATGGATGCTACTGGCCTGTAATTGGTTATTTCGCTCGTGCTTTTCTTTGTATCTTTAGGAATTGGGGTGAGTAAGATTTTTCCTTTTTCTTTTGGGAAAAGTCCGTTTTGTAGCATGAAGTTTACATGGTTCGTTAGGTCTATTATAAATTGTTGAGGAGCAGATTTCATGAGGTTATTTGGGCATATGTCTAGTTTGCAGTGGGATTTGGCATATCTTTTGAGAGTTTCAGAGATGAGGTCTTCTGATAGTAGTTCGAATTCGGTCCAGGTTCTGTCTGCTGGGTGTGTTCCTTCTTCTGGATCTAGACAATCTAGAAGTGTGGCATATTCAATAGGGCTAGCGGGTATTTTGAGTCGTAGTTGTATAATTTTCTCCTTGAAGTATTTCGCAAGGTTGTCAACATCTGGTATGTCTTTGCTGTTGTTTGTAACTGGTGTGGTGTCTAACAGTTTGTTCACAAGGTTGAAGAGTTTATGTGTGTCTTTGTAGTTTGGTCCTATTATTGTTTTGTAATGTAGTCTTTTGGTCTGTTTTATGGTATACTAGTAAAAAAGGCCTGTTTCTGACACAAATGAAACGGGCGCTAGCAAGGTTTTCCTCGGAGTGTGTATGTTTGGGAGAGTGTATGTAAGAGTGACTGTGTGTGTGAGAGAGAGAGTGAAAGTGTGAGTGTGTGTGTGTGTGTGTGTGAGAGAGTGAGTCTGGGTGTGAGTGTGTCTGTCAGAGTGTGTGTGTGAGAATGAGTGTGTGTGCAAGTGCGTATGTGAGACACAGTGTGTGTGTGTGTGTGTGTGTGTGTGTGCAAGAGTGTGTGTGAGACACAGATTCTCTGTGAGAGTGATTGTATGAGACCAAGCGAGTGTGTGAGTGACTGTGTGACACATAGAGAGTGAATGTGATACAGTGTGAGACAGAGTGTGTGAGAGTGAGAGTCAGAAAGACATTGTATGTGAGAGAGTGTGTGTGTGTGTGAGAGATACTTCCCTTCCTCTCTCTCTCTGGTGTCAGTTCCCCCCCCCCTCTCTCTGTTGTCTGAGATTCCCGCCACTGCACCCAAGCAATTGGTGTGCTAGAGGAGGGGGAGAGAGAGAGTGTGTGTGTGTTGGGGGTGGGGGGGGGGGGTTCAGCTTGGAAGAAGAGGGGTGCGGGGGGTTCAGGAAGCGCTACCAGATGTGAGTGAGAGAGTGAGTGTGTGTGTGTGGGGGGGGGGGGGGGGGTTCAGGAAGCGATGCCAGATGACAGAGTGTGTGAGTGTGGGGGGGGGGAGGGCAGGGGGTTCAGGAGCCAGATGAGAGAGAGAGAGAGTGAGTGAGTGTGTGTGTGTATGGGGTTTCAGGAAGCGCTGCCAGATGAGAGAGAGTGAGTGTGTGTGTGTGTGGGGGGGGGGGGGGGGGTTCAGGAAGTGCTGCCAGTTGAGAGAGAGAGTGAGTGAGTGTGTGTGTGTGTATGGGGTTTCATGAAGTGCTGCCAGATGAGAGAGAGGGTGTGTGTGTTGTGTGGGTATGTTGGGGGGGGGGGGGGGTTCAGCTTGGAAGAAGAGGGGTGTGGGGGTTCTGGAAGTGGTGCCAGATGAGTGAGTGAGTGTGTATGTGGGGGGGGGGGCGGTTTATTAAGCATTGCCAGATGAGAGTGAGTGTGTGTGTTTGGGGCGTGGGTTCAGGAAGCACTGGCAGAAGAGTGAGAGTGTGTGGCTGTGTGTGTGTGGGGGGGAGGGGGGTCAGGAACTGCTGCCAGATTAGTGAGTGATAGTGAGTAAAAAAGCCAACCAATTAAAGTTCAAAGCAACACCTTGTTTCACCGAACTGAAAAGAAAACGTCAAGCTAAGCAAGAGCGCTTCTTCGACTCATTGCGGAAAACCCTGTGCTTCGTTCGCACGTCTGCCAACAGGAAAGGTGCTTAACAGTTGCCCGTTTCCCACTAACCTCCAAACCCCACTCCTCCTCCTAAGTCTTTGAACCACAGCAAATCCCGATCGTAGGAAATGGACAAAAAAAATGATAATGGCTGTAAACTTCGCAATGAAACTAAAAGCTATATTAACATGCAGGCAGGAATTCGAGAGAGAGAGAGAGAGACACTGACACCCTCCCCCCCCCCCACCCCCCCCCCCCCCCCCCCCCCCCCCCCCCGTAGTAAGTCCGCATGTGCGTGACAGTCTAATAATAATGAGCGGCTCGGGTACACCTCGATTCCCCACAGTCCCGCTAGGAGTCCGGGCGGCAGAGCTGCAAGATCACCTGCAAAAGCGAAAGTTCCCCCTGAGCCTCTCGGGGGAAAGAGCTGGGTTACTTCTCAGCGCCACACAGTTTAAAAACCAGCAGCAATCTAGGGTGTGAGAGAGTTTGTCCGTTTTTTTTTTTTTTGGGTGGGGGTTTCAGGGACGTGGTGTGGGTTTGTGATGAAGGGGGTTGCGGGTGTGCGGCTGGTTTTTTCCAGCCAGTGTTCAGCGATTCGTAGGCAGGCTCCGCGTGTTTCCCTACTCCTTTCCCTGCCTCGGTCGCTGATTGGTACTGGCTGGCTCGCGGGTAAGCCTAGCAGCTGGGCGGCACCTTCTTCTGGGCTGCCACGTCCCAGATGTTGAGGGGCTGTTTACCGTGTCTGCTTAGTGCTTGTCATGTGGTCAACAAATTTTCACACATACCCATAGGTTAAGGTGGTCGTCTGCTTTTCTTCCTGGACAGATAATCAGCCGTTCGGTCCTCTGTTCTATGTGTTGCTCATTTAATGAGTCGTTCTGCTGGTGAGTGCTCCTCCCTTCTTACCTTGTTGTTGTCTCTGATAGGTCCTTGTAACGTCGCGTTTCGTTGCCTGGTAACGTCTTCAATCCCTTCCTTCAGTTCACTGTAACTTTTCTGCCCTCACGTCATAACGTTTGACGTGAGGGCGGGGCAGAGACGTGGCTGGCTGGCTTCACCACCATGAATCCACGAACCCTTCAGGGAGTGTTTGAGTGACTTCAGAACGTTGTCTTCAGAACGTTCACGGTGAGTTTTATTATATTAGATTTATATTTTCTCCGAAGTAATTTCCAGGCGTTTAGTGTTTGTTCGTCTCTCTTTTTGTTCCATACGCGTTCTAGTTTTCTGACTTGTGTTTTAAGTTTTTCCAGCTCTTCGGTGAACCATGGATTTGCTTTTTTCCTGTGTGATGTTCTGGTTTGGATTGGGGCGATTTTGTCTAATGTTGTTGTACATAAATCGTCCCATTCTTGGAGGAATTGGATGGTGTCAGCATTTGTTGACCATTCGTTCTGGTAGATCTGTTGCCAGAATGTTGTGGGGTCTATTTTTCCTCTCGTTGTGTATGTTGTTCGCTCATGTTTATTGATTGTGTTTATGTGTGTTTTTCGCCAGCAGAGAGAGACATTTGCTTTATGGTGGTCTGACCATAATGTAGGTGTCCATCTTGTGTCAGTGAGTATGATAGTTGAGTCCGGTTCGAATTTGTTTGTTATGATATCTAGCGTGTGCCCTTTTTTGTGTGTAGATTGCGTGTTGGGTTGCTCAGGGATATTAGGGAGGAATAGAATACAAACACATGGGAACAATAAAACTGCATCACAAAGTGTTAAAGTATGTAGCATGTAGACATAACAGAAAAATATAAGCAGAAACCTTATAGTAAATCTCACAGTTAATGTAAAAGAATAAGGTAGATGAATCCGATTAAGACCCAGAAAACATTAACCCCGCTCACTTACCACGAACACCTCATTGTCCGGCAAAGTCCAGCCATGGTTAAACTGCAGGACGCTGTACTTGATAACTTATTATGCTTGCCTTTAATGGTTAGAAACAATCCCTTTAAAAAATGTGAGTTGTCTTATCTTATTATTATTTGTTAATTTGTATCCCACATTTTCCCACCTTTTGCAGGCTCAATGTGGCTTACATATAACCGTTAACGGCGTTAGCCGATTACGGTCTGAACAAATACATAGTATGAATGAATACATTGTGGTATAATGAGGTATATGTATGGTAGGAAACAGTAGGGGGGAACTTAGAGAGGGAAAGGGGGAAGAAGAGTCAGGTAATGTCCGTTACAGTCTTTGGTTGTATTGAGTCACAAGTGACCGGTATTTTTATGTTGTATCAGTGGGGTATGCTCTTCTGAACAGGTCTGTCTTTAGTGCTTTCTGAAAATGTAGGTGGTCGAGCATAGTTTTTACTGCTTTTGGCAATGCGTTCCATAGCTGTGGGCTTAGGTAGGAAAAGCTGGTTGCATAGGTGGATTTGAATTTGAGTCCTTTGCTGCTTGGGTAGTGGAGGTTTAGATATGATCGTGCAGATTTTGCGGTGTTTCTGGTTGGCAGGTCAATGAAGTCTGTCATGTATCCCGGTGCCTCACCGTAAATAATTTTATGAACAGCCGTGCAGATTTTGAAAGTGATGCGTTCTTTGATTGGTAGCCAGTGCAATTTTTCTCTGAGTGGTTTGGCACTGTCAAAACCTGTTTTTCCAAATATAAGCCTGGCTGCTGTGCTTTGGGCTTTCTGAAGTTTCTTTATGATTTGAACCTTGCATCCCGCATAGATTTCATTACAGTAATCTGCATGGCTTAATACCATGGACTGCACCAGGTTACGAAATATTTCCCTCGGGAAGAATGGTTTTATGCGTTTGAGTTTCCACATTGAGAAAAACATTTTCTTTATGGTGGATTTTGCTTGGGTTTCTAGTGATAGCTTACAGTCGATTGTTACTCCGAGAATATGGTAAAGAAAAATTAGCAGTAATTCAGCCTCCCCCTCACTCCTGTCGGTGGCATTGCGAATCTCCCCACACACACACCCCACCATGTAACTTTAAATTTCAACTCTCTTGCACACAACACTGGCACTACAACGTTACATGTTTGAGGTCTGCACCAGAGCGAACCCTCTGACCTATGCCACCCACGCAGCAATAGGAAGTTGAGTCAGAGGGGGGGGTGGGATGAGTCAGAAGGTGCTACTGAAACAGTGCCAGTGCTGTCTGCAAGAGAGTTGAGATTAAAGGTATACGGTGACAGTGAGGGCAACGGGCGGAGGGGGGGAAGATGGCATGTTGGGTCTGTGGGGGGGTGGGAAGCAGGGAGAAGGACATGCTGGCTGGGGAGGGGTGTGAGTGAGACAGGGAGAAGGGTTTGTGTGTCAGGAAGAAAGACCTGTTGGCTGGGAAGGGGGGTCAAATTTGGCTCTATCTACAAGGATTAACCAAACTTGAAAGTGTGCCCTGAAATATTAAAAAAAAAAGTTAAGAAGCACTGCAATGCAAATGTTAAGACAACAACAGAGAGAGAGAGATTCCATTTCATCAGAAATTGTGAAAAATATTTTTACTAAAATGTGTAATAAGCAATGCTATGGATGGATTCCAGGATGACATGAACATAACAACATCAACACAGACAGCAACAATGAAAAAGACATTTATGCGGAAGATGTCAGAATTGCTTAATTCCACTGTTTATTTGGTGATGCAGACAAGTCCAATTCTGAGGGATTCTAATGACTATACCATATATTGACAATAAGATTGAAAGAATTTAAATGCAAGGAAGATTATCAGTTGCTATAGGCCTAGCACGTTAGCCTGCCAGTAGTTATTAATTACTGCTATTCTGTGCTTGGTTGTTAAAAGAACATAAGAATAGCCGTACTGGGTCAGAACAATGGTCCATCTAGCCCAGTATCCTGCTTCCAAAAGTGCCAATCCAGGTCACAAGTACCTGAAATAAACCCAAATAGTAGCAACATTCCATGCTACCAATCCTGGGACAAGCAGTGGTTTTCCCCATGTCCATCTCAATAACAGATTATGGACTTTTCCTCCAGGAACTTGTCCAAACCTTTGTTAAACCCAGATACGCCAACCGTAGTTTCTACATCCTCCAGCAAAGAATTCTAGAACTTAACTATTCTGAGGGCTCCTTTTACACAGGGCCAGTGCTAGGGATTCTGGCACCCCCCCTGCAGACTATAAATCGGCACTTCCTACCCATACAGCATCTCCTCTTTCTCCTGTCTCCTCCCAACCCTCCCCTCGTCTAGCACCTTCTCTCTCCCCTTCCCTCAGTGACAGCAGCACAAACTCCTCCACTACCTGACAGCTGCCCGGCTTGCCAGTGCTTGTGCTCATCCCTGTCATTTTTCATTAGGATCTCCTTTCCGTTTTCTGACAAATGCACTTTTGGCTTTTACCGCCTCTTCCACCTGCACCTGCCTATCATTTAGCCTTTTTTTAATTTTTGATGCATGGGATACATTTTAACTGGACTTCCAAAATAGTCTTTTCAAATAATGCCCATGCAAACTTTGGGTCCTGGCAACCACTCTTGGTTTTTTTTGGGGGGGTTTATTTTGCTAAATAATTTCTTCATTTTGTCATAGACTCCCTTTTTAAAATTAAGGGCTACAGCAGTCATTTTTTTCAATGTCTTTGCTCCAGTGATGACAAATTTGATTCCTCTGTAATCATTGTTACCTAACAGCCTCACCACCACTATCCTTGCAGTAGATCCTGTGTTATCAGTTAAGGACTCGATCTAAAGTAAAGTACTTTCCACTCTGATTGGATCTTGGACCAACCGCTCCATAAAGCGGTCATTCATAGCATCTAAAAGCTTACTTCCCTGGCATGCCCCAATGAGACATCTACCCAGTGAATAGGATAATTAAATCTCCAATTATTATTAGGGCCGGTGCTAGGGTTTCTGGTGTCCTCCTGCAACCTATTAGTCGGCGCCTCTACCCATCCAGGGGTGGGATCACTATGGCTCCGCCCCTGCAGTAGTCACACCCACAGTAGACATACCCCTTTTACCAGCCAAGGCACATATAAACAGACATCGTTGAAAATATTACACCAGTATATGAGAAGAAAAATAACTTGTGTTTTTTTTTGTTTTCATTATAAATAATTTCTGTAAGCTGTTACAGCTCCAGTATACCCAAAATGACACAAACCAAATTAGCAGACAGACCAGGAATTAGGAGAACAGTCTTGCCAAACCTAAAACAATAAGTTATCAAAATCTCAGAACCGAACGAACAGATCCCTATTCAGACACTTGGCCTTGTAGTCATATATGCAAAACAGATATAGCCCCTCTTCGAAAAGTAACCTAGAAGATAGACTCTGCATACAGCACAATACCAGAAAAACAGAAAGAAACAAATTGCTATACACTGTAAAATAAGACAGCAGATGTAAATTCTCACAGTGGACATATTCCAAAAACTAAAATTAAAATAAAATGATTTTTTTCTACCTTTGTTGTCTGGTGACTTTGTTTTTCTGATCATGTTGGTCCCAGTCTCTGATTCTGCTGCTATCTGTTCTCTTTCCATTTATTTCTTTCCTTTCTTCTTCATTTCTTGCCCTACATCCATAAGTAAAAGCTGGGTCCTGCGCAGACTTGACTGGAGGAGGTATAGAGTGGATCCAGCTTCTGCCTATTTTCTCCATCCATGTGCAGTTTTTTTCCTCTCTTCCTTTTCCCTAATCTCCATCAGTATACATCTCCTTCCTCTCTCTTCCCTCCCCTCCATCCATATGCATCTTCCCTCTCATTGTTCTGATGGTATCTTACGCCTGCCCGGCTTCGACGCATTTACTCAAACTTGTCGGGTAAGTGCTGGAAGGGATGTGGCGAACTGGGAACAATGGGACATGTGTGGTGGTCCTGTGTTAAAATTTGTGCTTTTTGGAAAACCATTTCTTGTAGATTACAGAAGTGGCTGGGGCTTCCTATTCCATGGGCTCCAATATATTTCCTTTTTCCCAAAAAGGTACCGGGTTTAACCCTTTCTCAGGCTAACTTGGTTCGCCATGCTATGGGTGCGGCCCAGGTAGTGATTGCAGCTCACTGGAAGCAACAATCTATTCCCTCAATAACAAAGTGGCTCAATAAATTGGAGTATATTTGTGAGATGGAGCGTCTGTTGGCAGAGCATAGACATCGGAGACATGCTTGGGAAGCTACTTGGGAGCCATTTACAACATTGTTTTGCATAAATTTATGTTTTGATGGGATTTGGCGCCTCTTCTTTGGGAAGAATATTTTTAGTGGGCTTCATTGGGCTATTGGGGCGGGAAGTGGGGAAGGAGTTGGGGAAGGGGTAAGGGAAGTTAAATTTTCACAATTTTGAAAAATCTAAAAAGTTTTGAAGTTGAATTTGCATGCGTTATTATGTATGGGTCGGAGGGACTATTCGTTTCAAGCTTTGTTTGTATTGTATTGTTTGGTGGCATTTTGTACCTTGCTATGTATCCCTTTGACTATGCTTTGTAGCGCTATAAAAATGCTAAATAGTAGTAGTAGTAGACTATGCACTTAATAAAGACTTCTCATAAATTAAGAAATAAAAAACAGTTGAACATGCATGACAGTGATAAGATATTAAGAGGAAACCTTCCAAGTCAAAAACAGTTGAACAGGAAGCCTGACAAGACATGGCAAGATGTGCATCTGACAGGTTCCACAAAACAACAAAGACTAAAGTGGTCTCACATGACAGCAACAGACAGAAAGTGAGATGTATATGCAGTTAGCCTGATCAAAAGTTTTAGAAACCTAGGCTGGAGAAATGTTCCTGCGCCGAGCTGTGTTTGCGATGTTATCTATGTTATGAGGGCTTGGTATCCTGCTTGTCCTCAGAGAATGTTTTTTTTTTAATGTGTATTCACAAAACCTGCATAGAAGTTAAAGGGGATAATTTGGAATAAATTATTTTTGTACTCAGCTTTTATCATACCCTCTTCTACTCTGATATTCTAACTTCTGCATTTGGCCAGGGTCTCTTGAAGATACAAAATTCCTAGCAAGCACTACTGAGCAACTGTCAGCTTTCCTCCAGGGTCTAATTTAAAAGCTGCTCTGTCATTTTAAAGGTTAGATTCTTACCCTAGTGCCACCTGGTTAAAGTGAAGCCTATCAAAAGTTTGCCTGAGGCATGGATGTTATTTAAAAAGTACATTAGCTTTGCGCTAATATAGACATCAACAAAAAATATCTTCAATATAACATCTCACTACTTTCTCACAATGCTCTAAATAATGAGGAGAAAAAGGACCTCAGAAATTAAGCCTTCTCAAATACAATACTAGGTTAATTCATTTTTTTTTTCATTCATAGGTCCAGAAAATTCCTTGAAATATTCTTTACTCTTCTGTCAGCCTTCAACGCAGGCCATTGTCTTCCTTAAGGAACTACATCAGAGGCATGCATAATCACTGCTTACTATGCATCACTAATGTAGCATTCTCAACTCCGGAACAGTAGGAGCTGTGAGTGGCACAGTAGTGATATACAATCTATGCCAGCCAAGGGGAAGGGTGAAAGAATTCTAGAGAAGTAGTGTTTTCTAGTATGTATCCAATTTTACTTCTTGTGCATTAATGGTGTTCTACTTGTGCTTCTCAGTTAAAATGATCTCCTTCAAAGACACATTGCCCCAATTCAGACCTGTTAGAAGAAAAAACAGATGATCCAAATGCCAAAACTTGTTCGTCACATGCAGATACTGCCACAAGATCCTGCTAACATCGAGACAGCACAAGATGGCAAAGTCCCTTGGATGATCTTTCTCCAGAAAGGACGTAAGAAAAATAAGCTGATTGACATGAAATGATGAAATTACCTTGGGGGAAAAAAAGAAGGAACTATACGGATCATCATTCCAGACTCAGAAAAGTGAACGAATGGGTCCTGGCAGGACAACGCTTGACATTCCGAGACCCACCAGGCTAATGACCGCCTTCAGAGTGAGATCCTTCTGTAAAAGCTAAAACGGTGCGCGCTGCAAAGCCTTCAGCACCAAGTTAAAGTTCCACTCCAGACAGGGTTGCCAGAGCAGGGGTCTCAGACAACTAGCCCTTCACAAAAAACACTACATCTGGATGTGACGCCATGGAAGAATTTGAAGTGTGGCCCCTGTAGCAAGCAACAGCCGCAACCTGCACTCGAAGGGAGTTATAGGCTAGCCCATTCTGGGGACCTTATTGCAGAAAGGCTAACAACTGTGGCAGTGTCGCCCTAATCGGAGACAATGTCCAACTAGAGCACTATGCCTCAAAGGTGTAACAGACGCGAGCATACAAAGTGGTAGCAAAATACTTCCGCCCCTGCAGCAGCATCGTGATGACCACCTCTGGATAACCCTTCCTCCTCAAATTCAACCTTTAAAGAGTCAGGCCATAAGACCAAAGTGGGAGATCACCCCATTTTAATCAGACCCTGGCATAGAAGACCAGGAGATGGGGGAAGGCAAAGCGGTACATCACCAAGAGATGAATCAGGTCTGCATACTGCCTGGGCCAGTCTGGAGCCACCAGGACTAGCAGACTGCGATGGAGCAGGAACACTCTCTTGATCAGCGGCCATGGTGGAAATATGTACAGAAGGTCATCTAGGCCCTCCAAAACAAACTCTCTTCTGCGAATGAAACATCCTTGATGTTTTGCCATGCCACCATGAGATCCATTGCCAGAGCACCCCAAGTTTGTATGATGAGCTGGAATGTCTCAGATGACAGCTCCCATTCAACCTGGTCCAGCTGAGGAAATCCACCTGAACATTGAGGTGGCCCACTATGTGCACTGCAGGTGACCTTCCACCCAACGCAGAAGGAGGCTTGCTTCCACCCCAGAGGCCAAATATGAGTGCTTCCCTGCTGGCTGATGTAAGCTATTGCCATTGTGTTGTCTGAGAGCACCCGAACGGACTTGCCCATAGAGCTTTAGAAATAGCGCTGAGCTCCAACCGAGTGATCAGCCACCGTGTCTCAATCTGAGACCACAGCCCCTGGGAATACTGGTGAAGGCCATGTTCCGCCAGTCTGACAGACCGGCATCCATCACTACCACTATCCACGAAGAAGACGCCAAATGCATCCCTCTCCGCAAGTTGGCTGCAAGAAGCCACCAGCGGATGCTGCGTCTCGCTTGCACTGTCCAACGGAGACACATTTTGTACTCCTGTGACACTGACAACCACCGACTCAATAGCGACTGCTGCAATGGACTAAAGTATGCCTTCGCCCAAGGCACCACGTCCAGGGTCACCGACATAGACCCCAGCACTTGCACATAATCCCATATGTGGTGGCAAAGCATCAATAGCAGCCGTTGAAACATGTCCAGTCTTTGGTCTGGCAGAAACATCCAGCCTTGCACCATACCGAAACAGCCCCTCCCCCCCAAAGATACTCCAATGTCTGGGTCAGCGCAAGGCTCTTGGGAAAACTGATCACCCATTCCAGGGATTGCAAAAGCACAAATACCTTGGAAGTGGCAAGCCAACATTCCTGCACTGATGCCGCCCTGATCTACCAATCATCGAGGTAGGGGTGCACCCCAATCCCTTCCTTGCACAGAAGCGCTGCCACCGCTATCATCACTTTCAAAAATGTCTGAGGAGTAGTAGCCAAGCCAATGGGTAGAGCCCAAAATTGAAAATGGTGTCCCAGGACCGCAAAGTGACGACAACACTAACGCAGCAGCCAGACAAGGACTGTGTCTGAATTTAAGAAAGTGTGGGACAGGTACATGGGATCTCTTAGGAAAAGGAGGAGATAGTGATTGCTGTGGATGGGCAGACTGGATGGACCATTTGGCTCTTACCTGCTGTCATGTTTCTATGTTTCTTTGAGGTCAAGTGCCATAAGAAACTCCCCCGGCTGCACCGATTCCAGTACTGAGCAGAGTGTCTCCATGCAGAAACGTTTGACCTGCAAAAACTGATTCACTTTCTTGAGGTCCAGCACAGAACGATCAGAGCCTCCCTTCTTCAAGACCATGACATAAATGGAGTATCAGCCCTGCCTGATCTCGTCATATGGCACCAGGATTATGGCCTCCAGGTCTAGCAGCAACTGGAGTGTGGAAGCTACCACCACTCACTTCTAAGTAATGTTGCATGGGGATGCCAAGAAAAAATCTCTGATGGGAAAGGAGAACTCTAACTTGTAGCCTTCTCTGATAATCTCCAAGACCCACTAATTCGTGGTAACTCTGGCCCACTCTTCGTAAAAGAGAGACAGTCGACCTCCTATGCTGAGCTCTGAAGAGTGGACCAGCGCCCCATCATTGGGAAGACCTCGCTGAAGGAGCGAGTCAAGCTGCTGGGCCCGCAGCATGTTTGTCAGTCACAGAGGATGTACGTTGCTGATACTGGGGCCTCTGAAATGAACAGAAGAGCACCCCAGTCGATATCTCCTTGCATCCCAGAGGTGGAACCCCTGACCACAAGGGAGCTCTCGGCTTGTCCTCCGGCAACCACTGCATCTTAGAGTCCCCCAAATCCATAACCAGCTTTTCCAGATCCTTATCAAACAGCAGTGTGCCTCAAAAAAGGCAATTTGGTGAGTCGCTACTTGGAAGCTGCATCCACTGCCCAATGGCAAAGCTGCAACAAGCGCAGCCACTAATAGCCAAGGCTATCTGCTTAAATGTAGCATGTACCAAATCGTAGAGCGCGTCTGCAAAATACGAAAGACCCGACTCCATGTGGGGACAGGCCGCCAACAGGATATCACTGGCCTCGCTTTCCGACTCTTGTTGAAGCCAACTAAGACACATCCAAGCCGCATAAAAACTGCAAACTTCCTTCTACAGGGAAAGCACAGCAATCTCAAATGTGAGTTTCAGGGTAACCTCCAGCTTACGATCCTGAACATCTTTAAGTGCTAACTCCCTTCTACCAGGAGGGTGGTCTTCTTGGTCACCGCAGCCATCAAGGCATCTACCTTGGGGATGTGAAACTTCTCCAGGTGGTCAGCCACCACTGGATAAAGGCAAAATATCACCTAGCCACTTTCAGCCTTGCATTCAGGGTGGATAATTGTACCGTGATAAGTTCCTCAACTGCCTCTTGCGCCAGAAAGGCCGTAGCCGGTCACCTAGTCTCCGCCATCTGTGGATTCACCGTGGCGAAGGCCAGTGCCTCAGGATCCGCAATGCTGAGAGCCTCTAGCGCCCTAGAAATTAAGGAAGGCAATTCCTCCCTATGAATGATCTGCACTGCAATGGGATCATCAGGTTCCTCCTAGGCAATCTCACCCTCCCCCAGATCTTCAAACCAGGGTGTCTGTAGCATGCCCTTAGTCATGGCTGCCTCTGACAGGGAGGAGGGGTCCCATTGACTCCACCTCAGACATAGCCCCAAGACACCTCCTCTTCTGCGCAGGGCCAGGCTGTCAAGGCCTATAGACCAGCTCCGAACCTCCTAGAGACCCTACCTGAGACAGCAAGAGACTGGAGGGCTGAGTCTGCTGCCGATTCCTCTTTAGCACACAAGCCTGGTGAAGGAGTAAAAAATTCTGTGTTAAACAGCTCCACAGCCTCAGAAGCCCCAGGAAAACCTCCAGCAGCACCAGCAGTGGCAGAAGGTCTCCCCTCCAATGAAAGAGACTGTAAAACAGACAAGGCTGCAGCCAGGTGAACATGCGCCGCTTCGGCATTTACAAAGAGAGAGGAATTCACCAAAGACTCTTCAGCGCAGGAAGTTTCCTGCACGCCTGCCAAATCATTCTTGATCCCCACGAAGAGCCCCAAGCACAGAAACCTGACACTGCTCTTCTCTTTCTACAGCAGCGTTTAACAGCTTCCACAGCCATCCCGAGAGAGGAAGAAAAAAATAACTGCAACAGCCCAACTTCAATCAAGAATTTAAAGGCACATTCGCCCAGCCCCCCCCCCCCCCCCCCCCCCCCAAAGGAGTCTGGCCATTGAGTCAGGTCTCTGAACCGAGTGCCCCCCAGCTGACAAGAGCCAAGCAGATAACTCCCCCAAGCCGCTGAAGCCCTGCTTACCACTTAATTTCCTTTTTGTTTTGTTAACTGTGAGGAAGGAAACCAATAGCATAGGCAGACAAAGGCACTGGGAGCAAGGGTTAAGTGGGGTGAAGGAGGGACCCAGTACCACTAGGTATGCCCCCATAAAGCAGGAACCACACAGCCAAGTACCCCCTAAGCTCAACTGAACTAGGAAATCTACAACAGGAGACCCCCTACAGATGAATCCAGGAGCTGGTGAGAAACCGTCCACCACCTGCTGGCGATGAAGACAAAATGACTGAAATGGGAGCTGGCCATCCTATTACACTGAGTTCAGTTCAGTGTTTTCTATCTCCACCTGTAGGTAGATGGCCACATTCCACAAGTCTCTGGATTCATCTGCTGCTGACGTTAAGTTTGAACCTGAGGCAATAGAAAGTTAAATGACTTGTCCAAGGCCAGAAGAAATGTCTGGAATTTAAATTCTGGCTTCCTTAGTTCTCAGACCACTGCTCTAACCACTAAGCTACTTCTTCTCTCTTAATTATAAGGTTTGAAGGCTTGGTACTGCAGTGCCAAATATATTGTTCTCAACTTGAGGATTCTTTAGCGTTCTGCAAGACAGTGTTTGTTTATCTTAGAGCTTTCTTGGCTGAAGAGTAATATATTGGATCTTAATCTTGCCAAAATGAAGTTCCTTATGATTGTTCTCAGTTTATTTTTGCATGGCACATATCTTACCTGTGTGTCTCCGTATAAAGGGTCTTAGTGTGGATATGTATAAACATATTTTATGAATGCTTGGTATTTGTGACATTTGGTTTATTATCTGAAACTAATCCTAACCAATGATCCATTAAGAGAACTTGTTTAATTTCTGATAAATCTGGATTGAATATTAAAATTCCATTTTAATGGGCTTATCCTTCAGTTCATGCAGAATGATGCTGATGCTCATATGATCTCGGACAATCCTATTTTTGAGCATGGCACTGGCTTCCTATTCCATTCAAGAACCAATTTAAAGATTCTTTGTTTGATTTTCAGGTACTTACCTGTTACGGGTAGCTGGAAAACGTGGCCGAAAGTTGCAGCCTTACGCTCCAGCTCGTTTTCTCAAGTCAGAAAAATATTGGCAGCTTTATTAGTCTCCAAGTAATTACTGATTAGTCTATATCAGAATTGGAGGGGTTTTTTTTCTCAGTTAGTGCTTTTGTGTGGAATTACCCTTCTATGGAATTGTGCTTGGAGAACTTCTGCACATGATCAGTACAGAACAAAAACAAGCAGATCAGATGTACGCCAATCCAAATCTTTAATAAGGAATATACAACCTGAAGTGCCTGACACAGGCTGTGTTTCACCCATGCAAGGGCTGCATCAGGGGCTAAAAAGTAACTAATAGATATCAAATATAAATGATAAAAACATAAAACATATATACTTAAAATTAAATGAATAAATAGGGTGCCATGACATGCAAAATATAACATAAGCAGGTAAAATGTTGAAACGTAATATGACATGTATATCATATTAAATGAAATATCCTATACACTTCAAAAATATGACAGTAATTATTCCATGGTAAAAAAAAGACACCAAAGGTTTTTAGACATAAGTGACCTATTGATAGCAATCCAATAGCAAAACATGCAGTGCTTAGACAAAAAAAAGTGTCACTGTATAGAAAATCCTGTGGCAAAGCATAGCACACAACTACACCATCAGTAGAATTAAGATATCTTACCTAAGTGATGTTGACTAGGCACATCACCACCTTAATTAAACTAAAATGAACCAAAATAATAGCCAAATAAGTATTAAAAGAATAAAATAGACAAAACAACATGAAACCACAAGTGAAATCATTAAAAGAGGAATTAAAAAAGGAAAATGCTTACTGGCAAATCTTCCAAAATCCACACGATGGCAGCGTGCACCCACACAGACAGAACTGAGTATTGGCTTTGAAAAGCTGAGGCTAATTATATAACTGCGCAGAGTACAAAGGTCAAACCACCAGAATCACTAAAAAAATAAAAATTTAAGGAACCAAAAAATATATCTAAAGCTAAAATAAGCTCAAAACTATTAAAAAGAGCCAAATGAATATAAAAAAACATCTTGAAAAGGTCCTGAAACAATGCTTAAAAGTGTGAATGCAGGAGACAAACTGGTAATAAAATTAAACTGTCACAAAATATAAGAAAAGAAATAAAGTCAAAACAAAAATAAAATCACGTCGAATAACGTCAATGCATGCCACTGATGTCATTGTGCATTCCAGCCCCAAAGTAAATGTAAAATTACTGGACTTAATCACAAAAAGCTACAATCAAATCAAAACATTAAAGATCAGAGTGCTAGAAAAGCAAAATAAATAATAAAACCACATAATGTGCGCTAAAAAATGCTCGAGGTGTCTTAATTATACTGAGTCTTACAGACACTTTTATACAAAATGTTAATTAAAAATGATTACAAAAAAATATATATTTATTTTTTAGCCCCTGATGCAGCCCTTGTGTGGGTGAAACATGGCCTTGTCAGGCATTTTAGGCTGTGTATCCCTTATTAAAGATTTGATTTGACTGTACATCTGATCTGCTTGTCTTTGTTCCACACTGGAGTTTGCGGATTGATTGCCCTGTTGCTCTTTGGCATGATTAGTACAATACAACATTCTTGAAAGCTCTTAAGCTTTATTTACATCACTCTGGCCCAAACTACACTGAATATCAACATCCCATTTGCAACTGCTTCCATTCTATTTGCTACCCAGAAAATGTTTTTTTCCCCAGTGCTGGTTATTTGCATGGGAATGCAGGATGATATGCAGCTGTGGTAACACCCTGACCCAAAATTATTCATGACCCTGACACAAATATTCGGTTTGAGGCTCCTGGAGGCAAGCAAAGATGTGTATGTACCTAGGAAAAGCATCTCTCTGCAAGTGAAGGGCCCGTTTCAGAACAAATGAAATGGTCTCTCTCCCCTGTCCTCCCCTCCATGTCCAGCGATTATCCCCTCCTCTGCCCTCCCATCCCATCTCATCCGTGGCCAGCGATCCTCCCCTCGCCTCCATACCTGAGGTCGCAGCGGCGGCAGGCTCAGCTCAGCTCGCGTCACCTTCAGCCTTCCCTTGCCTTCCCTCCCCTCTCAGTGTCCTGCCCTCCTCTGATGTCATTTCGTCTTTCCGCAAAGGCGGGACACTGAGAGGGAAGGGAACGCTGGAGGCGAACTGACGTAAGCTCATTTGCATACGGTTACAAACCTAGACAGCCAGCCAGCCATCCAGGGACGCAGATGGACAAATTATTATATAGATTATTGTTTCTGCAATATATATAATGTCAGTAGTGAGGAATCTTTTTTTTATTTTTAATTTTTGCCTTCCAAAGGCCAAATTTATTTTGACTAACCAGAAGCCATAATGTATTAATCAACTGCTGTTAGGCAGAATACAATAGTCGTCAGAGTTTTAAAAAGTAATAGTCTTAATTTGTACTTAATTTGTACTGTCCACAATCATTTTTAATATTTTATGCACAAAGAAAGGGAACATACTTACCAAGTTGACTTCATCGTGTAACCATATGTGATCACCTGGTGAAAATTCAGCAGGAAAATCAACCATCAGTGTTGAGATTGCTGAAATACAATATATTTGAGATAAGCATACACAGGGTTTTACTGGATGGCTTTACTTTTCCTTCTGGTTGCTTTGGTAGGGGGATTTTGTGGCTTTTTATGGTTAGAGGATGTTTAATTTGTATTTGTTCATGTTTTGATTTGTTGTGAGTTGTCTTAGATTCTCTGTTGAGACCTTGTATGTACTGCTTTACTGTAACTTGCTTCAAATGGTTTAGTAGAGACAATGTATAAATGTACCTAAACAATATAAGATGATTATCTTCTAATGCTGAGGAGAAACAACAGAACAAAAAGGGGAATGATCAGAGAAGTACTAAGGGATATTTATTAAAAATCACGTAAGGCACTCCAAGTTGGGGGAGTGGACAAGATGGTGACTGCATGCCGAGACTGAACAGTTGGCTCAATTGTTTTTTGCTGGATGAATTCTTTCTATCTGGTAACACTATGCCCCATACGAAAAGGAAAGGGGTTGTTCCTCTCCCAATCCAGCAAACTCTGGACCACCACTCTACTCGACGCCCACTTGTGGTACTCGATGTGAACTCTATTGAGAGGCAGCAGGAAGGAGTTTCGGCCTCTCTGAAGCATGACACTACGATGTCACCACCAGCAACCGATGTCCCGCCCTGCCCTACCACCACCCGAGAGTGGAAGTTGGACCCTGCTACAGCAGAAGGCGCTGAATTGGGATCTAACGATAGTGGATCTCCTCCTGTGGAAAGTGAAGTAGTAAAGTGGATACCATCTGAGAAATGATCTTCCATTTCTCCTGCAGTGGTGACACTGGACACTCTCTGGGAGGCGAAAGAAAAGTTGAATGTTTCTGCTGTGAAGTCGACCCAAGAAACGATGAACTTGGCTTCTAAAGTGGAACAACTATCCCAGGTAGTGGACAAATTAAAGCAGGATTCTTCTGAACAAGTAGATGGTATTCAAAAAGAGGTAAATCTTGTTAAAGACTCTGTTACAGCATTGGTAAAAGATAATGTGATTATACACAGAAACTGGAGTACATTGAGAATTTCAATAGAAGATTAAGGGCCCATTTAGTGTGCACTAAATGCCAGAGATACCCACAGGAATATATGGGTATCTCTAGCATTTAGTGTGCGCTAAAAACGCTAGTGCACCTTAGTAAACAGGGCCCTAAATCTTAGGATCCTGAACTTTCCTAAACCTGTTGTGGGTTTTCCCTCGAGTTGCTCAAGAAATACCGTAATGAAAATTTAAAAATTTCTTCTGCATATATTCCTCCATATAAGTAAAGTTTATTTGCTAGTGAAGAAAACTGAAAGAGAACTGCAACTACATAGAAATGTAGTTCAGAGTTAGAAGGAAGATAATCATGATTTAAAGGACTTGTCTGCAATATTAGAGGACTCACTTTCTGAAGTATCCGATAGAGCAACTTTATTACATTTGTTTGTATTCAAGTAGGATCTCAATGCTGTATTAAGACTTTATTTTAAGAATTCTCAGAAGTTGTTCTGAGGACAGAAAATATGTATTTAAAACTATGTAGGCCAGGAGAAAATATGGACTGAAAACCATGCAGGACAGGAGAAAATCCTTTTTGGACATGAGAGACGCTATTAAAGCACTGGATGCAACATTTCTTTTGGCTTACCTGTGCAAGTGTGTGGTTCGTTATTTAGATGTTAAATATATATTTTTTAAGCCAGATCAGCTTAGATCCTTTATCAACTTGAAGAGATTGTTCAGAGAAGGAATAGCAACTTAAAGTGGTGATTTGGATTAATACCTGTTAATAACACAATTGCAGGCTTGTGCTTTATTTTTAAACTAGTAAAAAAGGCCCATTTCTGATACAAATGAAATGGGCGCTAGCAAGGTTTTCCTCAGAGTGTGTATGTTTGAGAGAGAGAGTGTGTGTGTCAGAGAGAGAATGAGAGACAGAGTGTGTGTGTGTTTGTGTGAGAGACACAGTGTCTGTGTGTGTGTGACAGAGAGAGAGTGTGTCAGAGAGTGTATGTGAGAGACAGTGAGTGAGTGAGTGTGTGCCCCACCCCCCTCTTGCAGGGCCCCCTCCCCCCCTCTCTGGTCTCAGGACCCCCTCCCCACCTCCCTCTCCCCTGCGCCCCCTGCAGCCACCCATGTCCAGCGACCCGACCCTCCCCCTGCACCCCTCCAGCCACCTATGTCCAGCGACCCTCCCCTCCTCCTCCCCCCTGCCCCTCCTCCAGCCACCCATGTCCAGCAACCCTCCCCTCCCCCTGGTGCATCAACCCCCTCGCCACCAGCAGCTGCCACTGGTAACGCTGTCCGGCCGCTGCTGCTTCTCCTGTTTTTAAACATCAAGCACAGCACCGCAGACATCCATCAGGCATTGGCTGTCGGCTCTGCAGCCGCTCCTCCTCTAGCCTCTCACGTCGCTGTGCTCCTCCGGGGTCTTACTCCAGGGGCAGTGACGTGGAAGAGAGAGGAGGAGCGGCTGCAGAGCCAACTTAGATTGTAAGCTCTGTCGAGCAGGGACTGTCTCTTCATATTCAAGTGTACAGCGCTGCATACGTCTAGTAGCGCTTTAGAAATGATAAGTAGTAGTAGCCAATGCCTGATGGCTGTCTGCGGTGCCGTGCTTGACGTTTAAAAACATTTATGGCTTTTTTTCTTTTTGTAGCGGCCGCTGCTGCTCAACAGGAGAAGCAGAAGCGGCTGGACAGCGTTACCAGTGGCAGCTGCGGATGGCGAGGGGGTTGATGTGCTGGGGGGGGGGGGTGATGCGCAGAGGGGGGGTTGATGCACCGAGGGAGGGGGTTCTCTGATGGCTGTCTGCGGTGCCGCGCTTGTCATTTTTTGATGCACCGCTCCCTGCCACTTGCTCCGAGCAAGTGGCAGGGAGCGGCGCACTCACAGCTGATTCCCAGGCAGGGGGAGGAGTAGGGAAACACGCGGAGCAAGTTTCCCTACTCCTCCCCCTGCCTGGGAATCAGCTGTGAGTGACGTCAGCCTGGCTACGGAGCCTAGCTCAGCAACTCCAGGAGCCATGGACAAAGGCAGTCACACATTAGAACGCTGGTGGTGAGAATTATTATATAGGATTTGTTTCCTTTGTATTCTTATTCTAATTTTTTTCCTTATTCTGTGTTGCAAGATACAAGTGGATGCTTGTTAAGAATTGTGATAATTGATAAAGAAATAAATCACATTTAAAAAAGACATACAGTCTATAGAGATCTATAAAATCCATTTAAAAATGTAATATCAAGACTTGATGTAGCCCTGAGTTGAGGCGCATAGTGCGCCTGCCTCAGGAGTCTCAACTTCAACTGAACTTGTAAATAAATCCCTTGTCCTGTTTAGAAACAGATATAAACACAACACCAACAGCCAACCACAGTTCTGAGGTTTTTGGTTTTCTGCTGCTAAAATGAATTGCTCAGTTTGCACATCAGTTACGTTACTTTCAGCAAATGACAAAATTTTGCCACCACAGCACATGTGGTTGGCTGTTTGATGGTGTTGTGTTTCTAAAAAGTACAAAGGATTTACAAATCCAATTGAAGTTGAGACTCCTACTACTACTTAACATTTCTAAAGCGCTACTAGGGTTACGCAGCGCTGTACAATTTAACATAGGACAGTCCCTGCTCAAAGAGCTTACAATCTAAAGGACACGTGAACAGTCAGTCTGATAGGGGCAGTCAAATTGGGGCAGTCTGGATTTCCTGAAAGAGTTAGGTGCCGAACGCAGCATTGAAGAGGTGGGCTTTAAGCAAAGACTTGAAGATGGGCAGGGAGGGGGCTTGGCGTAAGGGCTCGGGAAGGTTGTTCTAAGCATAGGGTGAGGCGAGACAGAATGAGCGGAGCCTGGAGTTGGCGGTGGTGGAGAAGGGTAATGAGAGGAGGAATTTGTCCTGTGAACGGAGGTTTCGGGTGGGAACGTAAGGGGAGATGAGGGTAGAGAGGTAGTGAGGGACAGCAGACTGAGTGCATTTGTAGGTAAGAAGGAGAAGCTTGAACTGAATGCGGTATCTGATTGGAAGCCAGTGAAGTGACCTGAGGAGAGGGGTGATATGAGTATATCGGTTCTGGCGGAATATAAGACGTGCAGCAGAGTTCTGAACAGATTGAAGGGGGGATAGGTGGCTAAGTGGGAGGCCGGTGAGGAGTAAGTTGCAGTAGTCAAGGCGAGAGGTAATGAGAGCGTGGACGAGAGTTCGGGTGGTGTGTTCAGAGAGGAAAGGGCGAATTTTGCTGATGTTAAAGAGGAAGAAGCGACAGGTCTTGGCTATCTGCTGGATATGCGCAGAGAAGTAGAGGGAGGAGTCAAAGATGACTCCGAGGTTGCGGGCAGATGAGACGGGGAGGATGAGGGTGTTATCAACTGAGACAGAAAGCGGAGGAAGAGGAGAAGTGGGTTTTGGTGGAAAGATGATGAGCTTGGTCTTGGAGGCAGGAGCACTGCACCGAGTCCTGATATTACATTTTTTATGGATTTTATAGATCTCTATAACTGTATGTCTTTTTATGTGATTTTTGATAAATATCCTTTAGTTGGTACTTCTCTGGTCGTTCCCTTTTTGTTCTATTGTTTCTCCTTGGTTTGTTTCAGCTTTTTTATTTTTTAATCTTCTAATGCTGCACATGGTGGCATAAAGGTAACACTAATATGAGCATACCTTTCTCTTCATTTTTGCTAAAATTCTGGAAAGTATATATATATATATATATATATATATATATATATATATATATATATATATATATATATTAAATTAAAGAAACACTTCCAATATACCCTAATACTCTACATACCCAGAGGTAATTACAGTTTGATACTTGGTTACTCTCAGGTTTGCTTTGTTTGCTATTTACAAAACACTTGCAACCATATTTATTATTATGTATTTATTTTACAGTGCTTATATCCCACAATCTCCCACCTCTGGCAGGCTCAATGTGGCTTACAACATTTGAATAACAAATAGACAGGGTACAATATTTGGAAAGGGGCAAGTAGGGTAGAGAGGTAAAGATAAGTAGATGGGTCAGTCCTCAATAGTAGTGTCAGTCCATACTGGTGGCTTCCTGAGATTAATGAGGGTGGACTGGATCTCTGGGGTAGGCTTGCTCAAATAAATATGTCTTAAGTGATTTGTGGTCCTTTTGAACAAAAATATTATCTATTGGACAATACCACTATCACCACCAACCAAAAGGTTAAATCTTATAAAATAAAAATCTCAGGGGGTAATGTCTACAAATGGGTTAGTCTGCGAATACCATGACAGTAATTAATCTCATTCCTAAAACAGGGTATGCTGAGTACAATCCAAGTCTCTCTAATTTATTACTAACACTTAAAAGTTTCTATGTATGTGGGATAATGTGCACGTTTCAAACATGGCCAAGTTCATACTGGATCTAAAAAACATCATGCTTGGACTTTGTTTATGGCAATAAACTCCAACCTCTCTTAAAAGCTGACCTGTTAAGCACTAAAACTTATGTTATATCAGTGGCGTAGCCACAGGTGGGCCTGGGTGGGCCACGGCCCATCCACTTAGGGCTCAGGCCCATCCAACAGTAGAACATGGTAATGAAAATGCTGCTCTCCACAATACTGGCACCTTCGCATGCTCAGTTTTCAGTGCATGCCTCTGCAGACTACCAAGGTGGAGACTGGAGAGAAGCATTTTCCCACCAGCTGAGATATTTTTTTTGATGTGGGGGTGGGGGAGAGAACATTTGGTGCCCACCCACTTCTTGCCTAGGCCCACCCAAAATCTGCTGTCTGGCTACGCCCCTGTGTTATATTCTACACTTACTGATATTCATACTATTAGTGTTCTCATGAGTGTGTTCACAGAATACATATATGAGGTGTTTATGATCACCAACCATGTAAGTAGCTAATGTTCTTCTCTAAAAATCCAAATGGAATCATACCAATAATAAACCACCACCAAGACTTTTACCATGGTCAGAAGAAAGGCGGCGGCGCAAAGGTCTTGCCGGTTGGAGGGATCTGCGAATCAATTTCTTGGTTTCCATTGTGTTAGGTATCCAAACTAAAGTTCCATACTAAAAGAAACAAAACGCAGAAAAAAAAATTACAAAACCTTATAGAACATTTTGCTGCTCATTTTCAAAGCACAGTCATTTACAAAACTGCATAGTAAACTATATAATTTTGTAAGTCAATGTGCTTTGAAAATGAGCCTCCTATCTTTTAAGGATGTGAGTTTAATGAAAATGTTGTTTAATTCTTTAAACAAGTAGACAGATATTCAAAGGGTCTATACTCCTAACTTTGAGAGTCAGGCTTCTAAATTGGCCTCAGTGAAAATTTATTAGGGCTGAGTTCTTAAGGGTAAATTTGGACTTACCTGTATATTTCCCCTCTATGAGTCC